>NW_028274897.1:0-371348 GCF_037043125.1 Eumetopias jubatus
ATTAACAACCAAATCATAGAAGGAAAAACCATAAAGAGGAAATAGAAGAAATTTTTGAACTTAGAAGTAGGATGGACTTCTTAAACAAAAGCCCAGAAGAATACCATGTGGCCAAAAAATGCTAAATTACACCAAATTAAAGATTTCTGCTATTTCAATAAAGGACAGCATAGATAAAATCAAAAGCTGGAAAAAGATACTCTCAAAATTTGGCACCAACAACATATCTGAAAATACATGGAACTCCTGAATAAATATAAATCTTTAAATAGATATTTAAATAAAACGTGTGTTACATTACTTGAAACTATTTCCTGTGGAGGGATTATTGTTTCAAGTTTTAAAATATCACAAAGGTCATTTGTGGTACTATAACTGAAAAATTAAGCAAGTTTTCCATTCCTCCCTTGATTCATGTAATAGATTATCTTAATTTTCTACTCATTTCCCTGCCAATCCTTCTTAGTCTTTGTACATTTGTCCTCCATGGTTTACCTAGCATTCAGTCCTTCATCCTTCCTTCTCTAACATTTCCCCCCAAATAGCATGATATTAATGAAATCTAAGGGTATATATTGCTTGTTCTCACATAATGTGCTACTTGAAGTTGAGAAGTGAAATGACAAAATAAAATCCCAGCATCTGAAAAAAGTCATTCTCTGAAATATCTTGATCACTTATATATATTATTATATAAATTGTGAAACATAAGCTACAGTCTTATTTGTTCAGCAAGAGTATACAACAAAAATCAAAGATAAACTATGAGTGTTATCACTTGGGAGATATGTATCCACTACCACATGAAATCATTTTTCCTATTCATGCTAAATATTGCTATGGCCTGTGTCTCTCATAACTTCCAGGAGAAATTTCATACTCCTTCACCTACACGCCAGGTATTTAATGACCTTTTTGCCTCCTAGCCTCATTTCTAACAGCCTTACATGCACCCTCTATTCTAGCTATATAAATAAAGAAAGTAAACAAACAAAAGGCCATGTAGTTCCCTGAACATGGCATCCTGTCCTGTATGTGTTCATGATTTTACTTCCACTACCTGGAATAATCCCCACACATCTCCAACTAACTAATCAAATACATGTAGGTATAGATTCTGCTTAATCCTTAAGCTTAAATTCCTTCTTAGTAGACTTTGTAAAGATTATTTTTAATGACTGTCCAATAGGTTCATCTATTCTTTTACTGCTTTTATGTTGTTTCCAACTTTTGTTCCTTCTGCTAGAATGTGCATAGCTTTTTACTTTTTTTTATTTTTAAAAAAGATTTTATTTATTTATTTGAGAGAGAAAGACAGAGCTAGTGAAAGAGAGCACAAGCAGAGAGGGAGAAGCAGGCTCCCTGTTGAGCAGGGAGCCCAACGCGGGGCTTGATCCCAGGACCCTGGGATCATGACCCGAGCTGAAGGCAGACGCTTAACCAACTGAGCCACCCAGGTGCCCCTGGGTTTTTTCTTCTATTAAATATTTGCTAAAGATAAAAATCTCAAGATAGTTGGTAAATCCAAATCCCACATTAAGGGTTTTTCATGTAAGATAATTTTCAAAATAAAAATATGAATTAAAAATTACCATCACAATTTTAAAACTTTTAGATTAAATCAATAAAATTATATATAGACACAAATAGGCAAGCGATGCCAACAAATGAAGGTGTTTGTATTTGGAAAGCAAAACACTAAACCACAACTAATGTGTAGTATTGAAAGTGGTTTTGATAAAATAGAAATTCAATTTAAAAAATTACAAGAACATATATACAAGTATATACATGTATAAAACATACATCTAACCATATGTATAGGTTAA
The DNA here is from genome assembly GCF_037043125.1 of Eumetopias jubatus. Classification (NCBI taxonomy): domain Eukaryota; kingdom Metazoa; phylum Chordata; class Mammalia; order Carnivora; family Otariidae; genus Eumetopias; species Eumetopias jubatus. Next base: position 1,830 of record NW_028274897.1, read on the forward strand.
TATGCAACTGAGATAATAAAATAAGGATGTGTAACGATTTGCTCACCAGGACTTCCTCCATCATTAAAATCTGTGTTCCTGGGTCCTACAGAGGGATAAATAGGAAAGAGTAAGGATGTCATCCAGCCCAGACTGTCTGGCCACATCAAAGATCTCTGTATCTTAACAAAACGCAGATGATATTTTACCTAGAAGTAGCAATAGGAAAGAAATCATGCTTAAAACATATAAAACGGAAATGCACATATTAAAAAAAAAGAAAAGTTAAGTCCAAATGGGAAAACACACAGTTTGAAAGATGAGACTAATCTGATGTCACAGTGATTCTGAACACTTGGAAAGGACAGTGACTGAAAGTACAACAATAAGTCCTCCAATCATAAGAACATCTAAAGTCCTTTCAGAATATAGACAGTTCACAAAAAGACACACAAATGGCCCATAAATATATGAAAAGCTTCTCAATGTCATACAATGAAATAAGTACAAATTAAAATTACAGAGATATGTCTTATGCATCACACTGCAAAAATCAAAAGCTTAACAACATGCTCCATCAGTGAAGCTGTAGACAAACAGGCACTTTAATACGTTGTGGGATGCAAAATGGCACAACTATAATGGAGAATCTGGCAATGTTTAATAAAACTACACATGCATTTATGGTTTGATTCAGCAATCGTACTTTCAGGAACAGACTTGGAATATACACCTCCAACAACATAAAGGAAACATGCACAAGTTTGTTGTAACATTATTTGTGGTAGAAATATATGGGAATCAACCTAATTGCTCAAAGGAGATGGCACAAAAGGTGGAACCTGTACACAACAGACAGCTATGTATCTGTTCAAGCTACAGTCAGAAAACAGAAATCATATTGATACTAGATAACCTGAAAAGGTAAATGCTTTTTCTACACCTTCTGAGGATCATATGGTTCTTATTCTTTCATTTAATGTGGTATATCATGTTCATTGATTTGTAAGTACTGAACCATCCCTGCAGCCCAGGAATAAATCCCACTTGATCGTGGTGAATAATTCTTTTAATGGACGGTTGGATCCTATTGGCTAGTATCTTGGTGAGAATTTTGGCATCCATGTTCACCAGAGATATTGGCTTGTAATTTTCCTTTTTAGTGTGGTCTTTGGTTTTGCAATCAAGGTAATGGTGGCTTTGTAGAATGAGTTTACAAATTTTCCTTCCATTTCTATTTTTTGGAAGTTTGAGGAAAATAGGTATTAACTCTTCTTTAAATGTCTGGTAGAATTCCCCTGGGAGCCCATCTGGCCCTGGACTTTGGTTTCTTGGGAGATATCTGATGACTGATTCAATTTCTTTGCCGGTTATGGGTCTGTTCAAATTTTCTATTTCTTCCTGTTTCACTTTTGGTTGTTTGTAGGTTTCTAGGAATTTGTCTATTTCTTCCAGGTTGCCCAGTTTGATGGCATATAATTTTTCATAGTAGTCTCTGATAATTCTTTGTATTTCTCTGGTTTTGGTTGTGATCTTTCATTCATGATTTTATCTATTTGGGTCCTTTCTCTCTCTTTTTTTTTTAAGATTTGAGAGAGAGAGAGAGCACAAGCAGGCAGAGCAGGAGGCAGAGGGAGAGAGAGAAGCAGGCTCCCTGCTGAGCAGGGACTCAATCCCAGGACCCTGGGATCATGACCTGAGCTGAAGGCAGACACTTAACTGACTGAGCTACCCAGGCGCCCCATCTCTTTTCTTCTTGGTAAGTCTGGCTAGGGGTTTATCAATTTTATTAATTCTTTTGAAGCAGAAGCTAATTAGTTTCATTAATCCACTGTTTTGTGGTTGTTGTTGTTTGTATATCATTTGTTTCTGCTCTAATCTTTACTATTTTCATTCTTCTGCTGACTTTAGGCTTTATTTGCTATTCCTTTTCTAGCTCTTTTAGGTGTAAGGTTAGGTTGTGTATTTCAGACTTTTCTTGCTTCTTGAGGTAGACCTGTATTGCAATATACTTCCTTCTTAGAACTGCCTTTGCTGCATCCCAAAGGTTTTGAACTGCTGTGTTTTCATTTTCATTTGCTTCCATGTATTTTTGAAATTCTTAATTTCCTGGGTAACCCATTCCTTCTTTAGTAGGATGTTCTTTAGCCTCCATGTATGTGTGGTCTTTCCAAATTTTTCTGTTGTTGACTTCCAGTTTCATAGTGCTGTGGTCTCCATCTTTTTGTACCAGTTGAGGGCTGAACTGTGACCCAGTATGTGATCTATTCTGTAGAATGTTCCATGTGCACTTGAAAAGAAGTGTATTCTGCTGCTTTAGGATGAAATGTTCTGAGTATATCTGTTAAGTCCATCTGGTCCAGTGTGTCATTCAAAGCCATTGTTTCCTTGTTGATTTTCTGCTTTGATGATCTGTCCATTGCTGTGAGTGGGGTGTTAAAGTCCCCTACAATTATTGTATTATAAATGAGTTTTTTATGTTTATTATTAAGACATATATTTGGATGCTCCCAAGTTGGGGGCATATTTACAATTGTTAGATCTTCCTGATGAATAGACCCTTTAATTATGATATAATGCCCTTCTTCATGTCTTCTTACAATCTTTGGTTTAAAATCTAGTTTTTCTGATATAAGTATGGCTATTCTTGCTTTCTTTTGACATCCATTAGTATGATAGATGGTTTTCCATCCCCTCACTTTCAATATGCAGGTGTCTTTAGGTCTAAAATGAGTCTCTTGTATGCAGCATATAGATGTATCTTATTTTTAAATCCATTTTGATACCCCATGCCTTTTGATTGGATCATTTAGTCCATCTACATTCAGAGTGATTATTGAAAGATATGAACGTAGTGCCATTGTGTTACCTGTAGAGTTGGTGTTTCTGGTGATGTTCTCTAATCCTTTCTAGTCTTTGTTGCTTTTGTTCTTTTTTTTTTCCTTCACTCAAAGAGTCCCCCTTAAAATTTCTTACAGGGTTGGTTTAGTGGTCATGAACTCCTTTAGTTTTTGTTTAGTAAACTCTTTCTTTCTCCTTCTGTTCTGAATGACAGCCTTGATGGATAAAGTATTCCTGGCTGCAGGTTTTTCCCATTCAGTATGTTGAATATTTCTACTCTTTTCTGGCCTGCCAAGTTTCTGTGGACAGATCTGCTGTGAACCTAATATGCCTTCCCTTGTTGGTTAAGGGCTTTTTTCCCCCTTGCTCCTTTCAGGATCCTTTTCTTGTCTGTGTATTTTGTGAATTTGAATATGATATGCTTTGGCGATGGTTAGCTTTTGTTGAATTGAATGGGAGGTCTCTGTGCTTCCTGGATTTGATGTCTGTGTCCTTCCCCAGATTAGAAAAGTTTTCAGCTATAACTTGTTTAAATAAACCTTCTGTCCCCCTTTCTCTCTCTTCATCCTCTGGGACTACTATGATACGAATCTTACTACATTTTAAGAAGTCAATGAGTTCCCTAAGTCTACCTTTGTGGTCCATTACCTTTCTTTTCCTCTTCTTTTCAGCTTCATTTTTTTTTCTATAATTATATCTTCCATATCACTGATTCACTTCTCTACTTCATCTATCCTCATTTTTATGGTCTCCACTTGGGATTGCATCTTGTTTGTAGCATTTTTAATTTTGACCTGAATAGATTTTAGTTCTTTTATCTCTGCAGTAAGGGATTCCCTAGTGTCTTCTATGCTTTTTTTTTTTCAAGCCGAGCTAATATATTATACTTGTTTTAAATTCTAGTTCAGACATCTTACTTATATCTGTAGTGATTAAATTCCTGGCTGTGAGTACTACCTCCTGTTCTTTCTTTTGGGGTGAATTTCTCTGTCTCATCATTTTGCCCAGAAAATAAAAGAAGAAAAAGAAAACAAACAAACAACAACAAAAAACTAGATCCTGGGCATGTGTTCATTCTTCTTGTTATAAGACTCTAGATTCTAAAATAAGAAAGTAAAATAAAATATGATGAAAGTAAACAAAAAATAAAAATACATATATAAAAATAAAAATAGAAAAAAACTTGAAAAAAATGAGAAAATAAATGAAATAATAATAAAAAAGAATAGAAGTACAAAGGAGGCTAGATACTATTTTCCCCTAGAGCTGAAGCTTTGCAGCCCTCTCTGCAGTGAACTTTGTGTGAGCTAATTGTTTGTGCTGGTCTTCTGGGGGAGGGGCCCGTTGCACTGATGCTCAGGTGGACTTACCCTAGCAGAAATGTGCCTCCAGGGCACAGGGCAGCAGGGGTTGGTGTAAGTGGGTTTGGACTCCACTAGGTGGTGCTGTTTTTCTCCCTGGAGGCTTTCCGCACTCATGAGTGGGATAAATATGGCAGAGGCGCCCCCCTAGCCCCAGAGTTGGAAGTTTGCACCCTCCACTCTTCAGTGAGCCCTCAGAGAAGAGTAACCAATCACTCTTATCTCCCTAGTTTGTGTCAGAACCCTGCCTTCACCCTGCCTGTGTCCCAGCTTTTTTATTTCAGGTGTGTGACTGAGTTTCAAACACCAAATTTTAGGGACTCCTGTGGCGTGGATCCATAATGTTCCTCCTAGGGAGAACTCACCACACTTCTGCCATTTGCTGGCCTGTCCCAGGAAAGTGGTCGCAGGACCACAACTGCACAGTGGTTCACAGTTTATGGCAACACAGAGCAGAAAGCTGGCACCTAGATTCACTGTTATACTGGGAAGAGTATAGCACTTAGTTGCCACCCATTCTTGTGACCCACGGGATCCTCAGACCAGGGTGTCACACCTGGAATTCCACCCTGCTTCACCACCTGAGCACCTTTAAGCTAGGCACATCCCCCCTCTGATTTTGCATTTCACTACGTAAGCAGGCTCCTTCCCCACCACTGTATCCACACCTCTCTCTCCCCAAATTCAAGTATCTGTACCTCCTTCCTACCAAAAGGTGGTGGCTTTTCTACTTGTAGACTTGTAGTTTTTGTTCTCCCAGATCTCCGATTGATTTCCTGGGTGTTCAGAGTGATTTGATAACTAACTAGCTGTATTCAAGGGACAAGCTGAGGGTGCTCCTAATTCTCCATCATCTTAACTCCACCCCCCACAAAGATTTATACATGTGCACTTCTGAGAGTTTTGTTTTTAGCTCCTATGTTTAGATCATTAGTCCATTTTGAGTTGATTTTTGTATATAGTGTGAAGTAGAGGTCCACTCTTAGTCTTTTGTATGTGGAAAATCAGTTGTCCTAGCATCATTTGTTAAAGAAATTGTTCTTTCCCAATGAATGGACTTCTCACCATTTTCACAAATTGACTGGCTATAAATATGTGGGCTTATTTCTGGACTCTCAATTTTATATCATTGGTCTATTCCTGTTCTTATGCCAGTGCCACACTGTTTTGATTATGGTAGCATTGTAGTAAGTTTGCAATTGGGTAATATGAATCCTCTGACTTTGCTCTTTTTTAAAACTGTTTTTACTAGTTGGGTCTCCTGCAATTATATATGAATTTGAAAATTTGAAGACTGGCTTTTCTCTTTCTGCATAAAAAGCTGTTGGAATTTTGATAGCGACTGTGATGGATCAGTAGGTTAACTATGGGTAGTACTGACATCTTTGTTTTTTAAGTAGGCTCCATGCCCAGTGTGGAGCCCAATGCAAGGCTCGAACTCACAACCCTGAGATCAAGACCTGAGCTGAGATCAAGAGTCAGACACTTACCTGACTGAGCCACCATGTGCCCCCAAAGACATCTTAATAATATTAGGTCTTCCTACCCAGGAACTTGGGCTGTCTTCACATTTATTTAAGTCTTCTTTAATTTCTTTCAACAGTGCATTGTAGTTTTCAGTGCATACCCCTTGAACCTTTTTGGCTAAATTTATTCTTCAGTATTATATCCTCTGCTCTGTCCATTCTACTATTAAGCCATTCAGCTAGTTTTTTATATGTCATTGTATTTTTAAGTTTATAAATTGTTTATAATTTCTGTGTCTTTGCTAAGATTTCCTATTTTTCATTTCAAGACAATTTTAATTTGTTGTTTAAACATTTTTTATGGTGTCTGCTTTGAAATCTTTGTTAGATAATTCCAATCTCTGATTCATCTCTGTGTTTGTGTCAGTTGATTGTTTTTACTCATTCAAATTGTAGTTTTCTTCAAAACAAACAAGGAAAGGGAAAAATTAAGAGACAGAGAGAGAGAGAAATCAAGAAACAGAGTCTTAATTATAGAGAACAAATTTATGTTACCAGAGGGGAGGTGGGGAGGAGAATGAATGAAATAGGTGATGAGGATTAAAGAGTGCACTTGTTGTGAAGAGCACTGAGTAATGTATAGAATTACTGAATCACTATATTGTACACCTGATAGTAATATAGCATTGTATGTTAACTAATTGGAATTAAAACAAAACCTTTTAAAAAAGAATATAGAAAAAGAATTTTAGTATATGTGCTGCCGAAGCGAGCACGAATATAGAAAAAGAATTAAAGACCTGGCTCCTTTAAAATATAATAATCTAATCATCAAAAGAAAATCTGATCATGACAAAAAAACTGAAAGAAAAGCCACAAACTGGAAAAACATACTTGTAATATACATGAGAGACAAGGGATCCCTATGTAGGATAGACAAAGAAATTGGTCAATTAATATGTAAAATGGATTTTTCCATAGAAAATTGGGGGAAAAGACCAAATATATACCTCACTAAAGAATAATTCATCACTTAAAACATGGACATATGTAAATCTCATTAGGAACGAAGGAAATGGAAATTAAAGCCAAAGTTGCATACCACTTCACACCTATGGAATTAGCTAATTCATATCTGTGGAATTAGTGAATGTAAACATCTGAAAATATTAAGTTTAATAATGAGAACTTTCAGACACTGTTGCTGGGAGTCTGAATTGGTATCATCACTTCAGAAAACAATTTGGCATTATGTAATAAATTTTAAGATGTGACCATGCCCCAGAAATTCTACGTCCAGGCATATATCCAGAGTATCTAATGTTCACAGTAGCACTGTTTCACTAGCAAAAAAGAAAAAAAAAAGCTGTAAACATCCCAAGTGTCCGGTAGCAGAATTGATAAGTAAATTGTGATCTCTTTATATAATGTAATATTATTCTGTAAATAAATGAATCAGAACCCCCCCAAAATTGTGGTTTTCTTGGATCTTTATGTGATAATTTTCTATTTTATCCTGTTCATTTTGTCAATTATGTTGGGAGACAGATCCTATTTAAATCTTTCATTACATCAAGCAGTGAGCCTATTTCAGTTTAGCAGACAGGTAGTGGCTGGAATTTAGTACAAATATTTGAGGGCACAAGCACAGTCAATTAGTAATTATAACAAAACTTGAAATGGCACTTAACACACTTTGAGCCAATGCATACTGTTGAGCCTAAATCCATTATCAGCATATGGATAATTCTGACTTAGTAAATGGAAGGAAGTTGGTACAGAAGCATGGAGTCATGGAAGGATGGGACATACAGAAAGAATATATATTATCCTACCAGGGGTCTTATTAATTTTGCCTTCTACTAACATGCGTCTGCATTATAAACATAGAACTTGGCTCCATGTCTAGATATTATAGATTGATCATTTATTTCTATCACCACCAGGATAGAATGCCTAAAAAGATCTGCTAAGGAGACACCAAGTTCAAGGCACTGTCTTTCTTTCTCCTTCCCATGGGCTGTGCTATAATCAGATCCTTTCTCAGTGCTTATGGATGTCCTCATTCTGAATCAATGTGGCTGAGCCCTAGAGTTTTTTCTAGTCATTTATGAAAGGACTTAAATTCTGTGTTTCATTCAAAGAAGAAGGATTTTTTTTTACATACTTGGTTCCTTGTTAGTGAAAATGCATCTCCTCTGTAGCTTGTTTCTCCTGTCTTTGTAGAACTAGAAGCAATGCCTGAGTAGTCAAAGTTTCCTATGGGTCTAAGGCCTTGTGTGTGCAGTTCTTTCCTTATCATAATGCAACAATTAACAGCACAGTAATTACTCAGATCTGGATTTACATTCTTGCTCTATTGTATACTAGTAGTTTGATTTTGGGAAAATTGGTTGCCTCATCCATAAAATTGGGTTTGTAATAGCAAATCATTAAAATCCTAGAAACTGGAAGTGCAACTACTAGAAAACTATGTATTTAGAAAACTCCAAATAAAACATTCTCACCTGAAGTGGCAGAGGGTCACTGCTGCTTTTGAAGTTACAGTAAAAAATGATGGCAGCCAGTACTTTACGCGATCCATAGTCATACTTAATGTACGTCTCAAGCTCCATTTCTGAAGCAAACCCTCGAACTGTAGAGAGGATAAATTGTTCACTATAATGGGAATATCTGATAATTCCTCCTGAGGGGAGATACATGGATAAAAGCTTATCCCAATATTGTAAACTTAAAAACACTGTTTTTCAAATATTGGTATCACAGCTACTTAATGGATATTGGGGGTTCAAAACAATTTTAGGCATAAAACTTTACTCCAATTTTAAATAACAATCATTATAAAATATACATAAAGACAAGTCATTAGTCATAAGGGAAATGCAAATCAAAATCACAATGAGATACCAATTCACAACCACTGAGATAGTTATAATCAAAAAGAGAGATGATAACAAGTGCTTGTGAGAATACGGAAAAACTGGAACCTTCATACAATGCTGATCAGAGTATAAAATAGTAAAACAACTTTAGATAGCAACTTTTGGTAGCCCCTCAAAAAGTTAAACATAGTTACAACATGACATATTCATTCCACTCTTAGGTATATACCCAAAAGAAATGAAAACATATGTCTACATAAAACTTAGAGATGAATGTTCATAGCAATTGGTTTATAACAGCTAAAGGTGGAAACAACCCAAATGTCCATCAACTGATGAAGGATATACCAAGTGAATGCAGGAAATCCATACAATGCGCTATTACCTGACTATGAAAAGGAATGAAGTATTGATACAAACTACAACATAGATGAACCTTGAAAACATTATGCTAAGTGAAAAAAGCCAGTCACAAAAGACCACATCTTCCATGCATATAAAATTTAAACGACAGGTTTATATATAAGCCATCTACATAAAAGATAGGCAAATCTATAGAGACAGATAGTAGTTTAGTGTTTTCCTAATCTTGGTGGGACTGGAAATTATAGAGTCATGGCTAAAGGTTACAGGGTTTATTTTTGGTGATGAAAATGCCCTAAAATTGATTATGGTAATGGATACACAACTCTGTGAATATACTAAAAGCCACTGAATTGTATGCTTTAAATGGGTGAATATACGGTATGTGCCTTAGATCTTAAAAAGCTGTTTTATAGTTTTTTACAGTTTTTTTTTTTCAAGCAGGCCCAATATGGGGCTTGAACTCACAACCCTGAGAGCAAGAGTCACAGGCTCTACCAACTGAGCCAGACAGGGGCCCACAAAAAGCTGTCTCAAAACAAGATAAATCAGGAGGTAGAGATCACTTCAAACTGTACTTTTAAGAAAACCAACACATCTGATGGCTCAATAGCTGTATAGAGATAACAGAGGAAGGAGTCAGTGAAGACAGATTAGTAGACATTACCTAATCTGAACAAGAGAGGGAAAAAATGGGAAAAAAACTCAAATAGATCCTTAATGACTTACGGGACAATACAACTTTGAGAAATAATGGTTAAAAACTCCTCAATTTGGTGAAAGATAGAAACTTACAGATTCAAAATGCTCAGTAAACCCCTAACAGAATAAACCAAAGGAAATCCACACTAGGACATAACATAATCATAATTTTGACAAGAACAGAAAATATCTTGAAAGCAGCTAGAGAGAAATGATGCAATACCTATAAAGAAAACAAGGATTCTTTTCAAACACCAAGGAGGTCAGAAGAAACTGACAAATAGTCTTTAAATGTAGAGAAGACTGTCAACCCAAAAGTTTACACCAAATGAAAATAATCGACAGGAATGAAGATGAATTAAAGACATTCTTAGATGAAGGAAAACAAAGAGAACTCATTGCCAGTAGACCTGCTCTAAAAAATTGTTAAAGTTCTTCAGAGAGAAGGAAAATTTCTCTTTCTACAGTTGCATCATTATTATATAAGAAAGCAACTGATTTCTGTGCATTGATTTTTGTATCCTGCCACATTACTGAATTGCTGGATGAGTTCCAGTAATTTGGGGGTGGAGCCTTTTGGGTTTTCCACATAAAGTATCAACTGTAGAAAGAGAAATTAGAGAAATGATTCCACTTACAATAGCACCAAAAACCATAAGATACCTCGGAATGAACCTAACCAAAGAGGTAAAGGATCTATAGGAACTACAGAACACTCATGAAAGAAATTGAAGAAGACACAAAAAGATGGAAAAATATTCCATGCTCATGGGTCGGAAGAATAAACATTGTTAAAATGTCTATGCTACCCAGAGCAATCTATACCTTCAATGCCATCCCAATCAAAATTCCAATGATATTTTTCAAAGTGCTGGAACAAACAATTCTAAAATTTGTATGGAATCAGAAAAGACCCCAAATTGCCAAGAAAATGTTGAAAAAGGAAAACAAAGCTGGGGGCATCATGTTGCCCGATTTCAAGCTATATTACAAAGCAGTGATCACCAAGACAGCAGGGTACTGGCACAAAAACAGACATATAGACCCATGGAACAGAACAGAGAGCCGAGATATGGACCCTCAACTCTATGGTCAACTAATCTTCGACAAAGCAGGAAAAAATATCCAATGGAAATAGTGTCTTCAATAAATGGTGCTGGGAAAATTGGACAGCTACATACAGAAGAATGAAACTGAACCATTTTCTTACACCACACATAAAGATAAACTCAAAATGGATGAAAGACCTCAATGTGAGACAGGAATCCATCAAAATCCTAGAGGAGAACATAGGTGGTAACCTCTTTGACATTGGCCACAGCAACTTCTTTCAAGACATGTCTCTAAAGGCAAGGGAAGCAAAAGCAAAAATGAACTTTTGGGACTTCATCAAGATAAAAAGCTTCTGCACAGCAAAGGAAACAGTCAACAAAACTAAGAGGCAACCCATGGAATGGGAGAAGATATTTGCAAATGACACTACAGATAAAGGGCTGGTATCCAAGACCTAGAAAGAACTTCTCAAACTCAACACCCAAAAAACCAATAATCAAGTCAAAAAATGGGCAGAAGACATGAACAGACACGTCTCAAAAGAGGACATACAAATGGCTAACAGACACATGAAAAAATGTTCAACATCACTAGCCATCAGGGAAATTTAAATCAAAACCACACTGAGATACCACCTTACACCAATTAGAATGGCAAAAATTAACAAGACAGGAAACAACAAGTGTTGGCAAGGATGTGGAGAAAACGGAACCCTCTTACACTGTTGGTGGGAATGCAAGTTGGTATAGCCACTTTGGAAAACAGTATGGAGGTTCCTCAAGACATTAAAAATAGAACTACCCTATGACCTAGCAATTGCACTACTGGGTATTTACCCCAAAGACACAGATGTAGTGAAAAGAAGGGGCACATGCATCCCAATGTTCATAGCAGCAATGTCCACAAAAGTCAAACTGTGCAAAGAGCCAAGATGCCCATCGACAGATGAATGGATAAAGAAGATGTGGTTCATATATACAATGGAATATTACTCAGCCATCAGAAAGGATGAATACCGACCATTTGCACTGATATAGCTGGAACTGGAGGGGATTATGCTAAGTGAAATAAGTCAAGCAGAGAAAGACAATTATCACATGGTTTCACTCATATGTGGGACATAAGGAATAGCACGGAGACTACAGGGGAAGGGAGGGAAAACTGAAGGGGGAGAAATCAGAGAGGGTGTCAAACCATGAGAGACTATGGACTCTGGGAAACAAACTGAGGGTTGCAGAGGGAAAGGGGTTGAGGGATGGGGTGGCGGGGTGATGGGTATTAAGGAGGGCACGTGTTGTAATGAGCACTGGGTGTTATATGCAACTGATGAATCACTGAACACCACATCAAAAACTAATGATGTACTATATGGTGGCTAAAAAAAAAAAGAATGAAGTTACAAGCCAGAGCTATGGTAAATATCTGAATAGTTTTCTTAAGTTCTTTAAAATATGTGCATAAATTATAACACTTTCTGGTATAGTTTTCAACTTATGTAGATGTGAAAATAAAGTAGTAAAATGTTCTAAGTTGATTGTAAAAAATTATGCATGCATATTTTAACCCCAAGAGCAAACAATAATAAATATTATATATCAGGAGTCCAATTTTTCATTTTTTTCTTTCATGAATGGTATCTAAGAATTCTTTAACTCTTTATAAAGTTACAAAGATTTTCTTCTATGTTCTCTCCTAAATGTTTTATCATTTTACTTTTAGATCCATGATCCATTTTGATGTATTTTTTTCTGCCTAAGATGTGATGTTTCATTGTTTTGGCTACTGACGTCCAATTGTTTAGCACTATTTTTTGAAAAGCTTATCCTTCCACTATTGTAAATAATATTTTGGCATATTTGTATAGTTCTATCTCTCTATTCTCCACAGGTATAATTTGTTTTATTGCACTTTGCAGATACTGTGTTTTTTAAAAATTGAAGGTTTTTGGCAAGCCTGAGTCAAGTAAGTCTACTGATAACATTTTTCCAACAGCACTTGCTCATTTCATCTATATGCCACATTTTGGTAATTCTTGCAATATTTCAAACCTTTTCCTCATTATTATATTTGTATGGTGCTATGTGATCAGTGATTATGACTCGCTGAAAGCTCAGATGATGGTTAGCATTTTTTAGCAATAAAGTATTTTTAGGTATGAATTGCTAAATATGAAATTAAGGTATGAATTGCTTTTTTAGACATAATGCTACTGCATACTTAACAGACTACAGTATAGTGTAAACATAACTTTTATATGCACTGGGAAACGAAAAAATTCATCTGACTAGCTTTACTGTGATATTTGTTTTACTGCAGTGGTCTGAAACTGAACCTGCAATATCTCCCTGTGGTATGCCTGTATTGTTTCTCTGATCTATGTGTCTATCCCTCTACCAATACCACACTGTCTTAAGAGTTACATTGCAAGTTTAAAAATTGGGAAATTAAAATTTAAAATTGTGACTCCTTTAATTTTGTTCTTTTTTAAAACACTGCTTTACCTCCATTGAAAAGCATTGCAAGTGTTACAGAAAACCTTAATTTCTAACCTTTTACATTGATGTTCAGATACCTCTTCACATTCTCAGTGATCTCCTGTACCACATCAATGTCAGAAGGCACATAAATCAATTCCTACTCTTCAGGATTTTTGATGAAAGAAGGCAAACTATTGACGGGCTGAGAAGTATAATTGTAAGGTCCAACAACCTTTATAGCAATATGTGTACAGAATAGCAAAATCATCACCGGAAACACCAGTGCTGTTAAGACTTCCAATGTTAAAGTAAAGAACTGCCTCCTCTAGAAGAGAAACAAAAAGATGGTGTTAATTAATTTAAGGACATACATTCAATGCAAATGGGTAGTTCTATGATGTTAAACTTCTGCATTTTTACTCTGGAACAGCTAAGTGCTTCCCAGACTGTCTTGTTCCAGCTTTTCACCCACCCCTCCCAACTTTCTTATAGGTCATACTATTCTACTGATTAACTCAGTTTTATACATTTGGAAGAGCTACCTACAGGTCTGGAATTGACTTTTTCAAAAGTATGTACACACACACACACACACACACACACACACACACACACACACACATAACCCTGAACTGCAACAAATGGCCATTTATGAACATTTTACATGTATGCCTTTACCCACCTTTAAGGTAAAATTTTTCCAGAGGAGCACTGCAAATTGGTTGAATGTCAACAAATCCATTCTCTAGGGGTAGAGGAAAGGTTTTATAATATTACGTTACCCAATAATGTGAATATCAAATAACAGAATTACTTCTTTCTCCTAATTTTCTTCTTAATCAGCCTCAAATATCGATAGCAAGAATGATTACATATTTTAAATAAAGAAAATCATATTGTTTCCATTTTTATATTAGTTTACCTAATATCTAATGAGGTTCTAATATGTTTAACATATAAGTAAGATGTGGTTCCATTTCTCCAAATGGTTATATGCCTATGGGTATGAGGGCTGAATCCCAATTCTTTCACAGAATCATGGTGAGAATGGTTTCACAATGATTTAGCCAAGTAAAACACATATGTATATGCAATAAGGAAAATATCCATGAATACACTTACAGTAACTATTTGTAATACAAAAAACCTAAAAACAACCCAAAAGTCAACAATGTAATGGAAACTGCAGTGTATTCATACAACAGAATATTGAAAATCAATGATAGGGATGAACTACAATTACACACAGTGTAAATAAACATCCCAATATAGTATTGACCAATGAAAGTCAAGTCCAAGAAGAATATGTTCATTAAGTTCTCATTTAGCTAAAGTTCAAAAGGTAAAACTTCAGCACATAGTGATTAAGAATACATTTACAGGTGGCACCTTGGTGGCTCAATCAGTTGAGCGTCTAACTCTTGGTTTCGGCTCAGGTCATGATCTCAGGATCTTGGGATTGAGCCCTGAATTGGGCCCCATGCTCAGCGGGGAGTCTGCCTGAGATCCTCTCTCTCCCTCTCCCTCTGCCCCTCCCCTCGTTCATTTGCTCTAATAAATAAATCAATCTTAAAATAAAAGAATATATTCATAGGAAGTACACTGGAACAAGGAAAGGATTACCCTAAATATCAGAATACCTATAGACTGGAGAGAGGCTTGTAAGTGGCTTTAAATCTGGAAATGGGAGGAAGAAAAGATGGCGGAGGAGTAGGGAACCCTATTTCAACTGGTCCCCGGAATTGAGCTAGATATCTACCAGACCTCTCTGAGCACCCACGAAATCAGCCTGAGATGTAAGAAGATCTGGATCTCTACAAACAGAACATCACGGGTGGTTGGTTTCGAGGTAAGAAACAGGGAGCCATGATTCTGTGGGCAGATATTGAGGATAAATGGCCTCAATGAGGCCTCAATATCCTCAATGAGGATAAATTGAGGAGGGAGCCTGGCCCTGGGGATCCTACACTGTCGGTGAACAACAGCCTCGCTCGCTGGGGATGGGGCACAGACTCGCAGACCAGTAGCGGCCGGGAAAGGACTTTAGGGCAGCCCCCGGGGCGGAAACATGGAGCAGTGGGGTCACGCGTGGGAACTGGGAGCGGCTGGCGGTTTTAGAAGCACAAAGGGCAGAGACATGCTCCAACCTGGAGGCAGGACTGGGAGCGCCACATAGGGGCGCACAACCCAGGACTCTGCAGTTTATAGCAGCACGGACAGAAACCAAGACAGTGTGGCCTGGAGAGCTCACTGAAGAACAGACTGCGATCTCTCTGCTCTGAGGCAGAGGTTGGAAATGGTCTCTTCTGCTCTCTCGGAAGAGACGCGGAAAGCCACCAGGGAAAGCCTCCAGAGAACAAAAGCCCCTAAAACTGATTCCCACTGAGCCCATCCTCCGCCACAGGGGGGGGCACGGCAACTCCACCCAAACAGGGTTGCCTGAGTAACAGCACGGCAGGCCACCCCCAGAAGACAGGCTGGGAAAACAAGAGCCCAGCAACCCTAAGGTCCCTAGAAAACAGGTGCATCTTGCTTGGGTCTGGTCAATAATTTGGACTCTATACATTCCCTCAACCACCCATCAATGGAATGACTAGGAGAAGTAGCCCCCAAAATAGAAAAGACTCAGAGATTATGACTTATGCCACAGATTTACAAATGGATGCAGATATAACCAATATGTCGGAGATGGAATTCAGGCTAGCAATTGTGAAGACAATGGCTAGAATGGAGAAATCAATTACTGGCAACACAGAGTCTCTAAGGGCAGAAATGAAAGCTGAATTGGCAGAACTTAAAAATGCTATCAGTGAGATCCAATCTAAACTAGATAATCTAACAGCTAGGGTAAGTGAGGCAGAAGAACGAATAAGTGACCTGGAAAACAATTTAATAGATAAAAAGGGAAAAGAGGAGGCCAGGGAAAAACAACTCAGAATCCATAAAAATAGAATCAGAGAAATAAGTGACACCATGAAGCATTCCAATGTCAGAATAATTGGAATCCCAGAGGGAGTGGAGCGAGAGAGAGGACTAGAAGATGTATTTGATCAAATCGTAGCTGAGAACTTCCCTAATCTGGGGAATGAAACAAACATTCATGTCCTAGAGGCAGAGAGGACCCAAGATCAAGGAAAACAGGCCAACACCCCAGCATGTAATAGTAAAACTCACAAATCTTAGAACCAAGGAAATCTTAAGGGCAGTTAGGGGGAAGAGATTCTTTATGTACAGAGGGGAGGAACATCAGAATAATGTCAGACCTATCCACAGAGAGCTGGCAAGCCAGAAAGGCCTGGCAAGACATATTCAGGGTACTAAACGAGAAGACCATGCAGCCAAGAATACTTTATCCAGTGAAGCTGTCATTTAGAATGGATGGAGAGATGCAGAGCTTCCAAGACCGGCAGAAACTGAAAGAAAACGTGACCATGAAGCTGGCCCTGCAAGAAATATTAAGGGGGGTTCTATAAAAGGAGAAAGACCCCAAGAGTGATATACAACAGAAATTTACAGGAACAATCTATAAAAACAACGTCTTCACAGGCAACATGATGACAATTCATATCTTTCAATAATCACTCTCAACGTGAACAGCCTAAATGCTCCCATAAAACAGCACAGGGTGGCAGATTGGATAAAAAGACAGGACCCAACCATATGCTGTCTACAAGAGACTCATTTTGAACCTAAAGATACATCCAGACTGAAAGTGAAGGGATGGAGATCCATCTTCCATGCCAGCAGACCTCAAAAGAAAGCTGGGGTAGCAATTCTTATATCAGACAAATTAGATTTTAAACTAAAGTCTGTAGTTAGAGATGCAGAAGAACACTATATCATTCTTAAAGGGTCTATCCAACAAGAAGATGTAACAATTGTAAATATCTATGCCCCCAACATGGGAGCAGCCATCTACATAAGCCAACTGTTAACCAAAATAAAGAGTCATATTGATAACAATATGTTAATTGTAGGAGACCTCAATACTCCACTCTCAGCAATGGACAGATCATTTAAGCAGAAAATCAACAAGGAAACAAGAGCTTTGAATGATACACTGCACCAGATGGACCTCATAGATATTTACAGAACATTCCACTGTAAAACAACAGAATACTCATTCTTCTTGAGCGCTCATGGAACTTTCTCCAGAATAGACCACATACTGGGTCACAAATCAGGTCTCAACTGATACCAAAAGACTGAGATTATTCCCTGCATATTCTCAGACCACAATGCTTTAAAACTGGAACCCAGCACGCTTAGGTGGCTCAGTTGGTTAAGCGACTGCCTTTGGCTCGGGCCATGATCCTGGAGTCCTGCGATTGAGTCCCGCATCGGGCTCCCTGCTCAGCAGGGAGTCTGCTTCTCCCTCTGACCCTCCCCCCCTCATGTGCTCTCTCTCTCTCAAATAAATAAATAAATAAATCTTTAAAAAAAAACTGGAATTCAATCGTAAGAAAAAATTTGGCAGAAATTCAAACACTTGGAAGCTAAAGACCACTCTGCTCAAGAATGTTTGGGTCAACCAGGAAATAAAAGAAGAACTTAAACAATCCATGGAAATCAATGAGAAAGAAAACACATCCGTCCAAAACCTATGGGATACTGCAAAGGTGGTCCTAAGGGGGCAATACATAGCGAGCCAAGCCTCACTCAAAAAAATAGAAAAAAATGAATTCACCAACTAACTCTACACCTTAAAGAACTAGAGCAAAAGCAACAAACGATGCCAAAGCCACGCATTAGAAGAGAAATAATTAAGATCAGAGCAAAGATCAATGAATTAGAAACCAGAAACACAGCAGATCAGATCAACGAAACTAGAAGTTGGTTCTTTGAGAGGATTAATAAGATCGATAAACCACTGGCCAGACTTATCCAAAAGAAAAGAGAAAAGGACCCAAATTAATAAAACTATGAATGAAAGGGGAGAGATCACGGCTAACACCGAGGAAATAGAAACAATTATTAGAAATTATTATCAACAACTATATGCCAATAAACTGAGCAATATGGATGAAATGGAGGCCTTCCTGGAAACCTATTAGCTGCCAAGACTGAAACAGGAAAAAATTGACAACCTGAATAGGCCAATAACCAGTAATGAGATTGAAGCAGTGATCAAAACCCCCCTCAAAAAACAAGAGTCCAGGGCCTGATGGATTCCCTGGGGAATTCTACCAACCATTCAAACAAGAAATAATACTTATTCCACTGAAGCTGTTTCAAAAAATAGAAACAGAAGGAAAACTTCCAAACTCATTCTATGAGGCCAGCATTACCTTAATCCCCAAACCAGGCAAAGACCCCATCAAAAAGGAGAATTCCAGACCGATATCCATGATGAATATGGATTCCAAAATCCTCATCAAAATCCTAGGTAATAGGATCCAACAATACATTAAAAGGATCATGACCAAGTGGGATTTATTCCCGGGATGCAAGGGGTGGTTCAACATTCGCAAATCAATCAATGTGATAGAACACATTAATAAGAGGAGGGAGAAGAACCACATAGTCCTCTCAATTGATGCAGAAAAAGCATTTGACAAAATACAGTATCTTTCCTGATTAAAACTCTTCAGAGTATAGGGATAGAGGGAACATTCCTCAAGTTCATAAAATCCATCTACGAAAAACCCACAGCGAATATCATCCTCAATGGGGAAAAGCTGAGAGCCTTTCCCTTAAGATCAGGAACATGTCAAGGATGCCCACTCTCGCCACTATTGTTCAACATAGTACTAGAAGTCCTAGCAATAGCAATCAGACAACAAAAAGAAATAAAAGGTATTCAAATTGGCAAAGAAGAAGTCAAACTCTCTCTTTTTGCAGATGACATGATACTTTATGGGGAAAACCCAAAAGACTCCACCCCCAAATTACTAGAACTCATACAGCAATTCAGTAATGTGGCAGGATACAAAATCAATGCACAGAAATCAGTTGCTTTCTTATACACTAACAACGCAACCATAGAAAGAGAAATTAGAGAAACGATTCCATTTACAATAGCACCAAAAACCATAAGATACCTCGGAATAAACCTAACCAAAGAGGTGAAGGATCTGTACTCTAGGAACTACAGAACACTCATGAACGAAATTGAAGAAGACACAAAAAGATGGAAAAATATTCCATGCTCATGGATCGGAAGAATAAACATTGTTAAAATGTCTGTGCTGCCCAGAGCAATCTATACCTTCAATGTCATCCCGATCAAAATTCCAATGACATTTTTCAAAGTGCTGGAACAAACTCTGGACTGGCTAACTGGTGAAGGGCTTTGCCTGACAAAGCCAGTCTGTAAAGACTGGAAGATGTACCTACTTCTTGAAGTGCCAGACACAGACACAAGGCCACAAGGATTATGAATAATCAAGGAAACATGACACCACCAAAGGAAAAAAAAAATCTCCAATGACTAACCCTAAAAAAAGGAGGTGTACGAAGTGTCTGACAAAGAATTCAAAATTACGCTGTTAAAGAAATTCAGTGAACCACAAGAAACACACATATACAACTAAATAAAATTAGGAAAATAATACATGAACAAAATGAGAAGTTACATAAAAAAGTAAAAACCCACTACCCCACATCCCACCTCCAAAATCCCAGAGTTGAAGAATATAATGACTGAACTCAAGAATTCAATAGTAAACTTCAACAGCAGACTGAATCAAAAAGAAGGAAGAGTTAGTGTAGAAGAAGTCAGGTCACCAGACTGTCAGAACAGAGAAGGCCCAAGATGACAGTGTAGGAAGATTCTGAATTCACCTCCTTCCACAGACATACCAATCTATAGCTATATATGGATAATTTCTCTCCGAAAAAACCCTGGAAACTAGATGAACTGCTTTTCACAACAGGATGAAAGGACCACATTGAAAGGGGTAAAAGAGGCAGAGATAAGGACTCACAAAAAAAACCCTCCACTCTGGCATGGCAATATACACTGGGGAAGGATCTCACCAGACAGGCTCTTCTCTCAGAGGAACAAGGGCTTTGTACCCCATGTTGGGCACCCTGGCCTCTGGGATCTGCACTGAAGAGATGAGCTCTCAGGATGTCTGGCTTGGAAAACCAAGGGACTGACATCCAGGGGTCCCAAAGTGCTGTAAGAAACAGATTCCCTCTGGAGGACTTGTATATGGTCTCACTGGCCCTGAGACCCAGTGAAAGAATAGCAGTATGAAAAATACCTCGACTACATATGGAGATTCATTTGTATATCAAGGGGCATCAGCTGGAGGGGCAGGGGAGAGTTGAGATGCACCCCAGAGATAGAGGCATTGGCAGATGCCATTGCTGCACTCTCCACATAGCCTGCTAACACAGGCAGGTGAGCTTGGACACAGCACTCCCAACCACCCTGCTGGGACAGGTGCGCATGAGCAGTCACGGCACTTGCCGAGGCCAGATAGTACAAGCAAGTGCAGCACTCCTCCATTCCATGGGTGGTGCAGGCAAGCACAAACGGTCACACAGTTCTCTTGCTCCCTAGCTAAAGTCTGCAAGCAGGGCAGCTGCAACATTCCCTTGCCCTCTGGCTGGGGCTGGTGAGTGTGAACAGTTATGGTATTGTTCCACTCCCAACTTAAAGCCAGCAGGCATACAAAGACAAGGCACTCTTCTGTTGCACTACTGAAGCCCATGGGCTCATGTAGCCAACACATTTTCCTGCTGCCTTTCTGAAGCCAACAAACATGTCCTACCCCAGATGATCTCCAGCTGCCATGCTAAAGTCAGCTGGAGCATGAAATCCACACAGGAGACATCCCTCAGTTGACAAGCCCTGGTGGCCAAGAGGGCTGGTGTTCCATGCGACTGTAACAAGAGGAAAGACAGTTCCTGGCAGACCACCAATGCCAGGGCACTGCACAGACAGCAGACTGAAACACAACTTCAGTTTTCCTGTGAAACAGGCCTATTTACTTAGACTGGAGTTTCAACCTGAGGGACAGACTTCAGGTTTCATACACTTAGAGGCTAAGTAGGTGGTCCCAGGGAATGTAAGCAGGGAGACCATCATTCTTGTGCACTCACTTGTCCTTGCCAGAGCTCAATGAGATCTCCCAGAAAGAAGCTTATACACTCATTTGGAACCTCAATTTTTACAACAGTGGCTCAGGGGATCCTCCAGATCTCCTGGTCTGAAGGCCAGCAGGGATTATTATTGTGACCCCACAGAATTGTACATTTTTGTATACTTTAAAAGTTGTTACCTGGCGTGGCTTCCAATTAGCCTGAAAGTAGGTGCTAAATGAGATTTCTTCTCTTGGATCATAGACAGGTCCTGGCACACCCTCATCAAGGGCATATAAAGAATAAATCAGGTGGTTTAGACAATCACAAACATTTAAGAGATCTAGGTCAAAGTTGAAGGATGAGGATCATTACCTAAACAAGGCCACTCCTTCAGTAGCTGTTTTGCCTAATACATAGATACAAACACAGAGAGCCAAGGAAAATGAGGAAACAGAGATATATGTTCCAAACAGAACAATACAAGACAAAATGTCAGAAAAAAACCTTAATGATAGGTACATAAGTAATCTACCTGATAAATAATTCAAATACTCATAAATATGCTCACCAAACTCAGGAGAAGAATGGATGAATGCAGCGAGAACTTGGCAACAAAGAGAAAGAAAACATAAGTATCAAATAGAAGTCAAAGAGCTTAAGCACATAATAATGAAAAATACACTAGAAGGGTTCAACAATAGACTAAATAAAGTAGAAGAATGGATCAGCAAGCTGGAAGATAAAGCAATGGAACTCACCCAGACAGAAAAGCGAAAGTAAAAAAGAATTTAAATAATGAAGGTAACTTAAGGAACTAGGACAACATCAAGCTGAATAACATTCACATTATTGGAGTCCAAGGAGAAGAGAGAGAGAAAAGGGAAGAAAACTTACTTGAAGAAATAACTGCTGAATATTTCTCTAACCTAGGGAAGGAAACAGACATCCAGGTGCAGAAAGCCTGGAGAGTTCCAAAGAAGATAAACACAAAGAAAGCCACACCAAGAAACATGATAATTAAAATGCCAAAAGTTAAATAGAGAATCTTAAAAGCAGCAAGAGAAAAACAAATTGTTACATAGAAAGGAATCCCATAGAAGTAACAACAAATTTCTACACAGAAACTTTGCAAGCCAGATGGGACTGGCATGACATATTCAAAGTGCTTAAGAGAAGAAAACACGCAACCAAGAATACTCTATCTAACAAGGCTGTCATTCGTATTTGAGGGAGAGATGAAAAGTTTTCAAAACAAACAAATGATAAAGAGGTTCATCACTACTAAACCAGCTTTTCAAGAAATATTAAAGGGACTTCAAAGCTGAAAAGAAATGGCAATAATTAATTAGAAAACATACAAAAGTAAAAATTTCACTGGAAAAGGTAATTATAAAGTTAGTGGACGCATCACTTATAAAGCTATTAAGAAGTTTAAAAGGCAAATGTAGTAAAATTAATGAAAACTACAAGAGTTAGGGATACATATATAAAAAGATGTAAAGAGTAACAAAAACATAAAATGAGAAAAGAGTAAAAAATGTAGAGTTTTGGAATGTGTTCAAATTTAAGTTGCTACCAAATTAAAATAGATTGTTATACAGAGGATGACATATGTGATCCATTAACCACAAAACCTTAGAGTAAGAAAATGAAAAAGGAATCTAAACACTAAAGAAAGTCATTGAACTATAAGAGATAAAGAAAAGAAGAAAGGAACAGAGAGAAACCCAGAAAACAATTAACAAAATGGCAACAAGTACATACCTATCAAGAATTACTTTAAAATACATGGACAAAATTCTTCAATCAAAAGTCACAGAATGGCTGACTGGATTAAAAACAATGAGACACACCTATATAACGGTTAATGAGGTGAAGTTTAGCTCTACCAGATGTTAAAACATATTATAAAGTCTCTATACTTAAAAATGGGTGGTAGGGGCACCTGGGTAGCTCAGTTGGTTAAGCATCTGATGCTGGATCTCAGCTCAGGTCTTGATCTCAAGGTCGTGAGGTGAAGCCCTGCGCTGGGCTCCATACTGTGTGTGGAGCCTACTTAAAAAAAAAAAAAGCGGTACTCGTACATTAATTGAAAGCCAGGCAAATGGAACAAAATAGAAAGTCCGGAAATAAACCAAAGTACATACAGAAATTCAGGATATGCGTAGGTAACATTGAATTCACTGGGCAAAAGGTGTATTTTTAAAAAAATGTTGCTGGAACAAATGAATAGTCATTTGGAAAAAGATAAAATGTGGGAGTGGGAAAAGTCTCCATGAATCAAAATCCACTAGCAATACAAGTTTCATAAAATAACATATATAAAAAAAGTAAGTGTTGTGTGGTAAATATTAACATGAACAAAGTCAAAAGACCAATGACAAACTGAGAAAACTAGCAACTTATATTGTTGGCAAACGGCTAATCTCTCTAAAATACAGAGTTCTTCAAATGGAAGGGGGAAATAAGCACCACAAAAATAGAAACAAAAAATAGTGTGGTATTGGTGAAGAGACAGAAACATAGATCAACGACACAGAATAGGGTCCAGAAATACAGTCCCAATTACAGTCCTATTACAGGACTGTAATTATAATTAATACACAATTACAGTCACAGTCCTATTTTCCACAAATTACCAAGGGAATTCGACGGGAAAAGAAAAGACTTTTCAAAAAACGATGCTGGGACAACTGGATATGTGTATGGAAAAAAAACGAGCACTGACCTTACCTCATACCATACATAAAAAGGAACCCAAAATATATCACAGATCTAAATTAAAAGTCTAAAAATATAAAGCTTTCAAAAGAAAACAGGAGAAAACCCTCATCACCTGGTATGTGAAGATTTCTTATTTAGGACACAAAAAAATTAATAAACTGGGAATAAGTAATATAAAAAAACTTTTACTCTTCAAAAGACACTGCTAAGAAAACCAAAAGGCAAGCCAGAAAAAGAAAATATTCACAATACATGTTATCTGATAAAGATCTTCTATCTAGAATACATAAAGAAGCCATATAAAATTAGAGAGACATAAAACAGATCAGTACTCTAGGTATGGATGTGACATAGGGGTATAAGGGGAAAGAGCCAGGCACAAAACGTACATCCCACATGACTGCATTCATGTGAAATACCCAGAACAGGCAAAATCCTATCAAGGGTTAGGGTGTGCAGGATGAGTGGTGGGTGAAAACAAAGGGGCAGGAGGATATTCTCTGTTGTGATACAAATGGTCTGTGTCTTCACAGAGGTATATATTTTTCAGAATGGATCAAACTGTCACTCAAAACCTGGGCATTCCATTTTATGTAAATTATACTTCAAGTGAAAAATTTTAAAAATCATTATAGCTCCTATATACTGAACACAGAGGCTAAAAAACAATCTTTAGCTTTAAGAATGTGACAAGATATCTTCGACAGCCCTGTAGTGGGGATAGTGTCATTTTCCTTTGTGTCTCAAACAACATGGAGCCTACTGCATTGCGCATTATTTATTTAAAGACCACAATCCTGAAAACCTCAATTCATACAAGACTAACCTCATTCAAAATGGCATGGCAGGTGTTTTGTTTATATGGCAATGGTGTAACATCAACTTACAATTCAGACAGCCTTCTATCTGTGCAATTATACCATTCTTGAACTTTTCATTAGAAGGTAGGGCTTCACATCAGGGTAAATATTATCCCTCACTGGTTGATAAAAGACACTCAATAGGTGTCTGCTACATTAACAATAAAGGAGTTTATGCCGATCAAAGTCTTAAAAGAGAAAAACAAAACAAAACCAGAAACAAAGTTCCTAAAGCAAAACCAGAGCAAAACAAAGATTCATACAGAAAGATGATCATTCACCAGAACATTGGAAATAGGAAGATAAAATGTAAACAGAATGATGCTATAAATAATGGCAATCCCTTCAGTGAAATCCTATTAATCTGTTTCAAAGAGGAAGATAAAAATGTACTTTCATGGGAGGATAATATATCATGAGGGTGGAAAAGATGCAAAACATTCTATGTGATATACTTTTTTGTAAAAATATACATATATAAGTTAGTTTATGAAGAAGAGAAGAAAAATGGTAGAATATACTCTAGTGTGTTGACAGTATTTGTCTCTCAAGAGTGAAATACAGGAGATTTACACATTCTACAGTTTGTTATGCCTGTAAGACTTGAATTCTATACAAGGCAATCGTACCGTTTTTCTAATTGCTTCTTCAGATGTTAGGGGTTATAAATCTGTGAAGAACTACCTGTTGTACTGACTGACCCAAAAACTTTTTTCTCTTGCTCTTATAGTGGGTAATATTTTGAAAAATTAACTAAAAGTTTGCACCTCAATACAATCTTAGTGTCCCATCCCCCATTCAATCTTTTTTTTTTTTGGTCTCAAAGAAGAGAGAGGAACACCTAAGCCTAAAAGGACAAAGTCTAGTTCTTTCCATTCGTCCTTTCTAGGATAACACAAATGATTTGAAATTATGCACAAAGAGGAAAAGCAAACCTTCTTAATATCCTGTCACCCCACCTTCTTCACTATCTCTGAAACAGATCTGGGAGAATCTTCGGGCAGAAGAGGTCTGACTCCACAAGAGCCAGGCCAGGAACCAGTTCATCTACAATAATCTGGCCTTAGATACTAAATGCACTGCCACTCCTGTCCTTCCCAAACTTGGATGCAACACTGAGGTGGGAGGGAAAGGAGGAGGAAGTTGAAGGGACATGAACCTGGTGTGTCTAAAAAACTTTAGGGCAACCCATTGATGTGTGGGCTCTCAAAAAACAATTAAATGGAGTTACTGAAAATTAAGCCATTACATTGCTTACAGTCCTAAATTCTTAGAATGAGACTTATACTCACTACAATTTATTTCCTCTTCTGAAAAGCACTGAGCTGTTCTGAATGAAACACAGCAGCTTTCTTCTCCTTAAACAGAGGTTATCTTTCCTTTTAAATCTTCTGCCTACTTTACATAAAATGAGGGGACCAAGATGGCTTGAATGTTCCTCTGGGCTGGACTAATACTATACATATGGCTCTCCCTGGTTCTAGGTCCTGACCACCCCTTTCTCTGGGCATCTGCTTTAGAAAACCTTTAATTAAACATCCCTTCTCTGTTTAAAACATATATAACTCTTTTTACAAGCCTCTTTTCTGTTTTACAACCCCAAACTCTCTTTCTGAAGGGCCTGGGAGCCATCCTTTGAAATGTAATCCTCAAGGAAGATAGCACCCCTATTCCCAGTCTCTGTGGGAGGGTAGGAGCTAGCTTCTAACAGGCACCAACAGCAAACACACATGGCCTAATCACAGAGAACCACAGAGAAAACTTCAGGAAGTTACTCAATGTGTTCTCCTGGTCAACCTCCCCTCTACAGTCCTCCAGCACATTCCCACTGTCTCACTCAGCCCTCAAACACCCTCCCATCCCTTGTCTGAGCAGAACTGAGCTCAGACTGAGTTCTGGCCTGTGTTCCCAGTTCCTAGAGCCGTGCATAAAGTCTTCCTTGCCTGTTTAACGTAGTTCAGTGCAATTTCCGCTTTGGCAGAGGAGAACAAAGACACTTGAGCTTCCTGCAACACTTAACTTCCATACCCCTTCCTCTATTTCTTGAACGTTTACTACCTCCTGTCAGTTGAAATATTCTAATGGGTACCAATAGTATCCAGCTTCTTTTACAGGAGGATACTGAGGCTTAGTGAAATCAAACAATTTACATTAGGTCATCGCTATAATCTGAATGTCTGTGTCCTCCTCTTCTCCCCAGATTTGTATGTTGAAATCCTAACCCCAGTGTGATGGTATCACCATGAGGGACACGCAGCATGTGACGAGCTCATGAGGATGGAGCCCTGATGAATGGGATTAGTGCCCTTATGACACAGCCCCCAGAGAGCTCCCTTGCTCCCTCCACCATGTGAAGGACACGTTGAGAAGATGCCTGTCTGTGAATCAGAAATCAGGCTCTCACCACACACTGAATCTGCATGGAGCTTTGACGGAAGACTTCCCAGCCTCCAGAACTGTGAGAAATACATTGGTTGTTTTAAGTCACCCAGCCTACAGTATTCTGTTAGGGCAGCCCCAGCTGACTGGGACAGTCACACAGCAAATAAATTCTGGACTCCGCAGGCCTAGACCCACAACACGTGCCTCCAGAGCCCTGGCTTTCAAATACTTGGTACAGCCCAAATAAAATTTTGTTGAATTTGTTCTCGTTAGCTTCTGTGTGTGTTTCGGGGTCCAGAGAAGTGTCTTTTACTTCCTGTGTTTGTTTTGGTGTTTTTGAGGGGGAGGGCACTTTCTCTTCCCTGGGAAGCCCTGGATGCATTCCCCAGAGCAGGGGGACCCGGAGAGAAAAAGGATGGGAGTGAGGTCCAGCGAGGGACACGCAAAACAGGAGGGAGGGTCAACACTGGGTGTGGCGGCCCCTGACAGTCGACAGTGAGGTACAGGTAATATTATATGTGTATCACTTCCAAGGGGGTTTGGGTATCGTTTTGAGGGGAGCAGAGATGGCTGTGGTGGGTTCCAGTGTATTTGGGGGCTTGGGGGTCTTGTGTGGGGTTCGCACTTTCGGGCTCTGCGCTCAGAGTGCGGCCGGCGGGTCGGCCTCCCGGGGGCACTCCAGGGAGCACCCTCCGCCGCCCCGGGGGAATCTGGGGAGAAGACACCAGGGCGGGGACGTCCCACACTCACCGCTCAGGCCTCGTAACAGCCACGGCCACACCTCCACCTCCACCTGTGAGGGACAAGCGTCACCCGCGGCGCGGTGCCTCCTGCCAACGCCTTCCCCAACCGCCCAGCCACCGCGGGCCCCTTCCTCGCGCATGCGCACACGCGCCCAGGCCCCACCCGCCCCTCGCTCCCCGCAGCCCTCGCGCGCTCAGGCTTCACCACCTTCCCAGCACGCATCTCACTATCCCCCCCGCGTCACTATCCGCGGTCCCCCCCCAACCCCGGGCGCACTGGACCCTCCCCGGGACACCCCAGAGCGTGAGGCCTCACTAAACTCTTCCCTCGCGTACTGCCCCGGGGCCCCACCACCCTGAGGGCCCTACCTCGGGCCCGTTCGCTTGCTCCCAGGCTCTTTGCCTCTGCACCCCACTGGACGACCCGACCACCCTCCATCTGTCGCTGGCTCCCCTCTCCCTCATGTGTCATGGCCAGTAGCTGGTGGCAGGAAGTGGGAGGAGATTCAGTGGCCGCCGCCCTCCACGGTCTGTGGGGGTCAACAGATAACTTGCAGAGGCGCAGGCACAGGGGCCCGCAACCCTGCTCCGGGGGCCACTCAAAGCCCCAGACGCGCGGCGACCCGGCCTAGGGCGCGCCGTCCACGCGCCTCGCCCCGGTGGCATGCGCCGCCTCTGCCCGTGGGCGCTCAGCGCGTGGAGACCCCCACTGCGTCCTCTGCACGCGCTGCCCTGACCCGCCAGCCACTCAGTGGGCCTCACCCCCGGACCTCTCTCATGCTGCTGCAATTCACTGATGGTCGCTTCTCTTGGCGGACCCCCGCCCCAGCCAATACGCACCTCCAGTGTAGCTTAATGGTTGGAAGCCCAGGTTCTGGATTCTGTCAGAGGGCAAATCTCTTCCCTACTGGACCAGGTATCGGGTTCGGGCCTCTCAGGGCTAAATGGAGCTGGGCTCTTGAACTGTTAGGTTAAGCTTTGTCAGGAAAGCGTGCTGGATGGACCCTGCAGGACCAAGGGCTGCTGGTCCAGGTTCGGGTGTTTTCTCTTGATTTTTCTTACTTACACCTGCATGTAAATTGCTTAGTAGAGGAACTGACATATAATTTTTTGTTTCTTTCTCGAAGATAAGAGGTGGATTGGAAGATAGGGAGGAACAGTGAAAGAGACTACCACATTAAAGTAATTTTAAAAAGAGTCATTAATGATGCCAACTGTGAGACTAGATACAAGTAATAGCTTAATCAAATGAGTTCCCTCTCCTCTTTTAAAGGTGGCGAGCCTTGTTTTACTGAAATCAGTGGTGATGTACGGCATGTGTGGGAGTGGAACCCATAGAAAGTTGTACCCCAAAACAATAAAACACAGAATAGCTTCTGGGTATCATTTTATTACTCACAAAACCCAACTGAGGCTATAAAAATCTTGAACAAACCATCTCAAAATAGAGTAGCTTCATGGATGCTTTCTGTCTTGCAAGTGGACAACAGTCATCCCTACTTGTCTGCTCATCTGCCCATGAATCTTGAGAGTGATTAGATTTCTCATGTGGCTTATGGTGTACTCCATGTGCCCAGACAAGATCTGAGGAAGAGCTCTCTGTCTCCCTCTCCACTTCATTTCTTCTTCTTTCTCTCTTAATCAGAAGTAGGGTGAGAATAGGAAAGAAAACACACTATTTTTAAAGAAGTGTTTTACCTTCTGTTCTTGGAGTCTAAATGTCTTGGTACAAAGATTCTCTTACAAATGAAGAATCTTGGTTTGAGTTTTGGAAATAATCCAACTTACTCCTATCCCTTAAGCTTTGGTATTGATTTTAATTACATCCTTTTTGGTATAAACCTGTGTATGTGTGTACTCATGCAAAAGATGATTTGATACAGGCTTACTGCTCCTCTTAACCATAACTCAATACTGAAAAATAATCCTCTTGCTTTTCAAGCTATCCCATTTGACAGCACCACCATTTCTGGATGTTTCTGTTTAAACATTCAGGATGCTCACGAATAGGTCCTTTTCCTACCCTGATTAATGGCGCTCTTTTATATTTCTAGGAAAATGAACGGGAATTTCTCCAAATGTCTTTAGATTTGCACATGCTGTATACATGAGCCACTCATGTAAATCTACAAAGGAGTGACATATGTTCTTCTTTGGGGCACTCTTTATTATGTAAATATATTTATACCAAGATAGGCACACACATAGTAGTGCCCCTCTGTGTGTCCATGCATAGACAGAGTAGTCTAAGGAAGACATAAAGTTCACTGGTTGGGAGTGAATCTCAGGGTACCTTTTCTTTATAATCACCTTCTGTGTTCTCTGGGTTAGCAAAGGCCAGGAAGATTTGTTCCAGCGTTATCTGACTGATGGAATAGTCTTCTAAATTGAATTGCTCTTTAGCATCTTCCAAAATACCAAACACCTTTAGCAACAACAGCAATAAAAAAGTGCAGTTACCATTTTTATAGTCCTCCCCTCCAGTGCCCAACCCAGATAAGCCTCTCCTGCACTTCCTCCAAGTCCTGTCAAGTTAATGTTGGTGGACAAAAGGGGGAGATGAGAAAACGATAGAAAACATAATTGAGAATCTGCAAGGAAGCAGTTCTCTGTCCCCCTTCTCTTGATGGACAGAGATTAATAATGGGATTTAAGGAATAAATCAATTAAATTCTAGGGACTTTTGGAAAATATCATACTTTAGGTTACCTTTCTGCTCCTTATACAATGTCAGGCTCCCATTACACATGCCTGGATATCAAATACTCCCCCTATCATTAGTGCTTTCTTAATATAAAATGTTAGAAGGTCATGGTTTCTACATTACCTTTCCCCAGGTGTTGTCCTTGCTGGGAATGTAGTAGGTAAGGATCCCTTGATTCTCCTGCTTTAACACACTACCTAAGAAATGAAAGACAGGATAGATGAATAATCTTGCAGATATCATTTTAAATTTCCAAAATATTGCTACATCAACTTAATTATTCACAATAGAGGGGTGAATAGACATTGTTAATACAAAAAGGGACATGGTCAGATAACCTGCTCTCTTTGATATATATGACATGGTTAATTCCTTTTGGATTTATTTCTGATGAAATATTATATGAATTTCATAACAGTTATTGAGGGCAGGCTTTCAGGCACAGTAAAATTGTCAGCTCACATACCCCATGGAAAAACTCTGAGCCTTCTTTTTTTTTTTTTTTTTAATTTTTTTATTGTTATGTTAATCACCATATATTACATCATTAGTTTTTGGTGCAGTGTTCCATGATTCATTGTTTGTTCATAACACCCAGTGCTCCATGCAGAACGTGCCCTCCTCAATACCCATCACCAGGCTAACCCATCCCCCTACCCCCCTCCCCTCTAGAACCCTCAGTTTGTTTTTCAGAGTCCATTATCTCTCATGGTTCGTCTCCCCCTCTGACATACTCCCCTTTTCTTCCTCTCCTGTTATCTTCTTCTTTTTCTTTTCTCTTAAAATATGTTGCATTATTTGTTTCAGAAGTACAGATCTGTGATTCAACAGTCTTGCACAATTCACGGTGCTCACCGTAGCACATACCCTCCCCAATATCTATCACCCAGCCACCCCATCCCTCCCACCCCCAACCACTCCAGTAACCCTCAGTTTCTTTCCTGAGATTAAGAATTCCTCATATCAGTGAGGTCATGCGATACATGTCTTTCTCTGATTGACTTATTTCACTCAGCATAACACCCTCCAGTTCCATCCACGTCGTTGCAAATGGTAAGATCTCATTCCTTTTGATGGCTGCATAATATTCCATTGTGTATATATACCACTTCTTCTTTATCCATTCATCTGTCGATGGGCATCTTGGCTCTTTCCACAGTTTGGCTATGGTGGACATTGCTGCTATAA
The DNA here is from genome assembly GCF_037043125.1 of Eumetopias jubatus. Taxonomy (NCBI): domain Eukaryota; kingdom Metazoa; phylum Chordata; class Mammalia; order Carnivora; family Otariidae; genus Eumetopias; species Eumetopias jubatus. Next base: position 33,589 of record NW_028274897.1, read on the forward strand.
ACATTGGGGTACACGTACCCCTTCGGGTCCCTACATTTGTATCTTTGTGGTAAATACCCAGTAGTGCAATTGCTGGATCGAACGGTAGCTCTAATTTCAACTGTTTGAGGAACCTCCATACTGTTTTCCAGAGTGGTTGCACCAGCTTGCATTCCCACCAACAGTGTAGGAGGGTTCCCCTTTCTCCACATCCCCGCCAACATCTGTCGTTCCCTGACTTGTTAATTTTAGCCATTCTGACGGGTGTGAGGTGGTATCTCATTGAGGTTTTGATTTGGATTTCCCTGATGCCAAGCGATGTTGAGCACTTTTTCATGTGCCTGTTGGCCATTTGGATGTCTTCTTTGGAGAAATGTCTGTTCATGTCTTCTGCCCATTTCTTGATTGGATTATTTGTTCTTTGAGTGTTGAGTTTGATAAGTTCTTTATAGATTTTGGATACTAGCCCTTTATCTGATATGTCATTTGCAAATATTTTCTCCCATTCTGTCGGTTGTCTTTTGGTTTTGTGGACTGTTTCTTTTGCTGTGCAGAAGCTTTTTATCTTGATGAAATCCCAATAGTTCATTTTTGCCCTGGCTTCCCATGCCTTTGGCGATGTTTCTAGGAAGAAGTTGCTGCGGCTAAGGTCGAAAAGGTTGCTACCTGTGTTCTCCTTTAGGATTTGGATGGACTCCTGTCTCACGTTTAGGTCTTTCAACCATTTGGAGTCTATTTTTGTGTGTGGTGTAAGGAAATGGTCCAGTTTCATTCTTCTGCATGTGGCTGTCCAATTTTCCCAACACCATTTGTTGAAGAGACTGTCTTTTTGTCATTGGACATTCTTTCCTGCTTTGTCAAAAATAAGTTGACCATAGAGTTGAGGGTCCATTTCTGGGCTCTCAATTCTGTTCCATTGATCTATGTGTCTGTTTTTGTGCCAGTACCATACTGTCTTGATGATGACAGCTTTATAATAGAGCTGGAAGTCCGGAATTGTGATGCCGCCAGCTTTGCTTTTCTTTTTCAGTATTCCTCTGGCTATTCTGGGTCTCTTCTGGTTCCATACAAATTTTAGGATTATTTGTTCCATTTCTTTGAAAAAAGTGGATGGTATTTTGATGGGGATTGCATTGAATGTGTAGATTGCTCTAGGTAGCATTGACATCTTCACAATGTTGATTCTCCCAATCCATGAGCATGGAACGTTTTTCCATTTCTTTGTGTCTTCTTCAATTTCTTTCCTGAGTATTTTATAGTTTTCTGAGTACAGATCCTTTGCCTCTTTGGTTAGATTTATTCCTAGGTATCTAATGGTTTTGGGTGCAATTGTAAATGGGATAGACTCCTTGATTTGTCTCTCTTCTGTCTTGTTGTTGGTGTATAGGAATGCCACTGATTTCTGTGCATTGATTTTATATCCTGCTGCTTTACTGAATTCCTGTATGAGTTCTAGCAGTTTTGGGGTGGAGTCTTTTGGGTTTTCCACATACAGTATCATATCATCTGCAAAGAGTGAGAGTTTGACTTCCTCTTTGCCGATTTGGATGCCTTTGATTTCTTTTTGTTGTCTGATTGCTGTGGCTAGGACTTCTAATACTATGTTGAATAGCAGTGGTGATAGTGGACATCCCTGCCGCGTTCCTGACCTTAGGGGAAAAGCTCTCAGCCTTTCCCCATTGAGAATGATATTCGCTGTAGGTTTTTCGTAGATGGCTTTTATGATATTGAGGTATGTACCCTCTATCCCTATACTCTGAAGAGTTTTGATCAAGAAAGGATGTTGTACTTTGTCAAATGCTTTTTCTGCATCTATTGAGAGGATCATATGATTCTTGTTCTTTCTTTTGTTAATGTATTGTATCACGTTGATTGATTTGCGGATGTTGAACCAGCCTTGCAGCCCAGGAATAAATCCCACTTGGTCGTGGTGAATAATCCTTTTAATGTACTGTTGGATCCTAGTGGCTAGTATTTTGGTGAGAATTTTTGCATCCATGTTCATCAAGGATATTGGTCTGTAATTCTCTTTTTTGATGGGGTCTTTGTCTGGTTTTGGGATCAAGGTAATGCTGGCCTCATAAAATGAGTTTGGAAGTTTCCCTTCCATTTCTATTTTTTGGAACAGTTTCAGGAGAATAGGTATTAATTCTTCTTCAAATGTCTGATAGAATTCCCCTGGGAAGCCATCTGGCCCTGGGCTTTTGTTTCTTGGGAGATTTTTGATGACTGTTTCAATTTCCTTAGTGGTTATAGGTCTGTTCAGGTTTTCTATTTCTTCCTGGTTCAATTTTGGTAGTTGATACATCTCTAGGAATGCACCCATTTCTTCCAGGTTATCTAATTTGCTGGCATAGAGTTGCTCATAATATGTTCTTATAATTGTTTGTATTTCTTTGGTGTTGCTTGTGATCTCTCCTCTTTCATTCATGATTTTGTTGATTTGGGTCATTTCTCTTTTCTTTTTGATCAGTCTGGCCAGGGGTTTATCAATCTTGTTCATTCTTTCAAAGAACCAGCTCCTAGTTTCGTTGATCTGTTCTACTGTTCTTTTGGTTTCTAGTTCATTGATTTCTGCTCTGATCTTTATGATTTCTCTTCTCCTGCTGGGTTTAGGCTTTCTTTGCTGTTCTTTCTCCAGCTCCTTTAGGTGTAGGGTTAGGTTGTGTATTTGAGACCTTTCTTGTTTCTTGAGAAAGGCTTGTATTGCTATATACTTTCCTCTCAGGACTGCCTTTGCTGTATCCCAAAGATTTTGGACAGTTGTGTTTTCATTTTCATTGGTTTCCATGAATTTTTTTAATTCTTCTTTAATTTCTTGGTTGACCCATTCATTCTTTAGTAGGATGCTCTTTAGCCTCCATGTATTTGAGTTCTTTCCGACTTTCCTCTTGTGGTTGAGTTCTAGTTTCAAAGCATTGTGGTCTGAAAATATGCAGGGAATGATCCCAATCTTTTGGTACTGATTGAGACCTGATTTTGACCTAGGATGTGATCAATTCTGGAGAATGTTCCATGGGCACTAGAGAAGAATGTGTATTCCGTTGCTTTGGGATGGAATGTTCTGAATATGTCTGTGAAGTCCATTTGGTCCAGTGTGTCATTTAACGTCTTTATTTCCTTGTTGATCTTTTGCTTAGATGATCTGTCCATTTCAGTCAGGGGGGTGTTAAAGTCCCCCACTATTATTGTATTGTTGTCAATGTGTTTCTTTGCTTTTGTTATTAATTGCCTTATATAATTGGCTGCTCCCATGTTCGGGACATAGATATTTACAATTGTTAGATCTTCTTGTTGGATAGACCCTTTCAGTAGGATATAGTGTCCTTTCTCATCTCTTATTACAGTCTTTGTTTTAAAATCTAGTTTGTCTGATATAAGGATTGCCACCCCAGCTTTCTTTTGGTGTCCATTAGCATGGTAAATGGTTTTCCACCCCCTCACTTTCAATCTGGGGGTGTCTTTGGGTCTAAAATGAGTCTCTTGCAGACAGCATATTGATGGGTCTTGTTTTTTAATCCAATCTGATAGCCTGTGTCTTTTGATTGGGGCATTGAGCCCATTTACATTCAGGGTAACTATTGAAAGGTATGAATTTAGTGCCATTGTATTACCTGTAAGGTGACTGTTAACTGTCTGTTGTCTGTGTTCGTTTCTGCTCTTTGCTGCTTTTAGGTTCTCTCTTTGCTTAGAGGACCCCTCTCAATATTTCTTGGAGGGCTGGTTTCGTGTTTGCAAATTCCTTTAGTTTTTGTTTGTTCTGGAAGCTTTTGATCTTTCCTTCTATTTTCAATGATAGCCTAGCTGGATATAGTATTCTTGGCTGCATATTTTTCTCGTTTAGTGCTCTGAAGATATCTTGCCAGTCCTTTCTGGCCTGCCAGGTCTCTGTGGATAGGTCTGTTGCCAATCTAATGTTTCTACCATTGTAGGTTACATATCTCTTCTCCCGAGCTGCTTTCAGGATTTTCTCTTTGTCTCTGAGACTCGTAAGTTTTACTATTAGATGTCGGGGTGTTGACCTATTTTTATTGATTTTGAGAGGGGTTCTCTGTGCCTCCTGGATTTTAATGCCTGTTTCCTTCCTCACATTAGGGAAGTTCTCTGCTATAATTTGCTCCAATATACCTTCTGCCCCCCTCTCTCTCTCTTCTTCTTCTGGGATCCCAATTATTCTAATGTTGTTTCGTCTTATCGTATCACTTATCTCTCGAATTCTGCCCTCGTGATCCTGTAGTTGTTTCTCTCTCTTTTTCTCAGCCTCTTTATTTTCCATCATTTGGTCTTCTATATCGCTGATTCTCTCTTCTGCCTCATTTATCCTAGCATTTAGTGCCCCCATTTTTGATTGCACCTCATCAATAGCCTTTTTGATTTCGATTTGGTTAGATTTTAGTTCTTTTATTTCTCCAGAAAGGGTTTCTCTAATAACTTCCACGCTTTTTTCAAGCCCAGCTAGTATCTTTAAAGTCATGATTCTGAACTCTAGGTCCGACATCGTACTAATGTCCGTATTGAGTAGGTCCCTGGCTGACGGTACTACCTCTTGTTCTTTTTGCTGAGGTGATTTCTTTCGTCTTGTCATTTTGTCCAGAGGAGAATAGATGAATGAGAGAACAAAAGGCTAACAGGTTTACAACGTCCCCAGCAAATATACTGTATACAAATCAGAAAAGACCTGAAACCAGGGGAAAAGAAAGGGAAAGAAAGAAAAAAGAAAGAGAAAAAGAAAGAGAAAAAGAAGAAAAAAAAAAGAAAAAAGATAAAAACAAAAACAAAACAATTCAAAAAAGGCAGAATATGATCAAATATGATCAGGCTAGTGCATAGATCAGTGCCACACACTAGATTTTGGGCGTATTTTGGTCTGTTAGAAAAAAGTGCCTCCTAAAATTTTAAAGGAAGAAAGACATATATGTACCAAATAAGGGTTGATACAATGAAGGGATGGAAGATGACTGTAAAGATGAAAATTATAAAAGATTTTATAAAAGGACTTGGTAAGATAAGTTGTTTGAAAAAAGAAAGAAGATTTAAGGAAAAAAAAAAAGGAAAAAGGGAGAGAATGTGATCAGGCAGGAGACTAGAACAAAGCCATACACTAGTGGTTTAGGGTATATTTTGATCTGTTAGAAGAAACTGTACCTCAAAATTTTAAAGAGAGAACAACTTATATATATATATGCCAAAAACAAGGATAACTACTATGAAGGGATAAAATATGACTCTAAAAATGAAAAAAAAAATGTTTTTTTTTTAAAAAAAGGGATTTGTAAGATGTTCGCTGAAAAAGGGAAAAAGAAAAATAAAAAAAAGTCAACAAAAATTAACTTTGATGAAATAATGAATCATGGTAAAAAAAAAAAAAAAAAGAAGCCATGAATCTATGTGCAGTATTCCCCTAGCGCTGGAGTTCTCCTATTCTCCTTGATCGATCAACTTGGTCTTGGCTTGCTGGCTGTTTGTGTTGATCTTCTGGGGGGAGGGGCCTGTTGCTGTGGTTTCCAAATGTCTTTGCCGGAGGCGGAATTGCCCCGCCCTTGTCGGTCCGGGCTAAGGAAGCTGCTCCAGTTTGCTCTCAGGAGCTTTTGTTCCCTGCAAGCTCTCGGTACAGCTTTGGAGGACCAGGGCGAAAATGGCGGCCTCCTAGTCTCCGCCCGGAGGAGCCGAGAACTCGGGGCCCCACTCCTCAGTGCGCCCCCAGAGAAAAGCAGTCACTCCCGTGTCCCCGGTTTCTGGCCGCACTCCGTGCTCACCCGGCCTGTGATCGAGCGTTGCTATCTCTGGCACCCGACCCCGCTCGGAGTCTCCAAACCCAGCAGATCCCTGCAGTGCGTTCCCGCACCGCTCCTCCCCGGGAAGGAAGGGGAGTCTCCCCGGATCTGCTGCTTGTTGGGTCCTTGCTGGGGGAGCCGTGCCCCGACTGGGCCGCAGATCACAGTTTATGGCAACCCCGAGCTGAGAGCCCGCGACTCTGCTCCGTATCTGCAGCCAGCTTCCCCGCCCCGACACCTGGGAGCTCTGCCGCACTCAGGCACCCCCGGTCTCTCTGTGACCCCAAGGGTCCTGAGACCACACTGTCCCGGGAGGATTCCACCCCCCGCTTAGCCACTGCAGCGACGTCCCTCCGCCGAGCCAACTTTTAAAAGGTCCGATTTTGTGCTCCGCGGCTCTAGCACTTGCCAGAAGCGGCCGGCGGAGGCCCCTCCCCCGCCGTCTATCCTCCCGAATATCGCCTCAGATTCACTTCTCCGCACGTCCTACCTTCCAGTAAGTGGTCGCTTCTCTGTTCAGAGAGTTGTTGCTACTCTCCTGTTCGATCTCCTGTTGAGTTCGTAGGTGTTCAGAATGGTTTGATCCCTATTCAGCTGAATTCCTGAGACCAGACAAAATCTAGGTCTCCTACTCCTCCGCCATCTTGCTCCGCCCCCCAACTCTGAGCCTTCTAAAATTCTGTTACAAGACTTTATTCCTGAACATAGTGTTGAGAATATGAGCTGGCCGGATTTTCACTCCGGTTGTGTGGATATGTATGCATGTGCTGTGTGCTCGGTGGGGAGGAGAGCAGGACAAGGCCCCCTTGCTTTTTCATTATTACATGTCCTGTGAAAGAGGAAATCATACATATAAATCACCAAAGTCAGGCTGTGTGCTCTGGTTTTGTTCACTGGTGAATAAGAACCCACTGGTGGAACGAAAGGGAAGAGGGTAGTATCCACTTCTAATTGGAACAAACGTGTTTACTCTCATCAGTGCACATTTGTAGGTTGTTGCAAATTGGATTAACTGGGGTCAAAATGTTTTAAAGTAAAAAATACATGTTTATAAGGGTGAGTGGATTTTCTTATGTGAATTTTAATGCGTGTATTGTTTCCATGATGCCATAAAGCTCTTTTTTGTGTGTGAAAAATTTGAAACATGGAGTTTAATGAATTATTCAAAGCAAACACTGGTGAAATCACCCCATTTAGGCCAAGTAATAGTAACGAAGAGACTTCCATGTCCCACTCCTCAGCCTCTATCCCACATAAAAAATTACCAATACCTTCATTGTTATTGTGGACATTTCCTTTTCAAAGTAGTTTTTACCAATGCATATACTTCTAAAAATTGAGGTAGAGTTTTCCTACCTTTGACCTTTATGTGAATAGAATCATCTGGTATGTTTTCTTTCTTCTCCTTTTACTCAATGTTTGTGAGATTCATTCATGCGGTTGCATATAGCTATAATTCGTTTTCTTCTCTAAATAGTAATCTGGCATATGAATATTCTGCAATTTATCAATTAGGCTACTGATAGACATAGAAATTGTCTGACTATTGTGACTATTACTGACTTAAATATTTTACTTATCTCCTTTTACAGGTGGATGCAAGTATCTAAAATATAGCTTTAGGTAGAATCATTGGGCCATTGCTTTTTTAAAAATTGGTCCAGTTTCACCTGTGAAATATAGTGAGTTGAAGAGTGTCACTCCCACTGTTACTACAAGAAAGCTGGACAAATTGCAAATTAATGCATTTCTTGAACCCATCAGTTTTCTGACAGGGCAAACTCAGGGCAAATAACTAACCCATATGTGGGTAGAGTCAGGCATCTACAGAGAAGATCGGGACCATAGCATTTGCTTGTACAAGGCAGACACTACCAGATGACATAAGCTGCAATAAAAAATGTAATAAGTTGCTAAAGATCAAGTGTGGGATAGCAAGAGAATTATGAAGCCCATTTTCAAAATTTTTAATCTCTCTGATTTAGGTTTTTTAGTGGTGCTTACTTCTTATACACATTAGAGAACTGAATTTTGCTTGTGAGCCAAGCTGAAATTTTTTTTCATTTAATGCAGGAGTTAAGTCTATTTACATATATTGAAAGGAACAATATATTTAATTATAGTCCTCCTATATAATTTTTAAAGTTATATATGCATATATACTGGATAAATGCATATATATCAATACAAATGTAAATATACAAAATATGTCTGTGTTTGTATGTGTTTCACTTTGTGGCTGGTTCTTATTCTTACTGTTATATTTGTGATACAGTAAAGAATATATATATATATATTTTTTAAATCTTTTTTTTAAAGATTTTATTTATTTATTTGAGAGAGAGAGAGGTAGAGAGCATGAGAAGGAAGAGGGTCAGAGGAAGAAGCAGACTCCCTGCTGAGCAGGGAGCCCGATATGGGACTCGATCCCAGGACCCTTGGGATCATGACCTGAGCCGAAGGCAGTCGCTGAACCAACTGAGCCACCCAGGCGCCCAGTAAAGAATATATTTTTGTTCTAATGGTTAACTTCATTCTAACATCTTTTCCTAATACCATAAATTGTCCCTTCTTTTTAAGATACTGGTATAAATATTCAGTGCTCACCAATAGTACTTATGCAGAAACTTCTCCAGTCATTCCTCAGTCAACGGGAAATTTTTGTCTGTGTAGTCTTCAGGGAGAGCCATCAGGAATAATATCCCCTGAATACCTATTTGTTTATAACTCTTTTGAATTTTAATCTTGATCATTTTGACTATATATGAGAACTATGGCTTACATTTTTCTTAGCATAAAATGTTTTGTCACAAAGCCCCAAATCAATCTAATTTTCTTCCGTTATAAATTTTCTTTCTTCCCCTTGTTTTTTTTTTTATCTGGCATCCAAAGGTCATCCCACTTTATTATTAAAATACAATTGTTATATTGGAATATTCCTTGGTATTGATGATACTGGGTCAATTTTTCAGGTTGTCCTTTCAGTAAGCAGGCTTGTCTCATCTTAGGAAATTTTCTTGAATGATAGTTTTTAGTATTTGTTCTAATCTATGGCTTTGCTTTTCTCCTTTTGGACTAATTTCATAGTTGTGTTGGATTGTCCTTGCCTTACCTCTCACTCACTTTTTTTGAAAGCTTACCTGTGTTTCCATTTGATGGTTTTCTGTTTTTCTCCTTTCCAATCTCCATTTCCCTCCTGCTTTCTATGTGGTTTGTTTGCTCTTGATAGTTAAGTATTTCTGAAATATTTAACTTAAAATACCGTCTCCAATGTGGTCAGCTGTCTGCATATCACCCTGTTGGCTTAATCTCTTTGTCCTTTCAATTGGAATTTAGGATTTTCTTACATACCATTCATCCCTTTCTTAATTCTTTAGGCTCATGTTGAAATATTAGATAATAGTTTCAACTGTTTTGTGGCCTTATAGCTCTGCTGTTCTTTCAGTGTCTGTAGGTATTTTCTTTTATCCTCTTTTACTTATGATATTTTTCTGTGGGATTCAATGATAATCTTTTCAGTCACTTATCTTTGAGATTAATTTTCTTAAAGCTTTAGAAGGAGTTTCCTATATAGAAGGTGAGGTGGGACAGAATATCTTTCTTAGCTTTAGAGTCCTCTCCTGTAGGGTTCCTTCTGAGAGGCTTCTGGGATGTATCAAGTGATATGGCCTCCCAGTGTAGACCTTCCTCTGGTACTTTCTCATATCTGCCTCTTGTGAGTCTCTCCCCACTCCAAGCTTAAATTTCAGATCCTTTCCTCCAGAGAGGATCTCTGCTTGCTCCTGCTTGGAATCAGAAATGCTCCTGATCGCCCACTTGAGGGTCCCCCTTTACAAGGCAGTCTCAGCATGAGCTTCCCAACCCTGAAGAGGGTCCAGAACTTCATCAGTGATCCCAGTGCTACAATGGCATTTGCTTCCACAATTAGCATTTTCTAACTGCTCACTGTTTCCTTTCTTTTGTTTGGTTTCTTCTTCTTCTTCTTCTTTTTTTTTTTCTTGTTTTCTGGTTAAATTGTTTTTCTCTCTTTTGTTTGTAAGCCAACTATTGTATTAAAGATGCATTTGTTTTAATTTTGATCAATTTCTAGTTTTGTTTTACCAGCAGTACTTTTCAGAATATATAATCTTCCATGTTGTAGAAATAGAATCATCTTTGCATTTTTTTTAGATTTTATTGTATTTATTTGAGAGAGAGAGTAAAAGAGAGAGCACAAGAAGGGGTAGGGTCAGTGGGAGAAGCAGACTCCCTGCTGAGCAGGGAGCCTGATGCACGACTTGATCCTGGGACTCCGGGATTATGACCTGAGCTGAAGGCAGTCGCTTAACCAACTGAGCCACCCAGGCGCCCCCATCTTTGCATTTTAAAAAGAGAACACACGTCACTTAAATTTCCTTGGGCTTGTGTAGAATCATTTATCCCAAATATCTGATTATTGTGGTAAATCCTCTTTATATACATTCTGGATAACTTTTGCTTGCAATATTTATTTCTTCTTTTTAAAAATCAACATTTAGGTGTAGGTTCCATGTCAATTCCTTTTTGATTCTGTCATATTTGAATAAGTATTTGCTCCAGAATGATGTAGGGAAGAACGGGGCAGCAACCACGTTACAGTAGACAATGTGCCTTGAACCCACATTCTCATTAAACCTCTTGTGTCCACATCCTCAAGGTCTTAGGTCAGTGTTTAGTGTCCCTCCTTCAAGCAAAGCTAGGACAGCACACAGTAAGTGAGGTTTTTTGGTCACAGCTTCTCTTTGTGGTAATTTAGACACCACATGAAATGGAAGTCTGATAGAATTATTACTCAAAAATATGTGCTCAATAAATGCGTTAAGTGAGTATTGAACTTCTTAATGGACACATCCATTTGCAGGTGTCATAGGCAGATCACAATCACTATGACTAACACTGGTGTAATTATTTTCCCATACATCCCTTCTCCACATCTGCTCTTCCATTCATTTCTTATCTATTTTGTGATCTCTGTTCCTACACTGCAATCAATCATGCTATTTTCCATTGCCTGGAAGATAAACTTACAACTCTTCAGCCTGACACATAATGGGAACTTCTGTGATATTTTGCTCAACCCTAACAAAGTGGAAAGTAAGATAAAAAACCAGCATTATTAAAATCTTTGCCATGCTTCTGCTTTATGTTTAGGAAAGAGAGGTAAAGGACAGAAAAAAATAGTTGCTATCTCTGGTATTATACCATGTAGGCAGAGGGGTGCTTGTTGAATTTAGCAGCAGAAGCAGAACTAGTTTTGAGAGAAGAGAAAAGCTTAGTGGTTCTTGTTTGCATTTCTGTACCACAGCCTGGCTGAGACATCAAAAGACTAGGGATACATGCTTAGTTGGAGGAAAAAGCCTTTAAACTTTGCATGGGTAATATGTGAAAATAATTGAGAACTGTACTCAAAAATATGACTTTAGTGATATAATTTATATTGACAGCTTGAATCCAAAGCCGCCTTATTAAAATGATACAAGAGCTGAGTGAGAACCTTTGTATGTGTAGAAAACATATGCCTTATCATGCTAAGAAACTACAGGAAGAAGGATTCCCAAAAGGAATTTACTATGGAAGATCAATAAATATCAATAACCCATAGGAAAGTTATTGAAGACATAAAACATATGGATGGTGAAACAAAAAAACCCATGATTTAACACATCTCTATAAAAGTTAGTTCAACCTAATTTACCTGGGAATGTCAGTGTGATGAAATACTTTAAACGATCCAGTTTATCCTCCTGTGCATCGATCTTGACCTTGACCTTCAGGATGTAAATGTTGCCAAACTTGTTTTTGAGGTGCTGAGGGCTACCCAGGCACAGGAACTTTCCTTGCACCATGATGGCCAGCCTGGTACAGAAGGCATCACATTCCTCCATTCTAGCAAAACATGATAGCATAGAAAGTTCTGGTTTGGAGGACATTCTGTAGTTCAAACGGAGCCAGGATTTTGTGACTCTGTTTTCAGTGTGAAATGGAATTTGCTAATCATAAAGATCATAGTTGGAAAGTGAAAAGCTTTCAAACAATTAGTAGTAGAGTACTAATCCCCAGACACAACAGCTCCTGAACGTCTTGCTCTTTCCCCATTCTTAATTATTTAACTCAACAAAGATTTGTGGTCATTCCATTCATTAGTACTAAGGTGGAAATCACATACCTATGCAAATTTACTGTCAATATTCCTAACCCCAAATAATTCTTGCATATAAGCCACTATCATACTTGCCAACCCTCATTCAAGCATCCAAATGAGTCACACCTATGGGAAGTTATAATGATGGCTTTGCCACTTTCACGTGTCCATGTCACAGCATCCCAGAGCAGGTGTCGGGCTACAGGGTCCATGCCAGTTGATGGCTCGTCCAGCAAAATGAGTGAGGTCTTTCCCATTAGGGCAATAGCAGTACTCAGCCTACGTTTGGTTCCTCCACTTTATGGTCATAGAAGGAGAGAAAATTTAGGGGAAAGGGAAGTTATATAAATTAGTAACTTATAGGACAGAGCACAAACATATCCACAAACATGTAATATAGAATTCCACAATGCGGATTAGTTGTACTTCAATAAGTTAGCAAACCCAGTACAGGTGTATATACCAATTAATTTTCTTTCTTTTTTAAATTTAATTTAATTTTATTATGTTATGTTAGTCACCATACAGTACATCATTAGTTTTTGATGTAGTGATCCACGATTCATTGTTTTCATATAACACCCAGTGCTGCATGCAGTACATGCCCTCCTTAATACCCATCACCGGGCTAACCCACCCCCCACCCCCCTCCCCTCTAAAACCCTCAGTTTGTTTCTCAGAGTCCATTTCATTTGAAATGTAGATGAGTGACTTTTTTTAAAAAAAATCATTTGAGACACAGAGATACAGAGAGAGAGAGAGAGAGAGCACGAGCAGGGGGAGAAGCAGAGGGAGAGGGAGAAGCAAGCTCCCTGCTGAGCCAGGAGCCCGATGGGGGCTTGATCCCAGGACCCTGGGATCACGACCTGAGCCAAAGGCAGACACTTAACCATCTGAGCCACTCAGGTGCCCCTGTAGATGAATGATTTTATGTAACTGATTTTAGGTACACTATCAGGGGCATTTGTTTACTTGTGCTTAGGGTACCATGATTTCCCAAGTATAAAAATCTACCATAATTCAAGGGACCTAGATTCCTTCTTTCTTGGGAGACAACCATATGGACACTCGGAAGAATAATATAATCTCTTTTGAGATTTAGAGGCTACAGTTCAAATAGAACTGGGATATTTAGTTCCATCTCTGCAAAGGAAAGACATGGAACTACATTGATTTGTCTTATTACTATTACCTGAAACCTAGCAACTTGTGAGATAGTTTTACAATTAGATAATTGTGTGACAGAGGGACCTGGGTGGAGCTGTGCTCATTTATTTCAAACATCAGAAACATAGGGAAGCATGTCAACATTAATGGCAGCAACAAAAAGATCATCATAATGAAATGACTCACCTGTAGGTTCTGATAAGCTTGTCAGCATGGGGTTCCAGTTGCACTGAACTCAACCATCTATTCACATACAGCTGAATTTGGGGCTCAGAGACTCCCCATAATCTGGCACACATGATCATTATTTCCCGACCAGTCATGTATTCCAGCAATGCATCAGATTGAGGACAATAGCCAACTCTTGACTTCACCTGATTATGAGAATTGTCTTAATAAGGACCCAAGTCATCTATCCCGCTGAGCATCCCTGGATGAGATAGAAGACCACAGTCCTCCAGGCCATGTCTCTAAGAATCTTACCAAGAATTTTTCTTTTCTAAAGCCTACACAGCGATGGCTGCTGGATCTATTGTAATAAGTTGGAATAACAGGTTCCTCAATTCACTTTTAATGATCTTGGGAATGAAAAAGTTAAAATCCCGGAGCCCACTGAATTTGGAGGAGTATTAGAATATGAGATTCTCTCCTCATTAATAAGAAACTCTAAAGGACATGGCCACCATGGAAGTTTTTTGCACTGGGTACAACTTACACATTTGTAGATCTTGTTTCACAGTAAGGCTGAACCAGAAGCAAAGCCTTTCCCCACTCCCACAAACAGGAGAATGCAATGAGTGTTGTTTTCCCAATAACCAACCCTTTAATGGATTTGCATTCAGAGGCACACAGACAAGAGAAAAAGATAACATCATTTTATTAAAATTAATTAAAGTTAAAAATAGTTAAAATTATTCTAAATACTTCAAATTCATACCTTTTCCTCTGAGATTTTATTAATTAATTTACAGTAATCCCAGGTTGTTTACACCCCTAATCTCTTGCCAGAAATCAAAATAAACCCTTTCTTCTATTCTAGGTATAAAATTATTCTCCCATCTAATTTTGAAAGTAAATGAGCTTCATACAACCATAACTCAATGAACAAAGAAAAAGATAACCATGAATGCCATCAGTAGAAACAATACTCACGAGAAACATATTTGAAATGACTTCAGATATTGGGATTATCAGATCAAATGTGCAAATGATTGTGCAAATGATACATTTTTAAAACTTAAAAATATATTAATAAAAAAATGAAGCTGGAGGTATCACAATTCCAAATTTCAAGTTGTACTACATCTTGTAGTAGTAATCAAAACACTGTGATACTGGCACAAAAACAGACACATAGATAAACGGAACAGGATAGAAGCCCAGAAACAAACCCATGATTATATGGTCAATTAATCTTTGACAAAAGAGACAAGAATATACAATGGGACAAAAACAGTCTCCAGCCTCTTCAACAAATGGTGTTGGGAAAACTGGACAGCTACATGCAAAAGAATGAAAATGGACTACTTTCTTTCACCACACACAAAAATAAACTCAAAATGGATTAAAGACCTAAATGTGAGACCCAAAACCATAAAATTCTTAGAAGAGAACACAGGCAATAATTTCTTTGACATTGGCCACAGCAAGATTTTTCTAGATATGTCTCCTGAGACAAGGGAAATAAAAGCAAAAATATAATATTGGGACCACATTAAAATAGAAAGCTTCTGCACAGTGAAGGAAACAACAAAACTAAAAGACAACCTACTGAATGCGAGAAGATATTTGCAAATGACATATACAATAAAGGGTTAGTATCCAAAATATGTAAAAAAGAACAAAATATGTAAAGAACTTATACAACTCAACACCCAGAAACCAAATAATCCAATAAAAAATGGGCAGAAGACATGAACAGACATTTCTCCAAAGAAAACATCCAGATGGCCAACAGGCACATGAAAAGATGCTTAACATCACTCATCATCAACGAAATGCAAATCAAAACCACAGTGAGGTATCATCTCACAGCTGTCAGAATGGTTAAAATAAACCACACAAGAAACAACAGGTGCTGAAGAGGGTGTGGAGAAAGGAAAACCCTCCTGCACTGTTGGTGAGAATGGAAACTGGTACAGCCACTGTGGAAAACAGTATGGAGTTTCCTCAAAAAATTAAAAATAGAACTACCCTATGATTGATCCAGTAATTCCACCACTGGGTATTTACCCCAAAGAGAGAAAAACACAATTCAAATGGATAAATGCACCCCAATGTTTATTGTAGCATTATTTACAATAGCCAAATTATGGAGGCAGCCCAACTGTCCATTGACTGATGAATGGATAAAGAAGTGGTATATACATATATATACAATGGAATATTACTCAGTCATTTCAAAGAATTTCAAAGAATGAAATCTTGCCATTTGCAACAACATGGATGGATCTAGAGAGTATAATGCTAAGTGAAACAAGTCAGAGAAAGACAAATACCATATGATTTCATTTCATATGCAGAACTTAAGAAACAAACAAACAAAAGGGAAAAGAGGGAGAGAAACAAACCAAGAAACAGACTCTTAACTATAGAGGACAAATTGATGGTTATCAGAGGGGAGGTAGGTGGGGGATGGGTGAAATAGATGATGGCAATGAAAAGTACACTTATCATGATGAGCATTGAATTATGTATGGAATTGCTGCATCACTATATTGTCCACCTGAAACTGATATTATACTGTATGCTAACCATACTAGAATTAAAATTAAAAACTTTATAAAATTTAAAAAATCTTTATGAAAAAGAAAAGGATAAAGTCACTCGGATATTTTAGGAATGAACCATATATAACACCTAAAAACTAAAAATAAATAATAAATAAAGCATGTTACAAACTTTGTGAATGCATTTGACAGCAATTTAATGACAATGGAAGAAATTAACTTAGCCTGGAGATTAGGTAATAAGAAAGCACCTAGGATGCAGCACAAAAATTAACAAAAATGGGGAATCATGAAAGTGAGAGATACATTGGAAATATCTGGATAGCTGAACTTGCAGAAGGAGAGAAAGAAAGGAACAGGAGAAATAGTTGAGGAAATCGTAAGTGAAAATGATCCAGAACCAATTAAAGATACCAATTGATAAATTGAAGAATGTCAACACATTCCAAGCAGGACAAAATTTTAAAAGATTCATATCTAAATATTTCATGTTGAAGCTTATGTAAAACAAAGAAAATATAAAAGGCAGCTACAGAGAAAAGAAAGATTATCTAAAAGGAATATCAGACTGAGCTAATTTCTCAAAAGTAGATGGAAACTATGGATGGTGAAATAACAGCTCAATTTGCTAAAGAAAAATAATGGCAAACCTCAAATTCTATAAACAATGAAAATATCTTTTGTCAATGAGGGTAAATAAGAGGTATTTACAGGTAAAAACAAAACATGAATAAGAAAATTTGCCTGTGAGTTTCAGATTGAGAATCTGCAACTGCCATTTCTATTCCATGCTGAGGAGAGGTTCTAGCCATTGTAATAAGGTAAGAAAAAAAAAAGCATAGGGTTGGAAAGGAAAATAAACCTTTGTTATCTGGAGCAGTCAATGATTTATAAGTAAACATTCCAATATAATTTATAGATAAATATTAGAATTAAGAGAATTTAGTAATTTTGTTCAATACAAGTTCAATATTTAAAAATCAGTTGCACTCAGGGTGCCTGGCTGGCTCAGTTGGTTAAGCATTAGGTTCTTGATTTCAGCTCAAGTGATGATCTCAGGGTCCTGGGATCCAGCCCCACGTTGGGCTCTGTGCTCAATGGGGAGTCTGCTTCTCTCCCTCTCTCTCTGCCTCTCCCCTTGCTCACACACACACTCTAAAATAAACAAATAAATCTTTTAAAAAAATCAGTTACACTCAATAGACCACCAGCACATAAAAAATATAAAATCATTTAAATATTAAAACATAATATATATAGAAATAAATTGCACACAGTATTATTGCTTCTTGATCTTATATCCAAAGAAGCTGAATTCTCTGTTTAGTGTAAAATTCCTATACAACTTTAAAACCATTATTCTGAGACATTTAATGAGATCCAACACATGGAAAGATATGTTCACTACAAGTATGTCAATCTTCTGGAATCCCACTTAAAATCCCAGGATTTTTATGCAAAGATAAGCTAATTCCTCAATTCATCTATAATTTAATTTTTGTTTAATTTTTTAAAAAAGATTTATTTATTTTTTTGAGAGAGATCACGAGCAAGGGGAGGGGCAGAGATAGAGGGAGAGAGAAAATCCTCAAGCAGACTCCCCACTGAGCTTGGACCCCCAATCCGGGGCTTCATCCCAGGACCAAGAGATCATGGTCTTAGCCAAAATCAAGAGTTGGATGCTTAACTGACTGAGCCACCCAGGAGCTCCTCAGTAGAATTTTTTTTTTAAATTTTTTTATTGTTATGTTAATCACCATATATTACATCATTAGTTTTTAGTGCAGTGTTCCATGATTCATTGTTTGTTCATAACACCCAGTGCTCCATGCAGAACGTGCCCTCCTCAATACCCATCACCAGGCTAACCCATCCCCCTACCCCCCTCCCCTCTAGAACCCTCAGTTTGTTTTTCAGAGTCCATCATCTCTCATGGTTCGTCTCCCCCTCTGACATACTCCCCTTCTCTTCCTCTCCTGTTATCTTCTTCTTTATCTTTTTTCTTAACATATGTTGCGTTATTTGTTTCAGAAGTACAGATCTGTGATTCAACAGTCTTGCACAATTCACAGCGCTCACCGTAGCACATACCCTCCCCAATGTCTATCACCCAGCCACCCCATCCCTCCCACCCCCAACCACTCCAGTAACACTCAGTTTGTTTCCTGAGATTAAGAATTCCTCATATCAGTGAGGTCATGTGATACATGTCTTTCTCTGATTGACTTATTTCACTCAGCATAACACCCTCCAGTTCCATCCACGTCGTTGCAAATGGCAAGATCTCATTCCTTTTGATGGCTGCATAATATTCCATTGTGTATATATACCACCTCTTCTTTATCCATTCATCTGTCAATGGGCATCTTGGCTCTTTCCACAGTTTGGCTATGGTGGACATTGCTGCTATAAACATTGGGGTACACGTACCCCTTCGGGTCCCTACATTTGTATCTTTGTGGTAAATACCCAGTAGTGCAATTGCTGGATCGAACGGTAGCTCTAATTTCAACTGTTTGAGGAACCTCCGTACTGTTTTCCAGAGTGGTTGCACCAGCTTGCATTCCCACCAACAGTGTAGGAGGGTTCCCCTTTCTCCACATCCCCGCCAACATCTGTCGTTCCCTGACTTGTTAATTTTAGCCATTCTGACGGGTGTGAGGTGGTATCTCATTGAGGTTTTGATTTGGATTTCCCTGATGCCGAGCGATGTTGAGCACTTTTTCATGTGCCTGTTGGCCATTTGGATGTCTTCTTTGGAGAAATGTCTGTTCATGTCTTCTGCCCATTTCTTGATTGGATTATTTGTTCTTTGGGTGTTGAGTTGGATAAGTTCTTTATAGATTTTGGATACTAGCCCTTTATCTGATATGTCATTTGCAAATATTTTCTCCCATTCTGTCGGTTGTCTTTTGGTTTTGTGGACTGTTTCTTTTGCTGTGCAGAAGCTTTTTATCTTGATGAAATCCCAATAGTTCATTTTTGCCCTGGCTTCCCGTGCCTTTGGCGATGTTTCTAGGAAGAAGTTGCTGCGGCTAAGGTCGAAAATGTTGCTACCTGTGTTTTCCTTTAGGATTTGGATGGACTCCTGTCTCACGTTTAGGTCTTTCAACCATTTGGAGTCTATTTTTGTGTGTGGTGTAAGGAAATGGTCCAGTTTCATTCTTCTGCATGTGGCTGTCCAATTTTCCCAACACCATTTGTTGAAGAGACTGTCTTTTTTCCATTGGACATTCTTTCCTGCTTTGTCAAAAATAAGTTGACCATAGAGTTGAGGGTCCATTTCTGGGCTCTCGATTCTGTTCCATTGATCTATGTGTCTGTTTTTGTGCCAGTACCATACTGTCTTGATGATGACAGCTTTGTAATAGAGCTGGAAGTCCGGAATTGTGATGCCGCCAGCTTTGCTTTTCTTTTTCAGTATTCCTCTGGCTATTCGGGGTCTCTTCTGGTTCCATACAAATTTTAGGATTATTTGTTCCATTTCTTTGAAAAAAGTGGATGGTATTTTGATGGGGATTGCATTGAATGTGTAGATTGCTCTAGGTAGCATTGACATCTTCACAATGTTGATTCTCCCAATCCATGAGCATGGAACGTTTTTCCATTTCTTTGTGTCTTCTTCCATTTCTTTCCTGAGTATTTTATAGTTTTCTGAGTACAGATCCTTTGCCTCTTTGGTTAGATTTATTCCTAGGTATCTAATGGTTTTGGGTGCAATTGTAAATGGGATAGACTCCTTGATTTGTCTCTCTTCTGTCTTGTTGTTGGTGTATAGGAATGCCACTGATTTCTGTGCATTGATTTTATATCCTGCTACTTTACTGAATTCCTGTATGAGTTCTAGCAGTTTTGGGGTGGAGTCTTTTGGGTTTTCCACATACAGTATCATATCATCTGCAAAGAGTGAGAGTTTGACTTCCTCTTTGCCGATTTGGATGCCTTTGATTTCTTTTTGTTGTCTGATTGCTGTGGCTAGGACTTCTAATACTATGTTGAATAGCAGTGGTGATAGTGGACATCCCTGCCGCGTTCCTGACCTTAGGGGAAAAGCTCTCAGCCTTTCCCCATTGAGAATGATATTCGCTGTAGGTTTTTCATAGATGGTTTTTATGATATTGAGGTATGTACCCTCTATCCCTATACTCTGAAGAGTTTTGATCAAGAAAGGATGTTGTACTTTGTCAAATGCTTTTTCTGCATCTATTGAGAGGATCATATGATTCTTGTTCTTTCTTTTGTTAATGTATTGTATCACGTTGATTGATTTGCGGATGTTGAACCAGCCTTGCAGCCCAGGAATAAATCCCACTTGGTCGTGGTGAATAATCCTTTTAATGTACTGTTGGATCCTAGTGGCTAGTATTTTGGTGAGAATTTTTGCATCCATGTTCATCAAGGATATTGGTCTGTAATTCTCTTTTTTGATGGGGTCTTTGTCTGGTTTTGGGATCAAGGTAATGCTGGCCTCATAAAATGAGTTTGGAAGTTTCCCTTCCATTTCTATTTTTTGGAACAGTTTCAGGAGAATAGGTATTAATTCTTCTTGAAATGTCTGATAGAATTCCCCTGGGAAGCCATCTGGCCCTGGGCTTTTGTTTCTTGGGAGATTTTTGATGACTACTTCAATTTCCTTAGGGGTTATAGGTCTCTTCAGGTTTTCTATTTCTTCCTGGTTCAATTTTGGTAGTTGATACATCTCTAGGAATGCACCCATTTCTTCCAGGTTATCTAATTTGCTGGCATAGAGTTGCTCATAATATGTTCTTATACTTGTTTGTATTTCTTTGGTGTTGGTTGTGATCTCTCCTCTTTCATTCATGATTTTGTTGATTTGGGTCATTTCTCTTTTCTTTTTGATCAGTCTGGCCAGGGGTTTATCAATCTTGTTAATTCTTTCAAAGAACCAGCTCCTAGTTTCGTTGATCTGTTCTACTGTTCTTTTGGTTTCTAGTTCATTGATTTCTGCTCTGATCTTTATGATTTCTCTTCTCCTGCTGGGTTTAGGCTTTATTTGCTGTTCTTTCTCCAGCTCCTTTAGGTGTAGGCTTAGGTTGTGTATTTGAGACCTTTCTTGTTTCTTGAGAAAGGCTTGTATTGCTATATACTTTCCTCTCAGGACTGCCTTTGCTGTATCCCAAAGATTTTGAACAGTTGTGTTTTCATTTTCATTGGTTTCCATGAATTTTTTTAATTCTTCTTTAATTTCTTGGTTGACCCATTCATTCTTTAGTAGGATGCTCTTTAGCCTCCATGTATTTGAGTTCTTTCTGACTTTCCTCTTGTGGTTGAATTCTAGTTTCAAAGCATTGTGGTCTGAAAATATGCAGGGAATGATCCCAATCTTTTGGTACCGATTGAGATCTGATTTGTGACCTAGGATGTGATCAATTCTGGAGAATGTTCCATGGGCACTAGAGAAGAATGTGTATTCCGTTGCTTTGGGATGGAATGTTCCGAATATGTCTGTGAAGTCCATTTGGTCCAGTGTGTCATTTAAAGTCTTTATTTCCTTGTTGATCTTTTGCTTAGATGATCTGTCCATTTCAGTCGGGGGGTGTTAAAGTCCCCCACTATTATTGTATTGTTGTCAATGTGTTTCTTTGCTTTTGTTATTAATTGCCTTATATAATTGGCTGCTCCCATGTTCGGGGCATAGATATTTACAATTGTTAGATCTTCTTGGTGTATAGACCCTTTAAGTAGGATATAGTGTCCTTCCTCATCTCTTATTACAGTTTTTGTTTTAAAATCTAGTTTGTCTGATATAAGGATTGCCACCCCAGCTTTCTTTTGGTGTCCATTAGCATGGTAAATGGTTTTCCACCCCCTCACTTTCAATCTGGGGGTGTCTTTGGGTCTAAAATGAGTCTCTTGCAGACAGCATATTGATGGGTCTTGTTTTTTAATCCAATCTGATAGCCTGTGTCTTTTGATTGGGGCATTGAGCCCATTTACATTCAGGGTAACTATTGAAAGGTATGAATTTAGTGCCATTGTATTACCTGTAAGGTGACTGTTAACTGTCTGTTGTCTGTGTTCATTTCTGCTCTTTGCTGCTTTTAGGTTCTCTCTTTGCTTAGAGGACCCCTCTCAATATTTCTTGGAGGGCTGGTTTCGTGTTTGCAAATTCCTTTAGTTTTTGTTTGTTCTGGAAGCTTTTTATCTCTCCTTCTATTTTCAATGAGAGCCTAGCTGGATATAGTATTCTTGGCTGCATATTTTTCTCGTTTAGTGCTCTGAAGATATCTTGCCAGTCCTTTCTGGCCTGCCAGGTCTCTGTGGATAGGTCTGTTGCCAATCTAATGTTTCTACCATTGTAGGTTACATATCTCTTCTCCCGAGCTGCTTTCAGGATTTTCTCTTTGTCTCTGAGACTCGTAAGTTTTACTATTAGATGTCGGGGTGTTGACCTATTTTTATTGATTTTGAGAGGGGTTCTCTGTGCCTCCTGGATTTTAATGCCTGTTTCCTTCCTCACATTAGGGAAGTTCTCTGCTATAATTTGCTCCAATATACCTTCTGCCCCCCTCTCTCTCTCTTCTTCTTCTGGGATCCCAATTATTCTAATGTTGTTTCGTCTTATCGTATCACTTATCTCTCGAATTCTGCCCTCGTGATCCTGTAGTTGTTTCTCTCTCTTTTTCTCAGCCTCTTTATTTTCCATCATTTGGTCTTCTATATCGCTGATTCTCTCTTCTGCCTCATTTATCCTAGCATTTAGTGCCCCCATTTTTGATTGCACCTCATCAATAGCCTTTTTGATTTCGATTTGGTTAGATTTTAGTTCTTTTATTTCTCCAGAAAGGGTTTCTCTAATAACTTCCACCCTTTTTTCAAGCCCAGCTAGTATCTTTAAAGTCATGATCTGAACTCTAGGTCCGACATCGTACTAATGTCCGTATTGAGTAGGTCCCTGGCTGACGGTACTACCTCTTGTTCTTTTTGCTGAGGTGATTTCTTTCGTCTTGTCATTTTGTCCAGAGGAGAACAGATGAATGAGAGCACAAAAGGCTAACAGGTTTACAACGTCCCCAGCAAATATACTGTATACAAATCAGAAAAGACCTGAAACCAGGGGAAAAGAAAGGGAAAGAAAGAAAAAAGAAAGAGAAAAAGAAAAAAAAGATAAAAACAAAAACAAAACAATTCAAAAAAGGCAGAATATGATCAAATATGATCAGGCTAGTGCATAGATCAGTGCCACACACTAGATTTTGGGCATATTTTGGTCTGTTAGAAAAAAGTGCCTCCTAAAATTTTAAAGGAAGAAAGACATATATGTACAAAATAAGGATTGATACAATGAAGGGATGGAAGATGACTGTAAAGATGAAAATTATAAAAGATTTTATAAAAGGACTTGGTAAGATAAGTTGTTTGAAAAAAGAAAGAAGATTTAAGGAAAAAAAAAAAAGGAAAAAGGGAGAGAATGTGATCAGGCAGGAGACTAGGACAAAGCCATATACTAGTGATTTAGGGTATATTTTGATCTGTTAGAAGAAACTGTACCTCAAAATTTTAAAGAGAGAACAACTTATATATATATGCCAAAAAGAAGGGTAACTACTATGAAGGGATAAAATATGACTCTAAAAATGAAAAAAAAAATAAAAAATGTTTTTTTTTTTTTTAAAAGGGATTGATAAGATGTTGGTTGAAAAAGGGAAAAAGAAAAATAAAAAAAGTCAACAAAAATTAACTTTGATGAAATAATGAATCATGGTAAAAAAAAAAAAAAAAAGCCATGAATCTATTATGTGCAGTATTCCCCTAGCGCTGGAGTTCTCCTATTCTCCTTGATCGGTAAACTTGGTCTTGGCTTGCTGGCTGTTCGTGCTGATCTTCTGGGGGAGGGGCCTGTTGCTGTGGTTTCCAAATGTCTTTGCCGGAGGCAGAATTGCCCCGCCCTTGTCGGTCTGGGCTAAGGAAGCTGCTCCAGTTTGCTCTCAGGAGCTTTTGTTCCCTGCAAGCTCTCGGTACAGCTTTGGAGGACCTGGGCAGAAATGGTGGCCTCCCAATCTCCACTCGGAGGAGCTGAGAACTCGGGGCCCCGCCCCTCAGTGTGCCCCCAGAGAAAAGCAGTCACTTCCGTGTCCTCGGTCTCCGGCCGCACTCCGTGCTCACCCAGCCTGTGATCGAGCGTTGCTATCTCTGGCACCCGACCCCGCGGGGAGTCTCCAAACCCAGCAGATCCCTGCAGTGCGTTCCCGCACCGCTCCTCCCCGGGAAGGAAGGGGAGTCTCCCCGGATCTGCTGCCTGCTGGATCCCTGCTGGAGGAGCCGTGCCCCGACTGGGCCGCAGATCACAGTTTATGGCAACCCCGAGCTGAGAGCCCGCGACTCTGCTTCGTCTCTGCAGCCGGCTTCCCCGCTCTGATACCTGGGAGCTCTGCCGCACTCAGGCACCCCCGGTCTCTCTGTGACCCCAAGGGTCCTGAGACCGCACTGTCCGGGGAGGATTCCACCCCCCGCTTAGCCACTGCAGGGACGTCCCTCCGCCGAGCCAACTTCTAAAAGGTCCGATTTTGTGCTCCGCGGCTCTATGACTTGCCAGAAGCGGCCGGCGGAGGCCCCTCCCCCACCGTCTATCCTCCCGAATATCGCCTCAGATTCACTTCTCCGCATGCCCTACCTTCCAGTAAGTGGTCGCTTCTCTGTTTAGAGAGTTGTTGCTACTCTCCTGTTCGATCTCCTGTTGAGTTTGTAGGTGTTCAGAATGGTTTGATCCCTATTCAGCTGAATTCCTGAGACCAGACAAAATCTAGGTCTCCTACTCCTCCCTCAGTAGAAATTTTTGAGGCTAGAATGTAGTGGAATGATATATTTAAAGTGAGAAAAAAACATCTATACCAATGAAACTGTCCTTCAAAAATAAGGAGAAAATAAGAAATTCCCCAATAAACGAAAGATGAGGGAGTTCATTACCATCAGATCTACCCTACAATAAATGCTAAAAACACTCTTTTACATTGAAATTAATGGACACTAGACAGTAAATTAAAGCCATATGAAGAGATAAAGATCTCTGGTAAAGCTAAATACACTAGCTCCTATGAAAACCAGAATTGTTATAATTTTGATTTATGATTCAAATATTTATTTCATACAGTATTTGAAAGGTAAATGCATAAAATAATATTTAATGGTACACAAAGTATAAAGATGTATTTTGTGATAACAATGACAAAGTGTGGACATGGGAACAGAGGTGTATAGGAGTAGAGTTTTTTGTGTGATTGAATTTCAGTTGGTATCAATTCAAAAGAGATGGTTACAACTTTAGAATGTTAGATGAAATCCCAATGGTAATCACAAAGAAAATATCTGTATATATACACAAAAGGAAATGTAACTACAAAAAAATCAGCTAAATACAATATAAGGCAGTAATGGAGGAAATTAGGGGCAAAAAAATCTAAATAAGAGATACAGAAAACAAGAAATGGCAAAAGTAAGTCCTTCTCTATTAGCAATTTTTTTTTAAAGATGTTATTTATTTATTTGAGAGAATGAGAGACCACAAGTAGTGGGGAGGAGCAGGAGAGGGAGAGGAAGTCTCCCAGGTGATCAGAGAGCCTAAAGCAGGACTGGATCCCAGGACCCAGGATCATGACCTGAGCCAAAGGCAGACATGTAACCAGTTGAGTCACCCAGGTGCCCCTCTATCAGTAATTACTTTAAATGTAAATGGATTTAATTCCCCACTCAAAAGGCATAGATTGGCAAAATGAATTTAAGAAAACAAACATGATCCAAATATCCACTATCTAGTCAGATTCACTTATGTTTAAGGACACAAATAGGTTGAGGGGCGCCTGGGGGGCTCAGTTGTTAAGCGTCTGCCTTCGGCTCAGGTCATGATCCTTTGGCCTTGGGATCGAGCCCCGCATTGGGCTCCCTGCTCCGCGGGAGGCCTGCTTCTCCCTCTCCCACTCCCCCTGCTTGTGTTCCTTCTCTCTCTCTCTCTCTCTCTCTCTGTCAAATAAATAAATAAATAAAATCTAAAAAAAAAAAGAGAAAAAGAAAGGACACAAATAGGTTGAGAGTAAAAGGACAGGAAAAAAATTTCATGCAGATAATGCCCAAAAGAGCTGGGTGGCTGTACTATTATTAGAAAAAATAGACCTGAAGTCAATAACTATGACAAGGACAAATACAGTATTATATATTGATGAAAGGATCAATTTACCATGAATATAGAACAGTTATACATATATATGCACCAAATATCAGAGCTCCAAAGTATATGAAGAAAGCAATAATAGATTTGAAGGGAAAAGTAAGCAGCTGAAAAATATCAGTTGGAGACTTCAATACCCCACTTTTACTTATTTTCTTTAAATTTTATTATGGAAGTATAGTTGGCATACTATGTTATATTAGTTTCAGATGTACCACATTGTAATTCAATTCTATACATTATGCAATGCTCACCATGATAAGGGTAGTTACCATCTGTCACTAAACAATGTTATTATAATATTACTGACTATATCCCCTATACTGTATTTATCATCCCCATGACTTATTTATTTTATAACTGGAAGTTTGTACCTCTTAATCCCCTTCACCTATTTTGTCTATCCCCATCCCTTCCCTCTTGGAAACTCCCAGTTTGTTCTCTGTATCTAGAGTCTGTTTCTGTTTTTGTTTGTTCATTTGTTTTTTCTTTTAATTTTTTAAAATTTTGATTTAAAAATATTTTTAATGTTCAATTAGCCAACATATAATACATCATTAGTTTTTGATGTAGTGTTCAACAACTCATTAGTTGTGTATAACACCCAGTGCTCATCAAAACACGTGCCCTCCTTAATCCCATCACCCTGTTAACCCCTCCCTTCTGTAACCCTCAGTTTGTTTCCCAGAGTCCAGAGTTCTTCATGGTTTGTCTCCCTCTCTGATTTCTTCCCACTCAGTTTTCCCTCCCTTCCCCTGTGGTCCTCTGCACTATTCCTTATGTTCCATATATGAGTGAAACCATACAATAATTGTCTTTCTCTGCTTCACTTATTTGACTTAGTATAATCCCCTCCAGTTCCAGCCATGTCAATGTGAATGGTGGATATTCATCCTTTCTGATGGCTGAGTAATATTCCATTGTATATATGAACCACAGCTTCCTTATCCATTCATCTGTTGAAGGACATCTTGGCTCCTTCCACAATTTCCCTATTGTGGACATCGCTGCTATGAGCATTGGGGTACATGTGCTCCTTTTTTCACTATGTCTGTATCTTTGGGGTACATACCTAGTAGTGCAGTTGCTGGGTTGTAGGGTAGCTCTATTCTTAACATCTTGAGGAACCTCCATACTGTTTTCCAGAGCGGCTGTACCACCTTGAATTCCCACCAACAGTGTAAGAGGTTTCACCTTTCTCCACATCCTTGCCAACACTTGTTGTTTCCTGTCTTGTTAACTTGTGCCATTCTAACTGGTGTAAGGTGGTATCTCATTGTGGTTTTGATTTGTATTTCCCTGATGGCTAGTGATGTTGAACATTTTTTCATGTGTCTGTTAGCCATTTGTATGTCTTCTTTTGAAGAAGTGTCTGTTCATGTCTTCTGCCCATTTATGAAGATTATTGGTTTTTTGGGTGTTGAGTTTGAGAAGTTCTTTATAGATCTTGGATACCAGCCCTTTCTTTATCTGTTAAGTCATTTGCAAATATCTTCTCCCATTCCGTGGGTTGCCTTTTAGTTTGCTGACTGTTTCCCTTTGCTGTGCAAACTTTTATCTTGATGAATTCCCAAAAGTTCATTTTTGCTTTTGTTTCCCTTGCCTTTAGAGACATGTCTTGAAAGAAGTCAAGTTGCTGTGGCCAATTACTGCTTATATTCTCCTGTAGGATTTTGATGGATTCCTGTCTCACATTGAGGTCTTGCACCCATTTTGAGTTTATCTTTGTGTATGGTGTAAGAGAGTGGTCCAGTTTCATTCTTCTGCATGTGGCCGTCCAATTTTCCCAGCACCATTTATTGAAGAGACTGTCTTTTTTCCATTAGATCAATTCTTTCCTGCTTTGTCAAAGATTATTTGACCATAGAATTGAGGGTCCATATCTGGGCTCTCTATTCTGTTCCATTGATCTATGTGTCTGTTTTTGTGCCAGTACCATGCTGTTTTGATGATCTCAGCTTTGTAATATAACTTGAAGTCAAGCATTGTGATGTCCCCAGGTTTGGTCTTCTTTTTCAACAATCCCCTGGCGACTCAGAGTCTTGTCTGGTTCCATACAAATTTTAGATTGTTTGTTCCAGCTCTGTGAAAAATGTCTATGGTGTTTTGATAGGGATTGCATTGAATGTGTAGATTGTTCTGGGCAGCATAGATATTTTCACAATGCTTATTCTTCCAATCCATGAGCATGTAATATTTTTCCATCTCTTTGTGTCTTCCTCCATTTCTTTCATAAGTGTTCAGTAGCTTCTAGAGTATAGATCCTTTACCTCTTTGGTTAGGTTTATTCCGAGGTATCTTACGGCTCTTTTTGCAATTGTAAATGGGATCAATTCCTTCATTTCTCTTTCTTCAGTCACATTGTTAGTGTATAGAAATACAGCTGATTTCTGTGCATTGATTTTTTTATCCTGCTACGTTGGTGAATTGCTGTATAAGTTCTACTAATTTGGGGGTGGAGTCTTTTGGGTTTTCCACATGGAGTATCATGCCATCTTTGAAGAGTGAGAGTTTGACTTTTTCTTTGCCAATTTGAATGACATTTATTTATTTGTTTGTTTATTTATTTATTTGTCTGATTGCTGAAGCTAGGACTTCTAGTACTATGTTGAATGGCAGTGGTGAGAGTGGGCATCCCTGTCGTGTTCCTGACCTTAAGGGAAAAGTTCTCAGTTTTTCCCCATTGAGAATGATAGTCACTGTGGGCTATTCATAGATGGCTTTTATGACATTGAGGTATGTTCCCTCTATCCCTATATTTTGAAGACCTTTAATCAAGAAACGATGCTGTATTTTGTCAAATGCTTTTTCTGCATCAATTGAAAGGATCATATGGTTCCTGTCTCTTCTTTATTAATGTGATCTATCACATTGATTGATTTGCAAATGTGGAACCACCCTGGCATCACAGGAATAAATCCCACCTGGTCCTGGTGAATAATCTTTTCAATGTAGTGTTGGATCCTCTCACCTAATATCTTGGTGAGAATTTTGGCATCCATGTTCATCAAGGATATTGCTCTGTAATTCTCCTTTTTGATGGGGTCTTTGTCTGGTTTGGGGATCAAGGTAATGCTGGCCTCATAGAAAGAGTTTGGAAATTTTCCTTCCGTTTCTATTTTTTAGAATAGCTTCAGTATAATAGGTATGATTTCTTCTTTAAATATTTGGTCGAATTCCCCTGGGGAGCCATCTGGCCCTGGACTCTTGTTTTTTGGGGAGGTTTTTGATTACTGTTTCAATTTCCTTCCTGGCTATTGGTCTATTCAGATTGTCTATTTCTTCCTGTTTCAGTCTTGGTAGTTTATCAGTGTCCAGGAATGCATCCATTTCTTCTAGTTTGCCTAGTTTGTTAGCCTATAGCTGCTGGTAATAAATTCTAATAATTGCCTCTATTTCCTTGGTATTGGTCATGATTCCTCCCCTTTCATTCATATCTTTCAATAGTTAACTCTCAGCGTGAACAGGCTGAATGCTCCCATCAAATGGCAGAGGGTTTCAGATTGGATAAAAAAGCAGAATCCATCCATATGCTGTCTATAAGAGACTCATTTTGAACCTAAAGACACCTCCAGACTGAAAGTGAGGGGATGGAGAATGATTTATCATGCCAATGGACCTCAAAAGAAAGCTGGGGTAGCAATTCTCATATCAGACAAATTAGATTTTAAACCAAAGACTGTAGTAAAGATGTAGAAGGACACTATATCATACTTAAAAGGTCTATCCAACAAGAAAATCTAACAATTGTAAATATCTCTGCCCCCAACATGGGAGCACCCAACTATTAACCAAAATAAAGAATCATATTGATAATAATACATTAATAGTAGACTTCAGCAATAGACAGATCATCTAAGCAGAATATCAACAAAGAAACAAGAGCTTTGAAGGACACATTGGACCAGATGGACTTTGTAGGTACATACAGAACATTCCATCCTAAAACAACAGAATACTCATTCTTCTTGGGTGCACACGGAACTTGCTCCTGAATAGACTACATACTGGGTCACAAATCAGGTCTCAACCAATACCAAAAGATTGAGATTTTCCCTGCATATATTCAGACTACAGTGCATTGAAACTGGAACTCAACCGCAGGGAAAAATTTCGAAGGAACGCAACCCTTGGAGGTTAAAAAGCATCCTGCTAAAGGATGAATGGGTCAACCAGGAAATTAAAGAGGAACTTGAACAGTTCATGCAAACCAAAGAATATGAAAACACATTGGTTCAGAACCTATGGCATACTGCAAAGGTGGTCCTTACAAGGAAATATATAGTCAACCAGGAAATTAAAGAGGAACTTGAACAGTTCATGCAAACCAAAGAATATGAAAACACATTGGTTCAGAACCTATGGCATACTGCAAAGGTGGTCCTTACAAGGAAATATATAGCCATCCAAGCCTCTCTCAAAAAATTAGAAAAATCCCAAATGACAAGCCGCCCTTACATCTAAAGGATCTGGAGAAAGAGCAGCAAATAAAGCCTTAACCCAGCAGGAGAAGAGACATAATAAGTAGAAATCAATGAAATAGAAACTAGAACAGTAGAACAGATAAATGAAACTACGATCTGGTTCTTTGAAAGAACTAATAAGATTGGTAAACTTCTGGCCAGACTTATCCAAAAGAAAAGAGAAAGGACCCAAATTCATAAAATCATTTGCTTTTTAGATTCCACATATAAGTAAAGTCACATGGTATTTGTCTTTCTCTGTCTGACTTATTTCACTTAGCATAATACCATCTAGATCTATCCATGTTGTTGCAAATGGCAAGGTATCATTCTTTATTATGGCTAAGTGATATTCCATTGTATATACCACATCTTCTTTATCCCTTCACCTATCAATGGACACTTAGGTTGCTTCCATATCTTGGCTACTGTAAATAATTCTGCAATGAACATTGGGGTGCATATATCTTTTTGAATTAGTGTTTTTGTTTTCTTTGGGTAAATACGCAGTAGTGAAATTTCCAGATCGTATGGTATTTCTATTTTTAAATTTTTTGAGGAACCTCCATAGTGCCTGCTGGGAATTTTGGAATCTCTGACTCCAAGAACCATCTGGAAGAACCCATTCACCTCTTTTCATCATACAACACTTCTTCCTCTATTTCAATTTTTTCCCTTCTAGTATAAATGTGGTCAAGTTGTTTAATGTATAAAATATCCCCTGTCTCATTCTCACAACTTTGGGTCAATTCTAATGTTCCCCTTTGCTTCAAAGCTAACTTTCTTCAGAGTATAACCCAAATTCTTAGCTTCACCTCCATTACGAGAATACTGTTCATCCTAGAGTATGCAGGCTCCCACAACCCCATCTTCCTGATGTCATAATGACAATGTGCCATGAACTAAAGAGGGAAGAAATGCACCACTTAGGCTCCCATTACTACCACTCAACTAACCATAGTACAATAGTTCTTGCTAACTGCATCAGTGAAGTTTTAGTTGCTAAATCCAATACACTCTATTCAGGCTTTACATTGCCTGAGATTTCCTGGAATCTGACACCACTGACCATTTTCTTCTTGAATTTTTGTTCCCACTTAGCTTTCCCCAAGTTAATGCACTCTCCCCCGGATGGAATGTGCACCCAATGGCTGACTGATTCAGAGATACAAAAGACAGCTACCTTGCCTTGATTTGGGACCATTCTGAAAGGCCATGATGTTCTGGAGCTCTAAGGTGTATGAAGACCTCAGTTACAAGCGAACTGCACTTATAACTGAACTACATCTTCTGCCCAGTCTTTCCTTCCTTACAGTACCTTGTCTTGCATATATGTTAGATGTACCATTGAGAGAACTTGACTTTTACTCTTGCAGTTTCAAAGAACACAAAAGATAATCCTGTCTTAGATTCTATTCTTGTTGTCTCTCTCTACTCAAAAATTTCTTTCTCCAGAATCTACTGAGTCAACAGTATCAATATCAATGTCTACCATGACTGCTGTCTGTTATCTTCAATGCCTGCCTGTTTCCTGTACCCCCAAGACATCAAGCTTCTCATATCTTAGACTGTAATTGTGTCTTACCTTTTGGAGACTTTTAGTGATGCTAAAGTGCTCAATGAACACATCCCCAGAGGTAACAGTTTCTTCTCCAGTCAAAATTTTGAAGGTAGTAGTTTTTCCAGCTCCATTGAATCCAAGCAATCCAAAGCACTCCCCCCTTTGGATTGTAACAGATATATTTTTCACAGCTAGAATGACTGGATACTTAAAATATATCTGAAAAAAATCCAGAAAACACTACTTAGTAAAGAGTATTTGAAGACCAAATAAATAAATACCTCAGACCCTATGGACCACAACTTCAGACAGTTTCACAAGAACTCTCCTATTACACTGGAAAAATACACATAGATTCTGAAGAACCACAGTGTGCCCTGGACACCAGTGACATGCTCTTGGGGATAATTGAAGCTGGTGTATATTGGCCAGTGAATGATGTTACCTTTGTGAGTTCCTTAATAAGCACTGTGGAGTCCAGCAACCCCTGAGGCTGCCCCAGGATTCTCTGTCTTTCATTTTGTACATCTTCATCATCAGATTCTCCAGATAGTTCTTTTGACACTTTTCCCTATATTTTCAAAACAAGAATCATAAAAGTGAATGCTGTTTAGGTGTCTGGTCTAGAGTGGGTGGTTTCATGAAAGCTAAACTGGGGGATAATCTCAAAGACATTAAAAAAGAAGATTTTAGTCATTCCATGAAGTATCTGAATATCACCTCAGCATCATGTACAACTTGACTAAGTTTTGACTAATAAATGGTGCATCTGAAGAATGATGGTGGAGTCAAGAGGAGAAGAAAAAGTCATTCAACATAATAGAAAGAGTGTGAATTAACATGGTACAATGTGTACTTTAAATTTATTTATTTATTTATTTAAGTTTGTATTTAAATTCCTGTTAGTTAACGTACAGTGTAATATTAGTTTCAGGTGTATAAGATAGTGATTCAGTACTTCCATTCAACATCTGGTGCTCATCACAAGTGCACTCCTTAATCCCTACCACCTATTTCACCCATCCCCTCACCTACCTCCCCTCTGATAACCATCAGTTTGTTCTCTATAGTTCAGAGTCTGTTTCTTGGTTTGCCTCTTTCTATCTCCCCCGCCCCTCGTTCATTCATGTTATTTTTTAAATTCCACATATGAGTGAAATCATGCTATTTGTTTAAAAGAGAATATAAAGCATTCATAGAAATGGATTTTATCACTTGGATCTTTAAGAAGGAAATCATCCCAGGAGGGTAGGAAAACTCGAAAAAATAGTCATGAATACTTAATAATAACTTTTTTTCCAGGATAAATCAGGAATAGAAGTCAAGAAAATCATCAAGGTTTAACTAGATTTTTCCCAAGAAACTCATTGGCCTATATTTTAAAGATAAATATTACAAGATAATAATGCTTTTTATTACTCTTGACTAGACCAAGTAGCTTCAGGAAACTGATCTCTAGATGGTAGAACAGAAATTTGGCATAATTTTGAAGACTGTTTTGTCCAATCAGTTCAGAACAGATTGATTTTTATTTCCACAAATTAAAAAATTAGGATTACATAATGTGTTGTTTTTCCAGAAATGGACACCTCAGGAAACACTACAGCCACAACTGAGATCAATCAAGTGTGACTTATTACAATTACAGTATGTTAAACACTGAAAGGCCAAAGAATAAACTTTCTTTTATAAAAGAAACTGTCTTTATTTGAAATAGTATAGGGAAATTCAAGTCTAAAGATCCTCTCAAAACAATGGAAGTTTTTGTGTAAAGCAATTAAGAAATGAATGGTAGCTTCATTAGAAATATAAATTAACCATAGGATAGCTACTTTACTAGAAAGAACCAGGGAAAGAGACAGCTATGAAGAGCCCTCCTGTAAAACTAATCTTTAGTTTTTACTAAAGATTAGTAAACTAATCTTTAACACTGACCTCAAACTATTTCTGCAGAGAAGCTCAAATTGAATGGTTCCCTCAATGAAGCAATTTATGTATTATGGCATTAATGAAAGAAATACAAAAATCAGGGGCGCCTGGGTGGCTCAGTTGGTTATGCATCTGCCTTCGGCTCAGGTCATGATCCCAGGGTTCTGGGATCGAGCCCCGCATCGGGCTCCCTGCTCAGCGGGAGGCCTGCCTCTCCCTTTCCCACTCCCCCTGCTTGCGTTCCCTCTCTCGCTGTGTCTCTCTCTGTTAAATAAATAAATAAAATCTTAAAAAAAAAGAAATACAAAAATCAGCCAGCAGTTAGTGGAGCTTAACAGTTGGGTGTGGACATGGAAAGAGACAAAGAGAGACCTTCAAACCACTGTCATTCCAGGGTTACTGCACCCATGCCCAGGTCTGCATCCTCTGAAGAACAATACCAGAGGCTTTACACCACAAGGAAAATAGACTTCACAGAAACATCCTAGCCAGTTACTTAAACAAACTAGCAAACAACAAAACTTCCTTGGGAAAGGGCAATACCCACAGAACCAATACATATTTTAAATATCCAGAGTTCAGGAAAAAAATGATATAAAAGAAACAGGAAACTGTGTCCCATACACAGGAAAAAAAGCAAGCAACAGTAACTATCTGTGATTAAATGACCAGATGTCAGATTTAATAGACAAAGACTTCAAAGTAGTCATTATATCTATTTTCAAAATAAAGGAAACCATGCCTGAAGGAATAAAGGGAGGTATGATGACAATGTTTTATCAAATAAAGATTACTAATAACAGGATAGAAATTATAAAGAAAGAATTCAATGGAAGTTCTGGAGTTGAAAAGTATAATAACTAAAATGAAAAACTCACTAGAAGCGTTCAATAACAAACTTGAACTGGCATAAAAAAAGAATTAGAAAACTTAAATAGATACAAAGGGAGTGTGAAACCCGAAGAATGGAGAGAAAATCAAGAAAAATGAACAAATCTTCAGAGAAATGTGGGATACCACTTAGTGCATCAATATATGCATAATGATGGGAAAGTCAAATGGAAAAGAGAGAAGTATGCAGAAAAATATCTAAAGAAATAGCTGGAACTTCCCAAATTTCATGAAAAACATTAATCTGCACATCCATAGCTTAGTGAATATCAAGTATGATAAATACAAATAGATCTGTACAGACAGAAAAAAAGCTGAATGCCAAAGGCAAGGATAAAATCTTGCAATAAGGGAGAGATAAATACTTATCGCTTATAAGAGATTCCCAACAAGAGTAACACCTGACTTTTTTTTTTTTACATCATTAGTTTTTAATATGGTGTTCCATGGTTCATTGTTTGTGCATAATACCCAGTGCTCCACGCAGAATGTGCCCTCTTTAATACCCATCACCAGGCTAACCCATCCCCACACCCCCTCCCCTCTAGAACCCTCAGTTTGTTTTTCAGAGTCCATCTTCTCTCATGGTTCGTCTCCCCCTCGGATTCCCCCCCTCATTCTTCCACTCCTGCTATCTTCTTCTTTTTTTTTTCTTAACATATATTGCATTAATTGTTTCAGAGGTACAGATCTGTGATTCAACAGTCTTGCACAATTCACAGCGCTCACCATAGCACATACCCTCTCCAATGTCTATCACCCAGCCACCCCTCCATCCCACCCCCACCACTCCAGCAACCCTCAGTTTGTTTCCTGAGATTAAGAATTCCTCATATCAGTGAGGTCATATGATACATGTCTTTCTCTGATTGACTTATTTCACTCAGCATAACACCCTCCAGTTCCATCCACGTTGCTGCAAATGGCAAGATCTCATTCCTTTTGATGGCTGCATAATATTCCATTGTGTATATATACCGCCTCTTTTTTATCCATTCATCTGTCAATGGACATCTTGGCTCTTTCCACAGTTTGGGTATTGTGGACATTGCTGCTATAAACATCGGGGTGC
Source organism: Eumetopias jubatus (assembly GCF_037043125.1). Lineage (NCBI taxonomy): Eukaryota > Metazoa > Chordata > Mammalia > Carnivora > Otariidae > Eumetopias > Eumetopias jubatus. Next base: position 69,497 of record NW_028274897.1, read on the forward strand.
ACGTAACCCTTCGGATCCCTACATTTGTTTCTTTGTGGTAAATACCCGGTAGTGCAATTGCTGGATCATGTGGTAGCTCTATTTTCAACTGTTTGAGGAACCTGCATACTGTTTTCCAGAGTGGTTGCACCAGCTTGCATTCCCACCAACAGTGTAGGAGGGTTCCCCTTTCTCCACATCCCCGCCAACATCTGTCATTTCCTGACTTGTTAATTTTAGCCATTCTGACTGGTGTGAGGTGGTATCTCATTGAGGTTTTGATTTGGATTTCCCTGATGCTGAGCGATGTTGAGCACTTTTTCATGTGTCTGTTGGCCATTTGGATGTCTTCTTTGGAAAAATGTCTGCTCATGTCTTCTGCCCATTTCTTTTTTTTAAATTTTTTTATTATTATGTTAATCACCATACATTACATCATTAGTTTTTGAACTGCCCATTTCTTGATTGGACTATTTGTTCTTTCGGTGTTTGATAAGTTCTTTATAAATTTTGGATACTAGCCCTTTATCTGATATGTCATTTGCAAATATTTTCTCCCATTCTGTCGGTTGTCTTTTGGTTTTGTGGACTGTTTCTTTTGCTGTGCAAAAGCTTTTTCTCTTGATGAAATCCCAATAGTTCATTTTTGCCCTGGCTTCCCTTGCCTTTGGCGATGTTTCTAGGAAGAAGTTGCTGTGGCTGAGGTCGAAGAGGTTGCTGCCTGTGTTCTCCTTTAGGATTTTGATGGACTCCTGTCTCACGTTTAGGTCTTTCAACCATTTGGAGTCTATTTTTGTGTGTGGTGTAAGGAAATGGTCCAGTTTCATTCTTCTGCATGTGGCTGTCCAATTTTCCCAACACCATTTGTTGAAGAGACTGTCTTTTTTCCATTGGACATTCTTTCCTGCTTTGTCAAAGATAAGTTGACCATAGAGTTGAGGGTCCATTTCTGGGCTCTCGATTCTGTTCCATTGATCTATGTGTCTGTTTTTGTGCCAGTACCATACTGTCTTCATGATGACAGCTTTGTAATAGAGCTGGAAGTCCGGAATTGTGATGCTGCCAGCTTTGCTTTTCTTTTTCAACATTCCTCTGGATATTCGGGTTTTTTTCTGGTTCCATACAAATTTTAGGATTATTTGTTCCATTTCTTTGAAAAAAGTGGATGGTATTTTGATGGGGATTGCATTGAATGTGCAGCCTGCTCTAGGTAGCATGGACATCTTCACAATGTTTGTTCTTCCAATCCATGAGCGTGGAACGTTTTTCCATTTCTTTGTGTCTTCCTCAATTTCTTTCATGAGTATTTTATAGTTTTCTGAGTACAGATCCTTTGCCTCTTTGGTTAGATTTATTCCTAGGTATCTTATGGTTTTGGGTGCAAGTGGAAATGGGATCGACTCCTTAATTTCTCTCTCTTCTGTCTTGTTGTTGATGTTAGGAATGCCACTGATTTCTGTGCGTTGATTTTATATACTGCCACTTGACCGAATTCCTGTTTGAGTTCTAGCAGTTTTGGGGTGGAGTCTTTTGGGTTTTCCACATAAAGTATCATATCATCTGCAAAGAGTGAGAGTTTGACTTCCTCCTTGCCGATTTGGATGCCTTTGATTTCTTTTTGTTGTCTGATTGCTGTGGCTACGACTTCTAATACTATGTTGAATAGTGGTGGTGATAGTGGACATCCCTGCCACGTCCCTGACCTTAGGGGGAAAGCTCTCAGTTTTTCCCCATGGAGAATGATATTCACTGTAGGTTTTTCATAGATGGTTTTTATGATATTGAGGTATGTACCCTCTATCCCTATACTCTGAAGAGTTTTGATCAAGAAAGGATGCATTTGGAAGTTTTCCTTCCATTTCTATTTTTTGGAACAGTTTCAGGAGAATAGGTATTAATTCTTCTTGAAATGTCTGATAGAATTCCCCTGGGAAGCCATCTGGCCCTGGGCTTTTGTTTCTTGGGAGATTTCTGATGACTAGCTCAATTTCCTTAGTGGTTATAGGTCTGTTCAGGTTTTCTATTTCTTCCTGGTTCAAATTTGGTAGTTGATACATCTCTAGGAATGCATCCATTTCTTCCAGGTTATCTAATTTGCCGGCATAGAGTTGCTCATAATATGTTCTTATAATTGTTTATATTTCTGTGGTGTTCACTGTGATCTCTCCTCTTTCATTCATGATTTTGTTGATTTGGGTTATTTCTCTTTTCTTTTTGATAAGTCTGGCCAGCGGTTTATCAATCTTGTTAATTCTTTCAAAGAACCAGCTCCTAGTTTCGTTGATCTGTTCTACTGTTCTTTGGGTTTCTATTTCATTGATTTCTGCTCTGATCTTTATTATTTCTCTTCTCCTGCTGGGATTAGGCTTTATTTGCTGTTTTTTCTCTAGCTCCTTTAGGTGTAGGGTTAGGTTGTGTATGAGACCTTTCTTGTTTCTTGAGAAAGGCTTGTATTGCTATATACTTTCCTCTCAGGACTGCCTTTGCTGCATCCCAGAGATTCTGAACAGTTGTGTTTTCATTTTCATTGGTTTCCATGAATTTTTTTAATTCTTCATTAATTTCCTGGTTGACCAATTCATTCTTTAGTAAGATGCTCTTTAGCCTCCATGTATTTGAGTTCTTTCCGACTTTCCTCTTGTGATTAAGTTCTAGTTTCAAAGCACTGTGGCCTGAAAATATGCAGGGAATAATCCTAATCTTTTGGTACCGGTTGAGACCTGATTTGTGACCTAGGGTGTGATCTATTGTGGAGAATGTTCCATGGGCACCAGAGAAGAATGTGTATTCTGTTGCTTTGGGATGGAATGTTCTGAATATGTCTGTGAAATACATTTGGTCCAGTGTGTCATTTTAAGTCTTTATTTCCTTGTTGATCTGTTGCTTAGATGATCTGTCCACTTCCGTGAGGGGGGTGTTAAAGTCGCCACTATTATTGTATTGTTGTTAATGTGTTTCTTTGCTTTTGTTATTAATTGCCTTATATAATTGGCTGCTTCCATGTTAGGGGCATAGATATTTACAATTGTTAGATCTTCTTGGTGTATAGACCCTTTACGTAGGATATAGTGGCCTTCCTCATCTCTTATTACACTCTTCGTTTTAAAATCTAATTTGTCTGACATAAGGATTGCCACCCCAGCTTTCTTTTGGTGTCCATTAGCATGGTAAATGGTTTTCCACCCCTTCACTTTCAATTTGGGGGTGTCTTTGGGTCAAAATGAGTCTCTTGCAGACAGCATATCGATGGGTCTTGTTTTTTAATCCAATCTGATAGCCTGTGTCTTTTGATTGGGGCATTTAGCCCATTTACATTCAGGGTAACTATTGAAAGATATGAATTTAGTGCCATTGTATTGCCTGTAAAGTGACTGTGACTGTATATTGTCTGTATTCCTTTCTGATCCATGCTGCTTTTAGTCTCTCTCTTTGCTTAGAGGACCCCTTTCAATATTTCTTGTATGGCTGGTTTCGTATTTGCAAATTCTAAAACTAAAGAGTTTTTGTTTGTCCTGGAAGCTTTTTATCTCTCCTTCAATTTTCAATGACAGCCTAGCTGTATATAGTATTCTCGGCTGCGTATTTTTCTCATGTAGTGCTCTGAAGATATCATGCCATTCCTTTCTGACCTGCCAGGTCTCTGTGGATAGGTCTGTTGCAATCTAATGTTTCTACCATTATAGGTTACACATCTCTTCCCCCGAGCTGCCTTCAAGATTTTCTCTTTGTCTCTGAGACTTGTAAGTTTTACTATTAGATGTCGGGGTGTTGACCTATTTTTATTGATTTTGAGAGGGGTTCTCTGTGCCTCCTGGATTTTGATGCCTGTTTCCTTCCCCACATTAGGGAAGTTCTCTGCTATAATTTGCTCCAGTATACCTTCTGCCCCTCTCTCTCTTTCTTTTTCTTCTGGGATTCCAATTATTCTAATGTTGTTTTGTCTTATCATATCACTTATCTCTCGAATTCTGCCCTCGTGATCCAGTAGTTGTTTATCTCTCTTTTTCTCAGCTTCTTTATTTTCCATCATTTGGTCTTCTATATCGCTGATTCTCTCTTCTGCCTCATTTATCCTAGCAGTTAGTGCTCCCATTTTTGATTGCACCTCATCAATAGCCTTTTTGATTTCAACTTGGTTAGATTTTAGTTCTTTTATTTCTCCAGAAAGGGTTTCTCTAATAACTTCTACGCTTTTTTCAAGCCCAGCTAGTATCTTTAAAGTTATGATTCTGAACTCTAGGTCTGACATCACACTAATGTCAGTATTGAGTAGGTCCCTGGCAGACGGTACTACCTCTTGTTCTTTTTGTTGAGATGATTTTTTTCATCTTGTCATTTTGTCCAGAGAAGAATAGATGAATGAGAGAACAAAATAGAAAAAAGAAAGAAAGAAGAAAAAAGAAAAAGAGAAAGATAAAAACAAACAAAAACAGAGCAAAACAAAAAAAACAGAATATGATCAAATATGATCAGGCTAGTGCATAGATCAGTGCCACACACTAGATTTTGGGTGTATTTTAGTCTTTTAGAAGAAAGTGCCTCCCAAAATTTTAATGAAAGAAAGACATATATGTACAAAATAAGGGTTGATACGATGAAGGGATGGAATATGAATGTAAAGATGAAAATTATAAAAAATTTTAAAAAATGAATTGATAAGAAGATGTTTGAAAAAAGAATAAAGAGCATTAAAAAAAGGAAGGAAAGAAAGAAAAAAAGGGGGGAGAGAATGTGATCAAGCAGGAGCCTAGAACAAAGCCATACAGTAGAGATTTAGGGTATATTTTGATATGTTAGAAGAAACTTTATCTCAAAATTTTAAAGGGAGAACAACTTATATATATATCTGCCAAAAATAAGGGTAACTACTATGAAGGGATAGAATATGACTCTAAGAATGAAAAATAAAAATGTTTTTTTAAAAAAAGTGATTGATAAGATGTTGGTTGAAAAAGGGAGAAAAAAATAAAAAAAAAACAGTTTAAAAAATTAACTTTGAAAGACTAATGAATCATGGTAAAAAAGCCATGAATTCAATGTGCAGTGTTCCCCTAGCGCTGTAGTTCTGCCCTTCTCATTGATCAGTAAACTTGGTTTTGTCTGGGTGTTTGTGCTGATCTTCTTGGGGAGGGGCCTGTTGCCGTGGTTCCCAAATGTCTTTGCCGAGGCGGAATTGCCCCGCTCTTGCCTGTCCGGGCTAAGCAATCTGCTTGGGTTTGCTCTCAGGAGCTTGTGTTCCCTGCAAGCTTTCCGTATAGCTTTGGAGGAGGACAGTGAAAATGGCGGCCTCCCATTCTCCACCCCAGAGGAGCCGAGAACTCGGGGCCTCGCTCCTTAGTGCGCCCCTAGAGAAAAGCAGTCAGTCACTCCCGTCTCCCCGGTCTCTGGCCACACTCTGTGCTCACCCGGCCTGTGACCGAGCGTTTCTATATCTGGCACCCGACCCCGTGTGGAGTCTCCAAACCCAGCAGATCCCTGCGGTGCACTCCCACGCCTCTCCTCCCCGGGGAGGAAGGGGATTCTCCCCAGCTCTGCCGCTTTTTGGGTCCCTGCTGGAGGAGCGGTGGCCCGACTGGGCCGTGGATCACAGTTTATGGCCACCCCGAGCTGAGAGCCCACGCCTTGGCTCCCTCTCTGCAGCTGGCTTCCCTGCTCCAATACCTGGGAGCTCTGCTGCACTCAGGCACCCCCAGTCTTTCTGTGACCCTGAGGGTCCTGAGACCACACTGTCCCGCGAGGGTTCCACCCCCAGCTTAGCCACTGTAGCGACGTCCCTCAGCGGAGCTGACTTCTAAAAGTTCTGATTTTGTGCTTCACGGCTCTATCATTTGCCAGAAGCAGCCGACAGAGGCTCCCTCCCCCGCCGTCTATCCTCCCAAATATCGCCTCAGATTCACTTCTCCGCACATCCTACCTTCCAGAAAGTGGTCGCTTTTCTGTTCAGAGAGTTGTTGCTATTCTTTTCTTCGATCTCCTGTTGAGTTTGTAGGTGTTCAGAATGGTTTGATCCCTATTCAGCTGAATTCCTGAGACCAGATGAAATCCAGGTCTCTTACTTCTCTGCCATCTTGTTCCGCCCCCCAACACCCGAGTTTTTACAAAAAACAATGGAGAGTGATATCAGCATGCTGGTGGATTAGGAGAGCCCAGTGCTTGCTGGCCCCCTCCAAATCAATGATTTAACAAATACCAAAGAGAAAATAACCCTGGGAGAGCTCTGGAGAACATCTAAAGAATCTGCAGCAACCTGGTGGAGGAGAAAATCCAGGGATGGCCAAATAGAAAAGTAGATGATGCATTTTACCCACATCAACCCATTCCTCAACTTCACACAGCTTGGTACCAAGAAGAATCTCTGTGTTCACAATCTCTCTTCTTGAGAGAAAAGTAGAGCAAGAAGATCCCAGAAGCCATTGTCATTAAGGACACCAGCAGCCCTCACTGCTGCTAGAGACACTAAAGCCTTTACTGCCAAAGACCCTTGCAACCTTCAATAATGCTAAACTCAGCTGATAGAATAGCCCATAGTTTATTCCACTGTTCACCCCAACACCTGAGCCAGAGAAGCTGCTGTACTCCACTGAAACCAGAGCCAGCGATGCCACACTCAACCCTCCTGGTGCCTTCACACCCACATGTAGGTAAAGGTCTTTCCCCACCGAAGCCAGTCTATAAAGTCTGGAAGAGGTGAGTGTTCCTACAAATGCACAGACATATATAAAGGCTACAAGGAACACACAAAAAAATCAAGAAGGAACCAAATTTTTTTTTGAATACAAAACATGATACCACTAAAGAAACACAATGAATTTCATGTAACTTATCCCAAAGAATTGTAGATTTTAAAATTACCTGACAAAATAATTCAAGATAATTATTTTAAGGAAGTTCAGTGAGCTATAAGAGAACACAAATCGACAATTTAATGAAATTTAGGAAAACAATATGTGAACAAAAGAGAAATTCAAAAGATGATAAAATCATAAGAAAGAGAATTAATGAATTTAGTGAGGTTGCAGTTTACAAAATCAATGTACAAAAATCTGTTGCATTTCTGTACACTAATATGATCTATCAGAAAGAGAAATTAAAAAAATAATCCCATTTACAACTGCATTAGAAAGAATAAAATACCTAGGAATAAATTTAATCATGTAGGTGAAATTCCTGTACACGGAGAACTACAAAACAATGAAAGAAATTTTAAAAGACACAAAGGAAAAGATATTCTGTGCACATGGATTGGAAGAGTTTATATTGTTACAAACAAGAGGCTCAGCTAATCAATTAGTAGTGGAGATGCAAATGAATCACAAAAATACTGCTAATCCAAAAGAAGACACAAAGGGGTGCCTGGGTTCCTCAGTCATTAAGCATCTGCCTTTGGCTCAGGTCATGATCCCAGGGTGCTGGGATCGAGCCCCGCATCGGGCTCCCCGCTCTGCGGGAAGCCTGCTTCTCCCTCTCCCACTACCCCCCACTTGTGTTCCCTCTCTCACTGTGTCTCTGTCAAATAAATAAATAAATTAAAAAAAGAAGCTTTTAAAAAAAAGAAGACATGAAAAGAGAAAAATAAAGTATAGATGTGAAAGAAAATAAAAAGCAGATGATAAATTTAAGCCCAACCATATAAACAATTACATTAGGAATAGTCTAAATTCTATTAAAATGTAGAGATTATCAGATTGAATAAAAAGAAAGTAAACTAGGGATGCCTGGGTGGCTCAGTCTTTAAGCATCTGCCTTCGGCTCAGGTCATGATCCCAGGGTTCTGGTATGGGGCCCCACATCGAGCCCCGCATCAGGCTCCCTGCTCAGTGGGAAGTCTGCTTCTCTTTCTCCCACTCCCCCTGCTTGCGTTCCCTTTCTTGTTGTCTCTCTCTCTGTCAAATAAATAAATAATCTTTAAAACAAAGTAAGATATGCTATCTATAAGATAATATACGCAGGTTAAAGGTCAAATGATAAAAAAGATACATCATGCAAAATGTATACATGAAAAAATTGGCAGAGTAACGTCAGGCAGAGTATATTATAGAACAAGGAATATCACCAGAGATTTTTTAAAAAAGCAATTACATAATGATAAAGGGTCAATTCATCAAGAGGATATAAAAATCCTAAGTGTATGTGCACCTAATATTTTAGACTCTAAAATATTAGATAAGACCAAAACCAAGAAATGAGAAAGAAAGAAAGAAAGAAAGAAAGAAAGAAAGAAAGAAAGAAAAAAGGAAAGAAGAAAGAGAAATAGGCAAATCCACTGCCATGCTTAGAGTCTTTAACACTAATCTCTTGACGGTTGGTACAACATGTTGGTGAAAAAAACAGAATACAGAAAAATTGAACAACATTATTAAACAACTTTATCTAGTTAACAGTTAAAGAACACTGCACCAATAAAAGCAGAATATGCCTTTTTTCAAGTACACAAGGAACATTCGCCAAGATAGGGCATATTTTGGGCCATGAAACAACTTCATAAATTTATGAAGACAGAAGAATATGTACTCCAGCAATAATAAGAAAATTAGAGATCAGCAGAACAATATCTATAAAATTCTGAAATTTAGAAATTAAACAACACTCTTTACAAATAACTCATGCATCAAAAAAGGAATCATGAAAGATATTAGAATATGTTTTGAAGAGAATGAAATGAAAACACGATCTTTCAAAATTTGTGAGATGCAGCTAAAGCAGTGATTAGAGAGATTTATATCATTAAATATTTATATTAAAAAGAATAAAGTTTTGAAAAAAGAATAAAGTCTCAGTGGTCCAAACTTCTACCAGAAGAAACTAGAAATAAAATTCAAATAATACAAGTAAATCCCTAATAAGCAGAAAGATATAATAATGACAAGAGTGAACTCAGTGATATCGGAAATACAAATCATAGAAGAAAAAAACTCAATGAAACCAAAAGTGGGTTATTTAAAATATCTACAAAATTCAATAACCTTTAGTTGAACTGATCAGTAAAAAAAAAAACAAATTACCAACATAAAGAATGAATAATGGGACATTACCACAGATACTCTGAATCTCAGAAGAATACTGAGTGAACCTAAGAGCTCCTTGCAAAGGAAAATTTCTGATATGAGGGAAATATTCTATATTTCAATTATGATGAGACTGTAATTGTTTCGCACCTATAAATATTTGTAAAAATTCAAAGATGGTAAAATTTAGATGACTAACTTTGAAATTAAAGAAATCACGTCCCAAGAAAAAGAATACTGAAATACATCCTATGATATATGTTGGTGAAGTTACAAAAATTTATGGGCAAAGGAGAAAAAAAAAACCCATATCGCCATCCAGACAAGAAAAAAATAAGTTCTGAAGAGAGAAGGAGTTGAGAGGTTGCTGAGACTCTGACAGTCTGTGTAAGACACCCCAAGGTAGGATTCATCTTTACCACTTTTAATTTTATTAAAATTAAAATAAAAAATTACCTCTTAGTTAAAAATTCTCAATTTTAAAATATGACTGGAGTTATTCCTTTGTTTTCACCAACTCATAAAGAGTGCCAAATGCTAACACAAGGTTAGGGTATGGGTCAAAATATAATCTTTTTTTAAAAAGATTTTATTTATTTATTTTAGAGAGAGAGGGAGACTAGGAGGAGGAACAAAGAGAGAGGTACAAGCAGACTCTGCACTGGGTGCAGAGCCCAACGCAGGGCTTGATCCCATGACATTGGGACCATGACCTGAGCCAAAATCAAGAGTTGGATGCTTAACTAACTGAGCCACCAAGGCACCCCTAAAATATAATCTTTATTGGTAAACAGAAATTGGAAAAAACACCAATGCTATTTAACTGCAACTCTAAGAATTATAAATGTTATAAGAATTGAATCATGGGAGATCTGTACTCTGAAAACTATAAAACACTGATGAAAAAATTAAAGATGACACAAAAAGGAAGACATTCTATGCTCATTAATTGGAAGGACAAATATTGTTAAACTGTCTATTGTACCCAAAGCAATCTACACATTTAATGCAATCCCTATTAAATTACCAACAGTTTTTAACAGAGAACTAGAACAAATAATCCCAATATTTGTAAGTAACTGCAAAGACTCTAAGTAGTCAAAAGAATCTTAAAAATGAAATGAAACAAGACAGGATATCACAATTCCAGACTTCAAGTTATATACAAAGCTGTACTAATCAAAACAATATGGTACTGGAACAATAACAGACACATAGATCAATAGAACAGAATAGAAAACTCAGAAATGAAGCCACAGTTATATGGTCAATGAATCTTCAACAAAGGAGGCAAGAATATACAATGGGAAAAAGACAGTCTCTTCAACAAATGGTGTAGGGAAAACTGCAGAGCAAACGTGCAAAAGAACGAAACTGGACCACTTTCTTATACCATACACAAAAATAAATATAAAATGGATTACAGATCTAAATGTGAGACCTAAACCATAAAATTCCTAGAAGAGAACATAGGCAATAATTTCTTTGACATTGGCTACAGCAAGATTTTTCTAGATATGTCTCCTGAGACAAGGGAAATAAAAGTAAAAATATTTAACTCTTGGGACTAAATCAAAACAAACTTCTGTACAGTGAAGGAAACAATCAACAAAACTAAAAGGCAACCTATGAAATGGGAGAAGATATTTGCAAATGACATATTCAATAAAGGGTTAGTATCCAAAATATATAAGGAACTTACACAACTCAATACCCAAAAAACAAATAATCCAATTACAAAATGAGCAGAAGACATGAACAGACATTTTTTGAAAGAAGACATCCAGATGGCCAACAGACACATGAGAAGATGCTCAACATCACTCATCATCAGGGAAATGCAAATCAAAACTACAATGACATATCACCTCACACCTGTCAGGATGGCTAAAATCAACAACACAAGAAACAGTGAGTGTTGGTGAGGATGTGAAGAAAAAGGAATCCTGGTGCACTGTTGGTGGGAATGGAAACCTGTGCAGCTACTCTGGAAATCAGTATGGAGTTTCCTCAAAAATTTAAAAATAGAACTACACTATATCCAGCAATTTCACTACTGGTATATAATCCCCAAATGCAAAACACTAATTCAAAGGCATACATGCACCCCTATGTTTATAGCAGCCTTATTACAATAGCCAAGTTATGGAAGCAGCCCAAGTGTCCATTAATAGATGATTAATGGATAAAGAAGTGGTATAGGACAGAGCTTGGGAAGATGGTGGAGTAGGAGGACCCTGAGCTCTCCCCATCCCATGTTTATAACTAGGTATCATCCACATCCAAGTAAATAAACGGAGAGCAATCTGAAGATTGGCAGAACAAACTCCACAGCTAAATGGAGAGAAGAAGCTGCATCTGAAAGGTTACAAAGGTCAGAAAGGTAGAGGGAGGCTGCCCATAAGAGGGAGGGAGCTAGGCATGAGCAGAGAAACAGGCCCTTGCACCGGGGAGCTTAAACAAGGAAGACTAATCCCCATAATATTTGGCTTTAAAAACCAGAGGGGCTGAATTCCATGAGTTTTTAAAAGAGGCAGATCTATGCATACTGATTTCAGAGTGTGTTGGAGGACTTCTCTGAAAACAAGGGAGCTGGCACATTCCATTTTCCTCCCCCAGCCCCCAGCATAAACACAAAGCTATTTGCAGGAGGTGGTGCTGAACAGACATTTGCTACCTAATGGGCTGGCACTGCACTAAGTCCATGAGTTCTCCTGAGGACTCACCGACTCGGAGTCTGCTAGCCTTGGCTCTGGGCTCAGGGCAGATTTTGTTAACACGTGTGCCCCTACACAGCTGCCTGGTGCACAAGTGCGGCACTGCACTGTGCACATCCAACTTGGCACTGAGCTATACTCCCTGAGCCACCTTCAGGCACTAGACCCAACTGTGTCCAGCCATTGCTGGCTCAGCCTCCCCCACCAGCTGCCATGGTCTAGAGCCCTCAGCTGTCACAGTGCTTTAGGGGATCTGGTATAGGACTAGTAGCCCAGCTCAAATTTTGCTAACACCCCTGCCTCACTCCCACATTCCCTGGCAGGCACGCCCCCTTAGAGCTGGCCTGCCTGGATCCCACTAATACCACAGAGAGTGAGCACAGCCCACAACAGGCAGTGATTGCAGATGACTGCAGTGAAATGATAAGTGACTCAGAGACGACAGCAGGGTAAAAGCAACACACATAGGATACCCTCCTAAAGTGTCAGGTTCTGCTGAGCAGGGGACATTGCACTGCAGGGCAGTACAGGACCTCTTCTTCATAAAGTCACCACTTTTAAGAGCAGAAGAAAGAGCTGACTTTGAAATTTATCCCCAATGAAAGAACAGGACAAGGCCAGAGATCTAAAAGAAACAGATATAAGTAACATGCCTAATACAGAATTTAAAGCAGTGATCATAAGGATACTCACTGGACTTAAGAAAAGAGTGGAAGATATGAGTGAGACCCTTATCATAGAGATAAGAAATAACATAGCATAGATAAAGGGCTCAATAAACAAAATGAGAAGCGTGCTTGATGGAATGAAAGGCAGGATGGAAGAAGCAGAGGAACGAATTAATGACCTAGAAGACAGTAATGGAAAGTAATCAAACTGAACAAAAGAGAGATAAAAGAATGATACAAAATGAGAACAGACTTAGGGAACTCAGTGACTCCATCAAATGTAATAACATTCATATTATAGCAGTTCCAGAAGAAAAAGAGAGAAAAGGGGGCAGAAAATTTATTTGAAGAAATAATAGCTAAAAACATCCCTATCTGAGGAAGGAAAAAGATATCCAGATGCAGGAGGCACAGAGAAGCAGACCCATAGCAAGACATACTATAATTAAATTGGCAAAATATAGTGAAAACAAAAAAATGTAAAATCAGGACGACAAAAGGAAACCATAACTTGCAAGGGAAAACCCACAAGGCTAGCACAAGATTATTTATTTGACAGAGAGAGACACAGCGAGAGAGGGAACACAAGCAGGGGGAGTGGGAGAGGGAGAAGCAGGCCTCCTGTGGAGCAGGGAGCCCGATGCAGTGCTCAATCCCAGGACCCTGGGATCATGACCCGAGCCAAAAGCAGACGCCTAACAACTGAGCCACCCAGGCGCCCCGAGCATGAGATTTTTAAGCAGAAACTTTGCAAGCCAGAAGAGAGTGGCATGATATATTCAAAGTGCTGATTGGGAAAAATCTGTAGCCAAGAATACTTCTAGCCAGCAAGGCCATCATTCAGAATAGAAGGAGAGGTAAAGAGATTCCCAGACACACAAAAAAACTAAAGAAGTTCATGATCGCTAAACCAACCCTGCAAGAAATATTAAAGGGGACTTTAGAGTAGAAAGACCAAAAATGACAGTATAAAGGTGGGAAACACAAAAGCAGTAAAAATTCAGTCAAGGAATTAATGAAATAAAAGGAAATGAAATATGGCACCACATATATATAATGTGGGGAGGAGAGGGGAAAATAATGGGTTTAAACTTAAACAACCATAAACTTAATATAGATTGCTATGTGCAAAAGAAATTATGTAAAAACCTAATGGTAACCACAAATCAAAAACCACTAATAAATATGTAAAGAATGAAGAGAAATAAGTCCAAATACATCACTAAAGAAAATCAGCAAAACATGAAAGAGAGAAAGACAAGAAAGGATCAGAAAAACTTCAGAAATAACCACAAAGCAAGTAATAAAATGGTAATAAATACATATCTTTCAATAATTACTTTGAATGTAAATGGACTAAATGCTCCAATAAAAAAACACAGGGTGACAGAGTGGATAAAAACAAAAACAAAAACAATACCCACCTATATGCTGCCTAAAACCAACACCACAGAAACACAATCATAAGAGAACATTATGAAAAACTGTATGCCAACAAACTGGTAACCTAGAAGAAATAGATAAATTCCTAGAAACATACAAACTACCAAAGCTGAAACAAGAAGAAATAGAAAACTTGAACAGGCTGATAGCCAGCAATGAAATTGGAGTCAGTAATCACAAACTCCCAACAAACAAAAGTCCAGGACCAGATGGCTTCACAGGCAAATTCTACCAAACATTTATTATTTTTTAAAAGATTTTATTTATTTGACAGAGAAAGAGAGAGATATAGCGAGAGAGGGAACACAAGCAGGGGGAGCAGGAGAGGGAGAAGCAGGCTTCCCGCTGAGCAGGGAGCCCGATGTGGGGCTCAATCCCAGGACCCTGGGATCATGACCTGAGCCAAAGGCAGATGCTTAATGACTGAGCCACCCAGGTGTCCCTCTACCAAACATTTAAGAAGAGTTAAAACTTATTCTTCTCAAACTTTTTCAGAAAATAGAAAAAGAAGAAAAAGTTCCAAATTCATTTTATGAGAGCAGCATTATCCTGATATCAAAACCAGATAAAGATGCCACTAAAAAAAGACAACTACAGGCAAGGATGTCCACTCTCACCACTTTTATTCAACATAGTGCTGGAAGTCCTAGCTACAGCAATCAGACAACAAGAATCAATAAAAGGCATTCAAGTTGGTTAGGAAGAAATTTTCACTATTTGCAGATGACATGATACTATATAGAAAACCCGAAAGACTCCACCAAAAAACTGCTAGAACTGATACATGAGTTCATAATGTTGCAGGATACAAAATCAACCCACAGTTATATGGTCAATTAATCTTTGACAAAGCAGGAAAGAATATCGAATGGGAAAAGGACAGTCTCTTCAACAAATGGTGTTGGGAAAACTGGAAAGCAATATGCAAAAGAAAGAAACTGGGCCACTTCTTTTCACTGTACACACAAAAATAAATTTGAAATGGATTAAAGACCTAAATGTGAGACCTGAAACCGTTAAAACTCTAAAAGAGAACACAGTAGTGACCTCTTTGATATCAGCCATAGCAACTTTTCTCGAGATACGTTTTCTGAGGCAAGAGAAACAAAAGCAAAAATAAACTATTGGGACTACATCAAAATAAAAAGCTTCCACATAGTGAAGGAAACAATCAAAACTAAAAGACAACCTACTGAATGGGAGAAGATATTTGCAAATGAGATATACAATAAAGGGTTAGTATCCAAAATATGTAAAGAACTTATACAACTCAACATCCAAAAAACAAATAATCCAATTACAAAATGGGCAGAAGACATCGAACAGACATTTTTCTAAAGAACACATCCAGATGGCTAACAGACACATGAAGAGATGCTCAACATCACTCATCATCAGGGAAATGCAAATCAAAACTATAATGAGATATCACCTCACAGCTGTCAGAATGGCTAAAATCAACAGCGCAAGAAACAACAGCTGTTGGCTAGCATGTGGAGAAAAAGGACCACTGTATGGGGGGGAATGGAAACTGGCACAGCCACTGTGGAAAACAGTATGGAGGTTCCTCAAAATGCTAAAAATAGCAATTGCACTTCGGCTATTTGCCCAAAGAATACAAAAACATTGGTTCAAAGGGACACATGCACCACTGTGTTTATTGTAGCATTATCTACAATAGCCAAATTATAGAAGTAGTCCAAATGTCGATTGAATGGATAAAGAAGAAATGATACATATATATATAGGAGAATATTACTCAGCCATAAAAATGGAATCTTGCCGTTTGCAACAATATGGATGGAGCTAGAGAGAATAATGCTAAGTATAATAAGTCAGAGAATGATAAATACCATATGATTTCACTCATGTGTGGAATTTAAGAAACAAGACAAAGAAAAAAGAGAAAGAGACAAACCAAGAAGCTGACTCTAAACTATAGAGAACAAACTGGTGGTTACCAGAAAGGAGGTGGATGGGGGGGTAAGTGAAGTCGGTGAAGGGGATTAAGAGTACACTTATCATGATGAGCACTCAGTAAGGCATATGATTTTGGAATCACTATATTGTATACCTGAAACTAATATAACACTATATGTTAATTCTACTGGAATTAAAATTAAAAACTTAGTAAGAAATAAATAAGATATAAACATATGTACAGGAAAAATGCAGTAAAATGAATTGCTAGATATTCATTATTTTATCAAACACAGCAATATAATGAACAATTATTAAAAAAAAGAATAAAATTATGGGAAATGACAATGCCATTCCCTGATCTATCCTAAGTAAACAACTGTGGCTTGATTTATGTTGGATAATATTCTTTTTAGTGGCATTATACACAGCTGCTAGTACCGTTTGGAGTGGTTAAGTTAAGGAGACAGATGCACTGCTATAAGACTGAGGCTAATAAGCCTGCTTCAGTTCTGCCTTCCAAATCTCATGTGCACTTCTTTCCTTACCAACTCTAAATTGGAATAATACAGGGAAGAAGATTCTGGCAGATAAGGTTCTGGCTTAGCCAAGTTGGCATCATGCCTTGGTACATCATAGTCAGACTGATGGAAACCAAAGATAACGATAAACTCAAAGACAGCCAAAGAAAAGCAATGCATTACATACAAAAGAAAACAATTTGACTGGCATCTTCGCATATGAATTAAAAGAAGCCAGAAGTTAGTGAAATGACATCATAGAGGGCCAAGAAAAAACCCAACTATCAACCTAGGCTTCTAAAGAAAGCAAAAATACACTCCAAGAATGAAGGTAAATAAAGATATTCTCAGATAAAAGAAGACTAACATAGTTCTTCTCTAGTTCTTAACTAAAATAAATCCTTAAATAAGTTTTCAGTGTAAAGGAAAACCACAGCAGAAGGAAACTCATCTATTCAGGAAAGAATGAATAGCACCAGAGATGCTAAATATCTAGGTAAATACAAAATCATTTTCCTATTGGTTACTTTGAAATACATAGTGTATTAAAGCAAAATATATTATTTTTCATGGTTAATAACATAATGTCATATATAGATGTTAGACATATGCCAACTACAGCATTAAAAACAATGAGGGATAGAGATGGACGTTTATAGTTTCACATTTACTACATTTTACAATATTAACTATAAAGAGACTATGAAAAATTAACTATGTATTTTGTAAACCCTGCATTGACAGCTAAAGATAAATATAAAAGTATTGCTAGAGTGAATTGAAAAATTAAAATGGAATTCCAATATGTTCAATTAATCCAAGTTAAGGCAGAAATGTGAAAAGAGTGAAACAAAAAACTGAAAGGACAAACAGAAGACAAATAATATATGTGGGAGATGGAAATACAAATTTATCAATGAAGGACTAAATGCTCAAATTGAAAAGTCAGAGATGATCAGAATGGATAAAAAGTTAGGACCCAATTACATGGTGTTTACAGTGAGCCACTTTAAATGTAAAGACAGAAGTTTGAAAATAAATGTATATAAAATGGCATACCATGAGAAACTATGTACAAGAGTGAAGGTGCCACACTAATGTCACAGGAAATAGACTTTAAGGCAAAGAATATTACCAGAGATATATGTCATTACCAGTGATACTCTATAATTCATTAATCAGAAAAACATATAATAGTAAATGTTTATTGGCTTAATGATTCAAAATATATTTTTAAAAATGACAAAATTAAAGGGAGAAATAAACCTATAACTAGGATTGGAGATTTTACACTATTTTCTCAGCAACTGAAAGATAAATCTAACAAAAATATCAGTTAGAGACTGGGTGATGTAAGCAACCCTTAATCAACCATCATAACCTAATTGATATTTACAGAACATTACAACTAACAAGATACCAAATACACATTTATTTCACATGCACATGGCATATCACCAAGATAGGTCATATGCTGAGCCATACAGCAATTATCAATTAATTTAAAAGGATTGACCATAGAGTATGTTTTTTGACCACAAAGGAATGAAAGTAGAAATCAGTAACAATTAATATATCTAGAAACTTCCCAAATATTTTTTAAATTTATTTACAGACTTTTAAGTAATCCATATATCAAAAGAAGAAATCAGAGGAAATTTAAAAAATACTTAAACATTTGAATGATAATGAAAATAGAAGAAATCAAATTTTTTCAGGGTACAGCTAGAGGACTGTTTTGCTTTAAATGTTTATATTATTACAGAAGAAAGCCCTAAAGCCTGTAGTTTCAGTCTTTCCATAAAGAAGCTAGGAGGGAAGTAACCCAAAAGCAAGCAGCAGGAAGAAAAAATTTTAAAGACCAAAAATATCAGTGAAAAAGAAAACAGTCAACAATAAAGGAAATTAGTAAACACAAAATTTGGTTCTTTGAAATAATCAATAAAAACAAATGCAGTTTTTTGTAGGTAAATTACCTCAATAGATTATATTTAAGAAAATACATTTCTGGGGCACCTGGGTGGCTCAGTTAAGCAGCCACTCTTGGTTTCAGCTCAGGTCATGATCTCAGGCTCCTGGGATGGAGCCAGCCCCTTGCTGGGCTTGTGCTCTGTGCTCAGCAGGGATTGTGCTTCAGGATTCTCTCTCTCTCTCTGCCCCCATCCCCCCAGCTCACTCTCTCCCTCCCTAAAATAAATAAATAAATCTTTAAAAAAAGAAAATATATTTCCGTGAACACAGATTTTTTTTTTTTTTACCAGTAACTGTGATAGTCATGTACAGATACATGATTTTTAGGCATTTGCCTGGACTTATTTTTCTTAAGATTTTATTTATTTATTTGAGAGACCGTGAGCAAGAGAGAGTGAGAGCACAAGCCGGGAGAGGCAGAGGGAGACGGGGAGGGAGACACAGACTCTCTGCTAGCAGGAAGCCCAATAAGGGGCTTGATCCCAGGACTCTGAGATCATGACCTAAGCCAAGGCAGGGGCTTAACCAACTGAGCCACCCAGGCACCACTCCCACTTTTTTTTTTTTTTTTAAGATTTTGCTTGGAGTTAAGGCTCATGCTTAATTACTCACCTTCTTGAGTGTCTTATAGACACCAAAGTAAATATATTGATTGAAAAATGTTCTTAGCTTCCACAAAGTAGTGTCCAAAAAGAAAATGAAGAGAAGGCAAATAAAGCCTGTGATACTCATTATAATCATGTACTTTCCAATCATTTTCTCTTCCAAAGAATAAACATTCTTTGCAGTATCTGAGAATGACAGAGAGAGAGAGAGATAGAGAGAGATCGTAATAGAGAACACTGACACCATGAACAAGACTAAGAAAACAATAAATAAGAAATATAGGATGAAATGAAGTATTAGGCTAAATTGAGACAAGTAAACTATTTGGAATGTAAAAAGTGATTATCCTGCTACACAAATATCTTGTCGACAATGAATTTTGAAGACTAATTTCATGAATATAATATATACTAATCAAGTAAGCATATGAATATTAATTTACATTAATAAATATGAATAATATTTACTGATATGCCTATTAATTATTGCATGCCATGAAAAATATGCCCCAAATCCTTTCAGAAGTGTGAAATCTTAAATTGATAATTAGAAGAAAGTATTAAAGTGCAAATACTCTTACAAAACATAACACTTTGCTTTAAAAAGGTAAAAATGACCATTAGTGATACTTCTTGAGCTTTCTTGAGAAGAAAGTTGAATAAAAAGTATAGAATTTCTCTTATAAGAAAATTATATACTCTCCTTCCTTTTAAAAAAAGTTTATCTTTTAGAATGGTTTTAGATTTACAGAAAAATTACAAAGACAGTATGGAGAATTCCATATACTCTGCACACGCTTTCCTTAATTATTAACAACATACATTAGTATGGTACATGTTACAATAATGAATAAATATTATCACTAACAAATATCAAATATATCCTTAACTAAATTTCCTGATTTATTCAGGTTTCCTTTTTTTTAATGTAGTTTTCTTCCTTCCTTCCTTCCTTCCTTCCTTCCTTCCTTCCTTCCTTCCTTCCTTCCTTCCTTCCTTCCTTCCTTTTCCTTTTTTGTTCTGTGAACCAGTCCAGAATCCTGTATTACATTTTGTAGTTGTGTTTCCTGAAGTTCCTCTTAGCTGTGACAATTTCTCAGGTTTTCCTTATTTTTTATGACATTGACAGTTTTGAGGAGTACTGGTCAGGTATTTTGTAGGACTTCCCTCAGCAGGGATCTATTTGATTTTTTCTTTTTTTTCTTCTTTATGATTAGAATGGAATTATGGGGTTTTGGGAGGAAGATCACAGAGATAAAGTGACATTTTTATTGCAACAACAACAAAAGGCACACACTACCAGGGTGACCTCGATCACTTGGTTGATCTTGTGTTTGTCAGGTGTCTCTGCTGTAAAGTTACTCCCTTCCCTCTCTGTCCATACTCTATAATATTCTCTGGAAGGAAGTCAAAATGTACATCCCACTTTATATGTGGGAGAGTGAAGTTACCCTCTACTTCCTTGAGGTTGGAATAGCTACATAAATTGATCGGAACTCTATTGGAGACTTTTCTCTTATCCATCATTTTTTATTTGGTCATTTGTTTATATCAAAATAGATTCATATGATCAATTTATACTTTCAGTTACAAATCCAATATTACCTTCTTTTGTTGCTGAAATTGTTCTAGCTATGCCATTGGACTTTGTCATTTTTAAGAATAATATTTTACAAGTGTTTGCAGTTTATGTATAGAAATGCAATCGAATGTTTTGCTTGCATTTATTTCACATTAATCAACCCCAAGATATTCTTAAAAAGCTTAATATTTTATCAGAGGATCCTTTGAGATTCCTGGGTAGACCACCAAATCTAGTATTATTTCAACTTTTCCATTCCTCATATTTTAGAATTATATTATAGTTTTAAAATACTTGACTCATACAGAATATATGCTACATATGTATAGATTTAAAGCATTGTATCATAATGGAATCTATGACCTAGGCTCCAAATTAAGAGTTTACAAATAATTTTAAAATACAATACTTATATGCTCCTTCACTTCTCCACCCTCCAGAGGTAACTGCTATGATGAAATGTATTCTGCATTCCTATTTTAATTACAAGTGGACCATATAAATATAAATATATATATGAAATATATGTGTTATATATAAGTAAATAATATTTTGTTTAATTTTTAAATTTGAATGTTATAGAAATAGTATCATGCTCTATATAGTCTACAGGAGCCTGTTTCCCTCCATGTTATCATTTAAATTTTTTTCAAATATAAAGTAAAATTGAAATAATAGTAAAATAAAGACCATCTCCTCCACCTAGTATCAACTACGTTAATGTTTAGTCATATTTGCTCCCCACATGTTGCCCACTATGTGTCTATTTCTAATTAAGTTAACTCTGTGGTTTTTAAAAGATTATTTTCTTGTATGTGTTATTTTTATTTTTGTCTCCTTGCCATACTAACTTTGTATGAACGTTGGCTATCTCTGTTGTGAATTGTGAATTTTCATGAACCATCAAAACAACAATTTTATGGAGTGGTGATGAAAAGTTTCGGCTGATTACTTGGTTGCTTAGCTTATGAAAGAATTTCTGTTGGCAAAGTGAAATATAATTTCTTTAATAAATGTCCTTCTGGGATGCCTGGGTGGCTCAGTTGATTAAGCATCTGCTTTTGGCTCAGGTCATGATCCCAGAGTTTGGCATTGGGCTCCCTGCTCAGCAGGGAGCCTGCTTCTCCCTTTGCCTGCTGCTGGCGGGGGCGGGGGGGGATAGACATTTCTAGGAAGATATACAAATGGACAACAGGTACATGAAAAGATGCTCAACATCACTGGTAACATTAGAGAAATGCAAATTGAAACAATAATGTGATACAACATCATACCTACTAGAAAGGCTATATAATTTTAAAAAAATGGAAAATAACAATTGTTGGAGCGGATATAGAGAAACTGGAACCCTTCTACATTGCCATACAAAATATTCCCTGTTTCTATGGAGACTCAATATCTAATTTTCCATGTCACTATATTTTACCTGAAATGTTTCTCTTCCATTTTTTTCTACCTCAGCTCATCCCCTAAAATTTATTGTCGTAGAGTTTATAGTTCTGAACACTGAGCTTCCCTCTGAGGTCATCGACTACAGTTCTAGGTCAGATCTGGCTTACTAAGTATTCCTTCTCACTCTGCCCACTCTCACCAAAGTAAGATATTTTCAAAATTACCTAATAAGTGATACAGTGCCACTATGAGGATTTCTAAAGTTAAAATGAATGTTTACTTTTTTCAACAAAACTGCAGTACTGGGTGCCTTTCTCTTACTTTCCTTTCTGGCTCTTTTCTCTATTGTATGGCTCTTTAACACCCAAATCACCATATCCTGACCATTACTTAATTATCTAAAACAAAACAAAACAAAACGCACAGAACAGTTGAGTTCCTCTGTATGCAGATACTACATTAAATGCTGGAGGATGGATTTCACCCATTCCTTCAAAAATGTTGTGGGCAGGTGAGTTTGGGTGATTATGAGTGGTGAAGGTGGTGGGAGATAACAAAACTAAATATCATACAACTTCTTCCCCTGGAGGTTCTTTTCCAAAGATGAAATGCGTTATGCAACGAGGGAACATAAGCTGTGAATCCCAGTTCTGGACCATAAAAGCGGTGTGTCATAGGGCACAGAGTCATCTTCCTCGAAATGAGTATAAAAACTGAGAACTTGAGGTTGTGAAAATTTAAAATAATGTAAGTAGTTACTAGGTGGTTGATTATTAGTAGCTCTTATTTTTATATCTGATGACTACTTTAAAGTTACCTTGGCTTTGTTTTTGAGGTTTTATTATATTTACAAAGGTTTTCTCCCAGTCTTACAAAATGATGTATGTACTGAACATGTGTCCTGACTCTCTCTTTTGAAATAAGGGCTGATTCCCCACACGTCTCATGGGCTAAGCCCGAAACTAATTTCTTAGGCTTAGGGACCCCAAGAATACTGTGAAAATTAATAAAGGGAAGCCTCACTAAAGTGGAGTCAGGAGGCCAGCAGGGGGAACTCTCACACCCTACCAGTTGTCAGTGACAAGAATTGTCAATTATAGATCCAAAAAAAGAATCCTCAACAGGAAAGAATCATGATTACAGACCCCAACAACAACAACAAAAATGTACATTGCATCTCCTATAAGAAATTGACTACCCCTGCACCTCAGCCAATGGGAAACAGTCATCACCCCGAACTTTTGCTTCTCTCTAATGGAGTTTTGTTCAAACAGTCCCTCTCATCTTCCTCCCTCCTCCTAAATAATGTTCCTCTCTAAAATAATATTTGTGAGATTTGCCTAGTTTGCTGTAACTTGCTTGTTCTGCATTGCAATTCTCTGTCATTCCCCAATTAATCCATTTTTGCTGGAAAAATTACTGGCAGTTTTATGTTTAAGGTTAATAATACTTACTTTCTTTACTACAATTTAGGTAGATAGGAGGCTTATTTCCAGAGCACCATTTCTTTATCTGGTAGAAAGTAAAATAGTCACTGATACACTTTGCAAGGTTGTAATTGGGAAAGAACAGTAATGAGTTAAGTATGAAGGCTCTGGTGGTTTTTGACATCTTATGTTGAACTTCTAAAAAAGATGATAAGATTAGATTTCATTATAGGAAATGAACTATCTCCAGGACAACAAATCCCCCAAGGATGGTCAAACCAAGTTCAGAGAATTATTTAAAATAATAATTAAAATTATTATATTTGAAGAACACTAATTATTTCCCAATAAGTTTGTTCCAATTGACATCCAGTGACACACTTTGTGTTGATAATTGCAGAGTTCTGAAAAGTCTCTCTGGTGAAGTGGGTGTCCATGGGATAAGACTTCCTGGCACCTGATATGGATAGGAAACCACTACTATTTTTTTTATTTCTAATCTTAATTGATCAAGTAAGGGAGTAAAGTAGAGGTTGGAGATATAGCCTAGAATTGAAAAGTAGGGAACAGATAGGGAAATTATGACATGTTTGAGAGTAGAAAAATCTTCAAGGGAACCAGCTGATAGCTACTCTCTCTCAAGAATACATTAAATATGAACAGTCATTAGAGACTAAATTCCTGGAGATATAAACATGCTTAATTTATGAAATTGACATTATAGAATTCTGATCATGAATTCAGTTTTTTAAAAAGAAGATAAAAGGCTAGTCTAAACAGAAATTTCATATAAGACACTTTGGGCAAAGAGAGATGGCCAAGAAATGAAACTTCAAGTGTCCAAGCCATGGTGATTCTGTCCAGTGTAGATTTTAAACTGATAAAGAGACAAGTAATTGATCCAGATTGAAAAATTCAGGCTATTGGCCAAATGAACAGATGCCAAAAAGGGCACAATATACACCAGCACTATCTTTTTATGAATATGGAATAGCTCTATAGCTGCACCAGGTACACACATCTGACTGCTGAACACTTGAAATGTGGCTAGTGTGGCTGTGGAACTAAATTTTAAATTGCATTTAATTTCACAAAAAAGGCATAAAATATAATAATATATACCTAAAACCTGGGGAGGAGAGGAGAAAAGAAGGAGTTCAAACTTAAATGACCAACAACTTAATATAGACTGCTATATGCAGGACAGGTTATATACAAACCTAATGGTAACCACAAATTGAAAACCACTAATAAATATGTAAAGAATGGAAAGAAAGAACTCTAAATATATCACTAAAGAAAATCAGCAAAACATGAAAGACAAGAAAAGATCAGAAAAAACTTCGGAAACAACAATAAAGCAAGTAATAAAATGGCAACAAATACATATCTTTCAATAATTACTTTGAATGTAAATGGGCCAAATGCTCCAATCAAAAAACACAGGGTGATGGAATGAATTAAAAACAATGCCCATCGTTCTAGAGGGGAGGGTGGTGGGGGGATGGGTTAATCTGGTGATGGGTCTTAAAGAGGGCACATTCTGCGTGGAGCACTGGGTGTTATGCACAAACAATGAATCATGCAACACTACATCAAAAACTAATGGTGTAATGTATGGTGATTAACATAATAATAAAAAAGAAAAAAAACAATGCCCATCTATACGGTGATACTTCTATGTATATTGAGTTCTTAATTTAAATTATTACTAAATCTTAACATTTCTCAGGATTCTATTTGGATCTTTTTCAAATCTACTTGTTCTCTCTCTGTCTATATATATTATGCATATATATACATACATGTATATATAAGTAGCATATGCATATATGTTCTATTATTTATTATATATTCTATTATATATATTCCATTATTTGCTTATGTTCCTGAGACACTCTTACAATTTAAATATATTAAACATACATATTTATGCATATTAAATGCACATTATATATATTAATAATTTAAACATATATTTATATTGTATGCATATATATAACATACATGGACACATGTTCTATTATTTATATTCTATTATTTGCTCATATTCCTAAGACTCTGTTACAATTTAAATATTTTAAACATACATATTTTATATCCTTCTAAAAATCCCCAAATCTTAATTTTGCAGGTCTGATTCTGATTCTACAATTTGTGGTTTCTGCTAGCACTTGCTCTTAAGACCTTGTTTTTTTCCTCTTTTTTCTTTCTTTGTTCTTTTATTTGATTTCAAGTTCTCTAGCAAATTTAACTATGGGAATACTTTGAAGTAGAGGAATTATGTATCCCTTTGCCACTCACCTGAGAGCACAACCGAGATTATTTAAAATAAATTATCAAGTTATGTTTTTTAGCTTACATACTATGTTCTATGATTGCAGGACACAAGCCAGTATGAACAGGTACATGTGTTTACAAATTCCAAAGGGAAATTATTATCCCTCATTTCAGTGCCAAATTCAACCCTTACAAGTTTCCTTTCTGTGTCCTATTGTGGCACTCGTTTTGTTCACCCTTATAATGAAGACATAACCCTTTGAACTTCTAATTTTAAAGAGGAAGATATTAAACCTTTGTTGTACCTTTATGCTTTTTATTTTGACCTCTATGTTCCTCACAACTTATAAAATGGAAAATTAAGGTCAACAGATGCTGTCAATAACCTCAAATCAAAGCTACCTTTAATGCTTGCTTATCTTAAAGGACACTTGCTTTCACTTTATTGTTGGCCTCTGCCAATTCTATACCTTCTCCTCAGTTCATTATTTTTGGCACAGTATCATAGTGTTTGTTCTGCTGCTCAAAAGTGGAAGTCTCCTTTGATTTTCTAATTGCCAAGTCTTTGGCTTCCTTTTTGTTCTCATCCTATTCTGCATTACTCTTTGCAACATAGTCCTTCTAAAGAAGTCTTTCAAAAACTTTCTAAAACAGTAATTTATTCCTATTCTTACTCTGAAACAACTATTTCTCTCTAGTCCCTTAAATGATCATTTCCTTTTAGATTAGGGCTCACAGACTCAAATGCTTACAGGTGAGTCTTCCTCACATCACAAACTAGTACTCTTCGGACAAATGTGCAAAAATGTACAAACATTTGCTTTCCATAATTTGGGTATCCCTTTGTGAGAATGAGTGCTAAGACATATCTGTTTCACAAGATTTTTCACCTGCTGTGCATAAGCTTAAGTCTTATGCATGTGAAATTACGAACTATTCTTTTGTGACCAGGGAAGGGCAAAGGGAACAAGGCAGAAGCCAGCGTTTATGGAGCAACAACAGAAAGGGAGGATGTGGGAAAGGGCTGAGGCCAACTGAAATGCACATTAGAGGGTGAATCGACAACTCCATTTACAACAGTGGCCATTTCAGTGATGATCGTCCCAAGTCTCAAAATCAAAGAAGGAAAAGGAGGAAATACAAATTCAAGAATACTGTAGAAACTGGTCCTGGAAGGGAGGAAAACTGGCTTAATTATATGTATGTCAGATGCATATAGAGATTTTCTTCCTGGAAAATCTTGTTAGGGTGCTCATGATCTTGTGCCTTTTCATTGAATTAGGGAAGAAAAGCCACACCATAAAACCTTCCTTGAACAAAACTGTCAGCCTCTCCCAAGAACTCAAGATTCTCCTCCACTCTTCCCTCTCTTCACCTCACTACAAACTGCCATAACATCAAGGGGGAACACTTTTAAAGATAATAATGGCCTCATATAGTTGAGATAGAATTTATTCTAACTTTCTGAGGCCGGCCCTTCTAAAAAGAAAGCTCCTTTTTTGTATTCTCTCTCTCTCTTTGACAAATGAGTCTCAGGACAGATGTTCCTAAAATTTCCCATATCTGTTGCAAAACAGATTCCTTAGTCATGTGATGGAGTTACTGGAGGTGGGGATAGAGCAGAAGAAACTTGTCAAAGGACTTGTAGGTTACGTCCAGCCCCATCAGTTCAGCATGAGGATCCCAGGTCTAACACAGCACCCAGAATATCATAGCACTCAAAAATAATTTTATGAACTTACATCAAGTACAGGATTTTCCCAAAACCTAGAACTTTATTGTCTACTAATGTCGTTAGTCCATTCCTACTTATTTATTTACTGCTGCCTTCTGAGTAAAGAGAAACTTTGTGAAGCCCTTACTCTTACCGAATTGAAGTGTGGCATCTATGAGGAGACTGAAAATGCCTGAAAGGTAGTTGAATAGGACAAGTTTGATGTAGGCAGAAGTACTTCTAGTAAACAAGAAGCTCAGCAGGTACATGAGGGGAATGGCAGACCAGCCATATAGCACGAAGATCAGCATTGTGTCCAGAAAATGGTAATCTGTGATGTAAATATCCAACTGGCAGAATTTGAATGCTCCCTGAAACACAGAGGGCATAGAGATAAAGGCAAAGTGAAGGGCAAGTCGAAAATAACGCAAGCCAAAATGTGTAGAGGAGACAGCAAGTCCTATCGCTATGTAGCATGGAAGTATTCATTAATTAAATCAGTTAGCCTCTATAAAATACTTCAACCTAGGAGCATGAAGTAAGGTACTTCTACATCTACTTAACCAGAGGTTAGTCCAATGAGCAGAACCGCCATAAATCCCTTTATTTTTTTTTCCTACCTGGAATGGTTTTTTATTTTTTTTTAATTTTTTTGAAGACTTTATTTATTTGACAGAGAGAGACAGATAATGGCAGAGATAGCGAGAGAGAGCACAAGCAGGGGGAGAAGCAAAGGGAGAGGGAGAAGCAGGCTCCCCGTGGAGCAAGGAACCAAACCTGGGGCTCGATCCCAGGTCTGTGGGATCATGACCCAAGCTGAAGGCAGACGCTCAACCGACCGAGCCACCCAGATGCCCATGGAATGGTTTTTTAATGAACAAAGTCAGTATATTTTCCCCCAATAAGGCTAACTCTCACCTTTCCCAGAAAGATTACTTCTCTAGAGAGCCTCTTTCTCTGAAGATTTTTATCTCTGGTTATAGCTTTGAACCAGGTCTCCTACTCCCTATTCTACTCCCCCCCATGGCCATCGCACCCACCCAAGCAACTCTGGGGCTTAATTATCAATAGATACGTGTTTATTGCTATTTTATTATTTGTTCTGTTGTTTCTGGAGATTTTCTCTAGTCCTTTCTTGGCTTTGTCATTCTTGGTCTTTTCTTTCCACTCAAAGAATCCTCTTTAATATTTCTTGCAGGGCTGATTTAGTGGTCACAAACTTCTTCAGTTTTTGCTTGTTTGGGAAACTCTTTTATCTTTCCTTCTATTCTGAATGATAGCCTTGCTGGACAGATTATTCTTGGCTGCAGGTTTTTCCCATTCAGCATGTTGAATTTATCATGCCACTTCCTTCTGGCTTGCCATGATTCGATCCGCTAGCCTTATGGGTTTTCCCTTGTATGTTAAGGATTTCTTTTGTCTTGCTGTTTTAAAGATTTTTTCTTATCACTCTATTTTGCAAATTTAATTACAATACATCTTATTGGCCTGCTTTTGTTGATCTTGATGGGAGTTCTCTGTGCCTCCTGGATTTGGATGTCTGTTTCCTTCTCTAGGTAAGGGAAATTTTCAGCTATTATTTCCTCATATAAATTTTCTGCCCCCTTTTCTCTCTTATTCTTCTTCTGGGACTCCTAAAACAAATGTTATAACATTTGATGGAGTCACTGAGTTACCTAAGTCTATTTTTATGTTCCATAATTCTTTTTCCTCTCTTTTGTTCAGCTTATTTTCCATTATTTTGTCTTCTATATCAGTAATTCATTCCTCTGCTTCTTCCCGCTTACTGTTCATTGCATCAAATCTGTTTCCAATCTCAGTTATTGCATTCTTCATTTCTGATGGATTCTTTTTTAACTCTTTTATTTTAGTGGTAAGGGTCTCCCTGATGTCTTCCATTCTTTACACAAGCCCAGTGAATATCTTTATGATTGTTGCTTTTTTTTATGGTATTAGTAATTTTTTAAAAATTTTATTTTTTTAGTGATCTTTTTTTATTTAAAGCACAAACTCTTTGTCTTGTTCTTTAACTTAAAAAAAAAGTTTAACAGAGGGAGTCTGGGTGGTGCAGTCAGTTAAGCATCTGCCTTCGGCTCAGGTCATGATTCTGGGGGCCTAGGATGGAGCCCCGCATCAGGCTCCCTGCTCGGTGGAGAGCCTGCTTCTCCCTCTCCCTCTGTCTCTCCCCCTACTTGTGCTCTCTCTCTCAATCTCTCAAATAAATAAGTAAAATATTTTAATAAAAAAATAAAAATAAAAAATAAATTTTCACTCACATGGATTCTTTAGCTAATGGATAGTTGCATATTCACAATATATATTACAATACTGTCAGTTACACAGATATGTCATTTAATAATATGCACTCATAGTGTGGGTCTCCATGTTTTATTATTTATTTATTTTTATTTTAATTTAAATTCAATTAATATGTAATCTATTATTTGTTTCAGGGATACAGGACTGTGATTCATCAGTCTTACATAATACCCAGTGCTCATTACAACACATACCTTCCCCAGTTGCCCATCACCCAGTTACCCCATCCCCCCACCCTTCTCCCATCCAGCAACCCTCAGTTTGTTTCCTAAGATTAGAGTATTTTATGGTTTGTCTCCCTCTCTGGTTTTGTCTTGTTTCATTTTTTCCTCTTCCCCTATGATCCTCTGCCTTGTTTCTTAAATTCCACATATCAGTGAGATCTCATGATAATTTTCTCTGACTGACTTATTTTGCTTAGCATAATACCCTCTTAGTTCCATCCACGTTGCTGCAAATGGCAAGATTTCATTTTCTGATGGCTGCATAATATTCCATTGTGTGTGTGTGTGTGTGTGTGTGTATACATCTTATATCCATTCATCTGTTTTTTTTTGTGTGTGTGTGTGTCTTTTTTTTTAAATTTTTTATTGTTATGTTAATCACCATATATTACATCATTTGTTTTGGTGTAGTGTTCCATGATTCATTGTTTGTTCATAACACCCAGTGCTCCATGCAGAATGTGCCCTCTTTAATACCCATCACCAGGCTAACCCATCCCCCTACCCTCCTCCCCTCTAGAACCCTCAGTTTGTTTTTCAGAGTCCATCATCTCTCCTGGTTCGTCTCCCCCTCTGACTTACTCCCCTTCATTCTTCCTCTCCTGCTATCTTCTTCTTTTTCTTTTTTCTTAAAATATGTTGCATTATTTGTTTCAGAAGTACAGATCTGTGATTCAACAGTCTTACACAATTCACAGCGCTCACCGTAGCACATACCCTCCCCAATGTCTATCACCCAGCCACCCCCATCCCTCCCACCCCCGACCACTCCAGCAACCCTCAGTTTGTTCCTGAGATTAAGAATTCCTCATATCAGTGAGGTCATATGATACATGTCTTTCTCTGATTGACTTATTTCACTCAGCATAACACCCTCCAGTTCCATCCACGTCGTTGCAAATGGCAAGATCTCATTCCTTTTGTATCCATTCATCTGTTGATGGACATCTAGGCTCTTTCCATAGTTTGGCTATTGTAGACATTGCTGCTATAAACATTGGGGTGCAGGTGCCCCTTTGGATCACTACAATTGTATCTTAGGGGTAAATACCCAGTAGTGCAATTCCTGGATCGTAGGGTAGCTCTATTTTCAACTTTTTGAGGAACATCCTTACTGTTTTCCAGAGTGGCTGCACCAGCTTGCACTCCCACAACAGTGTAAGAGGGTTTCTCTTTCTCCACATCCTCGCCAACATTTGTTGTTTCCTGTCTTGTTAATTTTTACCATTCTAACTGGTGTAAGGTGGTATCTCATTGTGGTTTTGATTTGTATCTCCCTGATGGCTAGTGATGTTGAGCACTTTTTCATGTGTCTGTTGGCCATTTAGATGTCTTTTTTGCAGAAATGTTTGTTCATGTCTTCCTTCCATTTCTTGATTGGATTATTTGTTCTTTGGGTGTTGAGTTTGGTTAGTTCTTTATAGGTTTTGGATACTAGCCCTTTCTCTGATATGTCTTTGGCAAATATCTTCTCCCATTCTGTCAGTTGTCTTGGTTTTTCAACTGTTTCCTTTGCTGTGCAAAAGCTTTTTATCTTGATGAAGTCCCAATAGTTCATTTTGCCTTTTTTTCCCCTTGCCCTTGGAGACAGGTCTTTCATCCATTTTGAGTCTATTTTTGTGTACAGTGTAAGGAAATGGTCATTTTATTCTTCTGCATGTGGCTGTCCAATTTTCCCAACACCATTTGTTGAAGAGACTGTTCTTTTTCCATTGGATATTCTTTCCTGCTTTGTCAAAGATTAGTTGACTATAGAGTTGAGGGTCCATTTCTGGGTTCTCTACTCTGTTCCATAGATCTATATGTCTGTTTTTATGCCAGTACCATACTCTCTTGATGATTACAGCTTTGTCATAGAGCTTGAAATCCGGGATTGTGATACCACCAGATTTGGTTTACTTTTTCAACATTCCTTTGGCTATTCAGGGTCTTTTCTGGTTCCATACAAATTTTAGGATTGCTTGCTCCAGTTCTGTGGAAAAACTTCATGGTATTTTGATAGGGATTGCATTGAATGTGTAGATTGCTCTAAGTAGCATAGACATTTTCACAATATTTGTTCTTCCAATCCATGAACGTGGAATGTTTTTCTATTTCTTTGTGTCTTCCTCAATTTCTTTCATGATTGCTCTATAGTTTTCTGAGTACAGATCCTTTGCCTCTTTGATTAGATTTATTCCTAGGTAGCTTATGGTTTGGGGTGTAATTGTAAATGGGGTTGGCTCCTTATTTTCTCTTTCTTCTGTCTCATTGTTGGTGTGTAGAAATGCAACTGATTTATGTGGATTGACTCTATAACTTGCCACTTTACCAAATTCCATATGAGTTCTAGCAATTTTGGGGTGGAGTCTTTAGGGTTTTCCATATAGAGTATCATGTCATCTGCAAAGAGTGAGAGTTTGAGTTTTTCTTTGCTGATTCAGATGCTTTTTATTTCTTTTTGTTGTCTGATTGCTGATGCTAGAACTTCTAGTACTATGTTGAATAGCACTGCTGACAGTGAACATCCCTGCCATGTTCCTGACCTTAGGGGAAAAGCTCTCAGCTTTTCCCCATTGAGAATGATATTCTCTGTGGGTTTTTCATAGATGACTTTTATGATATTGAGTATGTACCCTCTGTCCCTACACTGTGAGGAGTTTTAATCAAGAAAGGATGTGGGGGGGGGGGCGGAGCAAGATGGCGGAGGAGTAGGAGACCTAGATTTCGTCTGGTCTCAGGAATTCAGCTGAATAGGGATCAAACCATTCTGAACACCTACGAACTCAACAGGAGATCGAACAGGAGAGTAGCAACA
Source organism: Eumetopias jubatus (assembly GCF_037043125.1). Lineage (NCBI taxonomy): Eukaryota > Metazoa > Chordata > Mammalia > Carnivora > Otariidae > Eumetopias > Eumetopias jubatus. The sequence continues at coordinate 102,061 of NW_028274897.1, forward strand.
ACTCTCTGAACAGAGAAGCGACCACTTACTGGAAGGTAGGGCTTGCGGAGAAGTGAATCCGAGGCGATATTCGGGAGGATAGACGGCGGGGGAGGGGCCTCCGCCAGCCGCTTCTGGCAAGTGATAGGACCGCGGAGCACAAAATCGGACCTTTTAGAAGTTGGCTCGGCGGAGGGACGTCGCTGCAGTGGCTAAGCGGGGGGTGGAATCCTCCCGGGACAGTGTGGTCTCAGGACCCTTGGGGTCACAGAGAGACCGGGGTGCCTGAGTGCAGCAGAGCTCCCAGGTATCAGAGCGGGGAAGCCGGCGGCAGATACGGAGCAGAGTCGCGGGCTCTCAGCTCGGGGTTGCCATAAACTGTGATCTGCGGCCCAGTCGGGGCACGGCTCCCCCAGCAGTGACCCAACAAGCAGCAGATCCGGGGAGACTCCCCTTCCTTCCCGGGGAGGAGCGGTGCGGGAACGCACTGCAGGGATCTGCTGGGTTTGGAGACTCCGCGTGGGGTCGGGTGCCAGAGATAGCAACGCTCGATCACAGGCCGGGTGAGCACGGAGTGCGGCCGGAGACCGGGGACACGGAAGTGACTGCTTTTCTCTGGGGGCACACTGAGGAGCGGGGCCGCGAGTTCTCAGCTCCTCCAAGTGGAGATTGGGAGGCCACCATTTCTGCCCTGGGCCTCCAAAGCTGTACCGAGAGCTTGCAGGGAACAAAAGCTCCTGAGAGCAAACCGGAAGAGCTTCCTTAGCCCGGACCGACAAGGGCGGGGCAATTCAGCCTCCGGCAAAGACATTTGGAAACCACAGCAACAGGCCCCTCTCCCAGAAGATCAGCACAAACAGCCAGCAAGCCAAGACCAAGTTGATCGATCAAGGAGAATAGGAGAACTCCAGCGCTAGGGGAATACTGCACATAGATTCATGGCTTTTTTTTTTTTTTTTTTTTTACCATGATTCATTATTTCATCAAAGTTAATTTTTGTTGACTGTTTTTTTTTTATTTTTCTTTTTCCCTTTTTCAACCAACATCTTATAAATCCCTTTTTAAAAAAAAAAACAAACATTTTTTATTTTTCATTTTTAGAGTCATATTTTATCCCTTCATAGTAGTTACCCTTATTTTTGGCATATATATATAAGTTGTTCTCTCTTTAAAATTTTGAGGTACAGTTTCTTCTAACAGATCAAAATATACCCTAAATCACTAGTGTATGGCTTTGTTCTAGTCTCCTGCCTGATCACATTCTCTCCCTTTTTCCTTTTTGTTTTTCTTAAATCTTCTTTCTTTTTTCAAACAACTTATCTTACCAAGTCCTTTTATAAAATCTTTTATAATTTTCATCTTTACAGTCATCTTCCATCCCTTCATTGTATCAACCCTTATTTTGTACATATATGTCTTTCTTCCTTTAAAATTTTAGGAGGCACTTTTTTCTAACAGACCAAAATACGCCCAAAATCTAGTGTGTGGCACTGATCTATGCACTAGCCTGATCATATTTGATCATATTCTGCCTTTATTGTATTGTTTTGTTTTTGTTTTTATCTTTTTTTTCTTTTTTTTTTCTTTTTCTCTTTCTTTTTTCTTTCTTTCCCTTTCTTTTCCCCTGGTGTCAGGTCTTTTCTGATTTGTATACAGTATATTTGCTGGGGACGTTGTAAACCTGTTAGCCTTTTGTTCTCTCATTCATCTATTCTCCTCTGGACAAAATGACAAGACAAAAGAAATCACCTCAGCAAAAAGAACAAGAGGTAGTACCGTCAGCCAGGGACCTACTCAATACGGACATTAGTACGATGTCGGACATAGAGTTCAGAATCATGATTTTAAAGATACTAGCTGGGCTTGAAAAAAGCGTGGAAGTTATTAGAGAAACCCTTTCTGGAGAAATAAAAGAACTAAAATCTAACCAAATCGAAATCAAAAAGGCTATTGATGAAGTGCAATCAAAAATGGGGGCACTAAATGCTAGGATAAATGAGGCAGAAGAGAGAATCAGCGATATAGAAGACCAAATGACGGAAAATAAAGAGGCTGAGAAAAAGAGAGAGAAACAACTACAGGATCACGAGGGCAGAATTCGAGAGATAAGTGATACGATAAGACGAAACAACATTAGAATAATTGGGATCCCAGAAGAAGAAGAGAGAGAGAGAGGGGCAGAAGGTATATTGGAGCAAATTATAGCAGAGAACTTCCCTAATGTGAGGAAGGAAACAGGCATTAAAATCCAGGAGGCACAGAGAACCCCTCTCAAAATCAATAAAAATAGGTCAACACCCCGACATCTAATAGTAAAACTTACGAGTCTCAGAGACAAAGAGAAAATCTTGAAAGCAGCTCGGGTGAAGAGATATGTAACCTACAATGGTAGAAACATTAGATTGGCAACAGACCTATCCACAGAGACCTGGCAGGCCAGAAAGGACTGGCAAGATATCTTCAGAGCACTAAACGAGAAAAATATGCAGCCAAGAATACTATATCCAGCTAGGATGTCATTGAAAATAGAAGGAGAGATAAAAAGCTTCCAGAACAAACAAAAACTAAAGGAATTTGCAAACACGAAACCAGCCCTCCAAGAAATATTGAGAGGGGTCCTCTAAGCAAAGAGAGAACCTAAAAGCAGCAAAGAGCAGAAACGAACACAGACAACAGACAGTTAACAGTCACCTTACAGGTAATACAATGGCACTAAATTCATACCTTTCAATAGTTACCCTGAATGTAAATGGGCTAAATGCCCCAATCAAAAGACACAGGCTATCAGATTGGATTAAAAAACAAGACCCATCAATATGCTGTCTGCAAGAGACTCATTTTAGACCCAAAGACACCCCCAGATTGAAAGTGAGGGGGTGGAAAACCATTTACCATGCTAATGGACACCAAAAGAAAGCTGGGGTGGCAATCCTTATATCAGACAAACTAGATTTTAAAACAAAAACTGTAATAAGAGATGAGGAAGGACACTATATCCTACTTAAAGGGTCTATCCAACAAGAAGATCTAACAATTGTAAATATCTATGCCCCGAACATGAGAGCAGCCAATTATATAAGGCAATTAATAACAAAAGCAAAGAAACACATTGATAACAATACAATAATAGTGGGGGACTTTAACACCCCCCTGACTGAAATGGACAGATCATCTAAGCAAAAGATCAACAAGGAAATAAAGACTTTAAATGACACATTGGACCAAATGGACTTCACAGACATATTCAGAACATTCCATCCCAAAACAAAGGAATACACATTCTTCTCTAGTGCCCATGGAACATTCTCCAGAATTGATCACATCCTAGGTCACAAATCAGGTCTCAATCAGTACCAAAAGATTGGGATCATTCCCTGCATATTTTCAGACCACAATGCTTTGAAACTAGAACTCAACCACAAGAGGAAATTCGGAAAGAACTCAAATACATGGAGGCTAAAGAGCATCCTACTAAAGAATGAATGGGTCAACCAAGAAATCAAAGAAGAATTAAAAAATTTCCTGGAAACCAATGAAAATGAAAACACAACTGTTCAAAATCTTTGGGATACAGCAAAGGCAGTCCTGAGAGGAAAGTATATAGCAATACAAGCCTTTCTCAAGAAACAAGAGAGGTCTCAAATACACAACCTAACCTACACCTAAAGGAGCTGGAGAAAGAACAGCAAATAAAGCCTAAACCCAGCAGGAGAAGAGAAATCATAAAGATCAGAGCAGAAATCAATGAACTAGAAACCAAAAGAACAGTAGAACAGATCAACGAAACTAGGAGCTGGTTCTTTGAAAGAATTAACAAGATTGATAAACCCCTGGCCAGACTGATCAAAAAGAAAAGAGAAATGACCCAAATCAACAAAATCATGAATGAAAGAGGAGAGATCACAACCAACACCAAAGAAATACAAACAATTATAAGAACATATTATGAGCAACTCTATGCCAACAAATTAGATAACCTGGAAGAAATGGGTGCATTCCTAGAGATGTATCAACTACCAAAATTGAACCAGGAAGAAATAGAAAACCTGAACAGACCTATAACCACTAAGGAAATTGAAACAGTCATCAAAAATCTCCCAAGAAACAAAAGCCCAGGGCCAGATGGCTTCCCAGGGGAATTCTATCAGACATTTCAAGAAGAATTAATACCTATTCTCCTGAAACTGTTCCAAAAAATAGAAATGGAAGGGAAACTTCCAAACTCATTATATGAGGCCACCATTACCTTGATACCAAAACCAGAAAAAGACCCCATCAAAAAGGAGAATTACAGACCAATATCCTTGATGAACATGGATGCAAAAATTCTCACCAAAATACTAGCCAATAGGATCCAACAGTACATTAAAAGGATTATTCACCAGGACCAAGTGGGATTTATTCCTGGGCTGCAAGGGTGGTTCAACATCCGCAAATCAATCAATGTGATATAATACATTAACAAAAGAAAGAGCAAGAATCATATGATCCTCTCAATAGATGCAGAAAAAGCATTTGACAAAGTACAACATCCTTTCTTGATCAAAACTCTTCAGAGTATAGGGATAGAGGGTACATACCTCAATATCATAAAAGCCATCTATGAAAAACCTACAGCGAATATCATTCTCAATGGGGAAAGGCTGAGAGCTTTTCCCCTAAGGTCAGGAACGCGGCAGGGATGTCCACTATCACCACTGCTATTCAACATAGTATTAGAAGTCCTAGCCACAGCAATCAGACAACAAAAAGAAATCAAAGGCATCCAAATCGGCAAAGAGGAAGTCAAACTCTCACTCTTTGCAGATGATATGATACTGTATGTGGAAAACCCAAAAGACTCCACCCCAAAACTGCTAGAACTCATACAGGAATTCAGTCAAGTAGCAGGCTATAAAATCAATGCACAGAAATCAGTGGCATTCCTATACACCAACAACAAGACAGAAGAGAGACAAATCAAGGAGTCGATCCCATTTACAATTGCACCCAAAACCATTAGATACCTAGGAATAAATCTAACCAAAGAGGCAAAGGATCTGTACTCAGAAAACTATAAAATACTCAGGAAAGAAATGGAAGAAGACACAAAGAAATGGAAAAACGTTCCATGCTCATGGATTGGGAGAATCAACATTGTGAAGATGTCAATGCTACCTAGAGCAATCTACACATTCAATGCAATCCCCATCAAAATACCATCCACTTTTTTCAAAGAAATGGAACAAATAATCCTAAAATTTGTATGGAACCAGAAGAGACCCCGAATAGCCAGAGGAATACTGAAAAAGAAAAGCAAAGCTGGCGGCATCACAATTCCCCACTTCCAGCTCTATTACAAAGCTGTCATCATCAAGACAGTATGGTACTGGCACAAAAACAGACACATAGATCAATGGAACAGAATCGAGAGCCCAGAAATGGACCCTCAACTCTATGGTCAACTTATCTTTGACAAAGCAGGAAAGAATGTCCAATGGAAAAAAGACAGTCTCTTCAACAAATGGTGTTGCGAAAATTGGACAGCCACATGCAGAAGAATGAAACTGGACCATTTCCTTACACCACACACAAAAATAGACTCCAAATGGTTGAAAGACCTAAACGTGAGACAGGAGTCCATCCAAATCCTAAAGGAGAACACAGGTAGCAACCTTTTCGACCTTAGCTGCAGCAACTTCTTCCTAGAAACATTGCCAAAAGCATGGGAAGCCAGGGCAAAAATGAACTATTGGGATTTCATCAAGATAAAAAGCTTTTGCACAGCAAAAGAAACAGTCCACAAAACCAAAAGACAACCGACAGAATGGGAGAAAATATTTGCAAATGACATATCAGATAAAGGGCTAGTATCCAAAATCTATAAAGAACTTATCCAACTCAACACCCAAAGAACAAATAATCCAATCAAGAAATGGGCAGAAGACATGAACAGACATTTCTCCAAAGAAGACATCCAAATGGCCAACAGGCACATGAAAAAGTGCTCAACATCGCTCGGCATCAGGGAAATCCAAATCAAAACCTCAATGAGATACCACCTCACACACGTTAGAATGGCTAAAATTAACAAGTCAGGGAACGACAGATGTTGGCGGGGATGTGGAGAAAGGGGAACCCTCCTACACTGTTGGTGGGAATGCAAGCTGGTGCAACCCCTCTGGAAAACAGTATGGAGGTTCCTCAAACAGTTGAAATTAGAGCTACCGTTCGATCCAGCAATTGCACTACTGGGTATTTACCACAAAGACACAAATGTAGGGACCCGAAGGGGTACGTGTACTCCAGTGTTTATAGCGGCAATGTCCACCATAGCCAAACTGTGGAAAGAGCCAAGATGCCCATCGACAGATGAATGGATAAAGAAGAGGTGGTATATATACACAATGGAATATTATGCAGCCATCAAAAGGAAAGAGATCTTGCCATTTGCAACGACGTGGATGGAATTGGAGGGTGTTATGCTGAGTGAAATAAGTCAATCAGAGAAAGACATGTATCACATGACCTCACTGATATGAGGAATTCTTAATCTCAGGAAACAAACTGAGTGTTACTGGAGTGGTTGGGGGTGGGAGGGATGGGGTGGCTGGGTGATAGACATTGGGGAGGGTATGTGCTATGGTGAGCGCTGTGAATTGTGCAAGACTGTTGAATCACAGTCCTGTACTTCTGAAACAAATAACGCAACATATTTTAAGAAAAAAGAAGAAGAAGAAGATAACAGGAGAGGAAGAATAGGGGAGTATGTCAGAGGGGCAGACGAACCATGAGAGATGATGGACTCTGAAAAACAAACTGAGGGTTCTAGAGGGGAGGGGGTAGGGGGATGGGTTAGCCTGGTGATGGGTATTGAGGAGGGCACGTTCTGCATGGAGCACTGCGTGTTATGAACAAACAATGAATCATGGAACACTGCACCAAAAACTAATGATGTAATATATGGTGATTAACATAACAATAAAAAAAAAAAGGATGTGGTACTTTGTCAAATGATTTTTCTGCATCATATGGTTCTTTTCCTTCCTTTTATTTATCACGTTAACTGATTTGCCGATATTCAACCACCCTGGAAGCCCAGTAATAAATACCACTTGGTCGTAGTGAATAATCCTCTTAATGCAGTGTTGGATCCTATTGGCTAGTATCTTGGTGAGAATTTTGGTATCCATGTTCATCAGGGATATTGCTCTGTAATTCTCCTTTTTTGGTCTGGTCTTTATTTGGTTTTGGGATCAAGGTAATGCTGGCTTCAGAAAAAGAGTTTGGAAGATTTCCTTCCATTTCTATTTTTTTGAAACAGCTTCAGAAGAGCTTTGATTAATTCTTCTTTAACTGTTTTGTAGAATTCCCCTGGGAAGCCATCTGGCCCTGACCTCTTGTTTGTTGGGAGATTTTTGATTACTGCTTCAACTTTCTAGCTGGTTATGGGTCTGTTCAGGTTTTCTATTTCTTCCTGGTTCAGTTTTGGTAGTTTATATGTCTCTAGGAATGCATCCATTTCTTCCAGATTGTCTCATTTGTTGGCATATAGTTGCTCATAATATGTTCTCATAATTGTTTGTATTTCTTTGGTTTTGGTTGTGACCTCTCCTTTTTCATTCATGATTTTATTTATTTGGTCCTTTCTCTTTTCTTTTTGATAAGTCTGGCTTATCGATCTTATTAATTCTTTCAAAGAACCTGGTCCTGGTTTCGTTGATCTGTTCTACTGCTCTTTAGGTTTCTATTTCATTGATTTCTTCTCTAATCTTTATTATTTCTCTTCTCCTGCTGGGTTTAGGCTTTATTCGTTGTTCTTTCTCCGGCTCCTTTGGGTGTAGGGTTAGGTTGTGTATTTGAGACCTTTCTTCTTTCTTCAGAATGGCTTGTAGTGGTATATACTTCCCTCTTAGGACCACTTTTGCTGTATCCCAAAGGTTTTGAACAGTTGTGTTTTCATTTTCATTTGTCTCCATGAATTTTTTAAAATTCTTCTTTAATTTCCTGGTTGACCCATTCATTCTTTAGTAGGATGCTCTTTAGCCTCCAACTATTTGAGTTCTTTCCAACTTTCCTCTTGTGATTGAGTTCCAGTTTGAAAGCATTGTCATCTGAAAATATGGAGGGGATGATCCCAGTCTTTTGGTACCAGTTGAGACCTGATTTGTGACCCAGGATCTGATCTATTCTGGAGAATGTTCCATGTGCACTAGAGAAGAATGTGTAATCTGTTGCTTTGGGATGGAATGTTCTGAATATATCTGTGAAGTCCATCTGGTCCAGTGTGTCATTTAAAGTCTTTATTTCCTTGTTGATCTTCTCTTTAGATGATCTGTCCATTGCAGTGAGGGGGGTGTTAAAGTCCCCTACTGTTATTGTATTATTATCGTTGTGTTTCTTTGATTTTATTACTAATGGTTTATATAATTGGCTGCTCCCATGTTAGGGGCATAGATATTTACAATTTTTAGATCTACTTGTTTGGTTGACCATTTAATTATGATATAGTGTCCTTCTCATCTCTTATTACAGTCTTCGTTTTAAGATCTAATTTGTCTGATAGAAGGATTGCCATCCCAGCTTTCTTATGATGTCCATTAATATGATAAATGGTTTTCCATTCCCTCACTTTAAATCTGGAGGTGTCTTTGGGTCTAAAATGAGTCTCTTGCAGACAGCATATTGATGGGTCTTGCTTTTTTATCCAATCTGATACCCTGTGTCTTTTGATTAGGGGCAGAGCTCCCAGATATTGGATCAGGGAAGCCGGCTGCAACAAGTGAGCCCAGGAGTGGGCTCTCAGCTTGGGGTTGCCATAAACCATGATCTGTGGCACAGTTGGGCCCCTGCTCCAAGATGAGACTAATTGAGCTGCAGTAAGAATCTGGCCGAGTTCAGCCAAGAAACTTCAGAGGAGGCCCAGTGTTCTGGGCACTCCTCCTTTGCTTTTCAAATTAGTCTCATCCAGGTAGGCATATCTAAGTCAGGTTTTATCTATCCAGGCACTGTGAATTTCCACAAGGCCAGAGATTTGGAGGCCACCATTTTCATTCTCATCCTCTAAAGCTGTGCGGAAAGCCTTCAGAAAACAAAAGCCACATAGAGCAAACCGGAGTAGATTACTTAGCCTGGTCCCCTGGCAAGGGTGGTGCAATTCCGCCTGATGCAAAAACATTTGAGAATCAATGCAATAGGCCCCTCCCCGCAGAAGATCAGCAAACACATCCAGCCAAGACCAAGTTCACCCATCAAAGGGAACTGCAAAACTCCAGCAGTAGGGGAATACAGAACTCACAGAACTCATGTCTTTTTTCCCATGATTCTTTAGTCTTTCAACTTTTTTTCATTTTAGTTTTTTAAAAATTTTCTTCTTTCCTTTTTCAATCAACTTATTTTATCAACTCTTTTTAAAATCTTTTTTTAATTTTCATTTTTATAGTCACATTCTATCCCTTCATTATATTTAATGTTATTTTTGTATATACCTAAGTTTTTCTTTCTTTAAAATTTTGGGATACAATTTCTTCTACCAGACCAAAATACACCCAAAATCTAGTGTATGGCTCTGTTTTGTTCACCCACCTGATCATATTCTCTTTTTTTTGTTTTGTTTTGTTAAAGTCTTTTTTAATTTTCATCTTCACAGTTACATTCTATCCTTTCATTGCATTTAATTTTATTTTTGTACATATGTAAGTTTTTCTTTCTTTACAATTTTGAGATGTAGTTTCCTCTAACAAACTGACCAAAATACACTCAGGAGATAGTGTATTGCTCTATTCGCTCACCGTCTGATTATATTCTCTCTCTCTCACACCCTCCCCCCCCGGTTTCAGATCTCTTCTGATTTGTTTAGTGTATATTTCTTTGGGATTGTTGTTGCCATTTTAGTATTTTGCTCTCTCCTTCATCTATTACTATGGACAGAATGACAAGATGGAAAAACTCACCTCAAAAGAGAGAACGAGAGGCAATACTGACTGTCAGGGACCTAATCAGTATGGACATTAGTAAGATGTTGGAACTAGAGTTCAGAATAATGATTTATAAAGCTATTAGCTGGGTTTGAAAAAAATCATAGAAGACACTAAAGAATCCCTTTCTGGAGAAATAAAAGAACTAAAATCTAACCAAGTTGATTGTTGCTTTAAATCCTCCATCAGGCATGTTACTTATATCTGTTTCACTTAGATATCTGACTGTGATCTCTTATCTTGTTCTTTCATTTGGGATGAATTCCTCCATCTTGGCCTTTTGTCTAAGTCATTGCCTTTTTCTTTGTGTTAGAAAAGCCAGTTATGTATCCTGCTCCAGAGAGTAAATGGTTTTATGAAGAAGAAGTCATGTAGTGTCCAGAACCTGGTACTTCAATGTCTCTGGTGTGTGCTGTGTGTGTTCTGCTATTGTATTTTGCTGGCTCTATCCTTCAGGCCAGTTGTCTGCAGAAGCTCTCCTTGTCTGCAGTGGGTAGTATTTGGTCCTTGGCCAGAATGTGGATATTTTTAACTAGGTGTGCTTTAGTCTGCTTATTAAATGCAACCTGATATTACTTCCACTAGAACTGAAGCCCAGCAGAATTCTTTGGTTGGGAGATGTAGTGTGGTCAGGGGTTTTTGCTAGTCTTCTGGGCAAAGGGCCCACTGCCCTGGGACTGAGACATGCTTGACTGAGAAAGGCAGTCCCACCACAGCACAGGGGTGTGGGACTTATTGTAAGCAAGTTAGGCACCCTGTGTAGGTGCTGCACTGCTTCCTGAAGGTGGTTGTGTATTTTTGATGAGGGGCAGGGGGGTGAAATAATAGCAGCCAGCTCGTTTGTCTCCCAGAGAGGTGTCTCTGTGAATGCTGCCTTTCAGGGAAGCACTCTGAGAAGAACAAATAATCTGCTCCCTGTGTGTCCCAAGTGTTTTTCAGATCACGGTTTCCATGCTGTCTGCCTCTGGATTGTTTGCCCGTCTTCTTTCCAGGAGCAGCATAGTACCTCCACAGCTCTATCTTAGCCAAACCTGCTGACCTTTAAAACTCCAGGCTTTAGGCCCTAATGGTTGTAGGAACTCAAAAAATCATACCCTCTCATTTTCCCAGCAGTGGCTTTGGGGAAATGCTCCCCTTGTGCATTCCCTTATCCTCTACTCTCTCACCCTTCTCTGTGACCACAACTCCCTCCCCTCCACTGCATTAGTGGTCTGTTTCTGCCCTAAACCACTTCTCTCCCTTTAGTTGTGGAGTTTGTTCTGTCAGTCTTCAGGTTGATTTCTGGAGTATTTAGAATTATTTGGTAGTTATCTAGTTGTGTTCTTGGGAGGAGATGAGCCTAGCATCCTCCTACCCTGCCACCATCTTCTCTTAGGGTTGGTTTTTCTAAGGTCTCTCTCCTTGGCTTGCAAATGTCTACCTTTTGGCTGTGTCCTTGCATGGTCTTTACCATGTGTATGCATACTCCTTGTATCTTTTTGTACGTTCAAATATCCTCTTCTTAAAAGGCATACCAGTCAGAATGGATTCGGGCCTACCCTAACTACCTCATTTTAACTTAACCACCTCTTTCAAGGCCCTATTTCCAAGTACAGTTATATTTTGAGTTGCATAATAAGAAAATAGGAGTTTTCCAGGGGATACAGAAGGAAAATGAGCCCTCAACAAACTGTATCTAACACTTACGAGTAGTAAGCAGCAGGTAATGAAGAAGATGATGAAATCCCACAGTAGAGCAGAAAGCCAGTACACAGGGACAAAAACTCCACTCAGAAATTGGATGTGCTTTGCTTTAGTGACTCGTTCAGTCACCGTCAGGAGACAAAAGCCACTGATTAAAAAAGCCATGCCAAAATGTATATATAAGGCCACCTGGAATCCATCCGATAATCTACAGAAGAAGTAACAAAAGTAGATATATCAGGAAATCAATACAGCAGAAAACATAAATTTCTATCAATAGCTATTTTTAATCATGTAAATATAATCATATAGGATAGGAGAGATGCATTTAAAATATAAAATTTTAGGGGTACCTAGGTGGTTCAGTTGGGTTAAGCATCTGCTCAGGTCATGATCCTGGGGTCCTGGGATCTAGCCCTGAGGCAGGGAGTCTGCTTCTCCCTCTCCCCTGACCCTCCCCCTTGCTTCTGTTCTTGCTCTCTCTCTCTCTCAAATAAATCTTTAAAAAATGTCAAATTTTATAAAAAGTCAGGAAACGACAGATGTTGGCGAGGATGAGAACCCTCCTACACTGTTGGTGGGAATGTAAGCTGATGCAGCCACTCTGGAAAACAGTATGGAGGTTCCTCAAAAAGTTGAAAACAGAGGTACCTTATGATCCAGCAATTGCACTACTTGACATTTATCTCAAAGATACAAATGTAGTGATCCAAAGGGGCACATGCACCCCAATGTTTATAGCAGCAGTGTCCACAATAGCCAAACTATGGAAAGCTAGATATCCATCAACAGATGAATGGATAAAGAAGATGTGGTATATATATACAATGGAATATTATGTAGCCATCAAAAAAAGAAATCTTGCCATTTGCAACAACGTGGATGGAACTAGAGGGTATTATGCTAAGCGAAATAATTCAGCCAGAGAAAGACAAGTATCATATGATCTCACTGATATGAGGAGTTTGAGAAAGAAGACAGAGGATCATAGGGGAAGGGAGGGAAAAATGGAACAAGAAGAAACCAGAGAGGGAGAAAAATCATAAGAGACTCTTAAATTCAGGAAACAAACTGAGGGTTGCTGGAGGGGAGGGGGGCGGGAGGGATGGGGTGAGGATGGGATGGACATTGGGGACGGTAGGTACTATGGTGAGTGCTGTGAATTGTGTAAGACTGAATCACAGACCAGTACCCCTGAAACAAATAATACATATGTTAATTAAAAAATAAAAAAAATCAAATTTTAATTAAAAGAATAACATACGTTCCACTTTGTTTTTTATACTTAGAGTGTGGCTGAGGTTTATTGAAGACTGTTATGGAAGCATTAGAGCCAGCAATTGTCCTGAGAAGAATGTTGTCTAATATTGCCAGGGTCAGAGATGGTGAATGATAGGCTTGATCATTGAAAAGACCAGTAAGAATTATTCTATTTGTCTTCACCTCAATAGAAAAGGCAACAATGCATAAGTGAATACAATCTTCATTTTCCATTAAGTATTTCAGTAGGTCACCTAGGATGAGGAAATAGCTTTGGTCAGTTTATCCACAAAAGAAATCATCTACAACATATATTGGGAAAAGGAACAAATAATTTTACTTGGTTCTCATCCCTTTCAAGTTTCTTATAATGATTATTTCAAACATTTGTCATTCTCTTTAAGCACTCTATTCTATCATTCAATTCCAAGCTCTCTCACTTCAGAGTCTGTGACATAGATTCGTACTTCACTGAGAAAACAAAGGCAACATAGTATAGATTTTCTTATCTTTCTTTTGTTTTTAAAGATTTTAATTATTTATTTGAGAGAGAGAGAAAGAGATAGCAAGAGAAAGCATGAATGGGGAGGAGAGGGAGAAGCAGTCTCCTTGCCCAGGACCCTGGGATCATGACCTCAGCCAAAGGCAGATGCTTAACCGACTGAGCCACTGAGCTACCCCTAATCTATCTTAAAGAGATCCATAAATATTTCCACTTACATATTTTATTGCTTAAAGCAGAAAAAAACCTTCCTCTGTGAAAATAAAAAAAAACTGGATTAAATAAATAAGAAATCACCTCTTTGAAGGTATTAGATATCTAAAAAAGCAACCAACATTTGTGGGATAAGCCCCTAGAAGGATGGAAATGCACTGAATTGAACCAAACATTCCATACCCCTTTTCCCTTTAAGGCATTTTAGATTTATAAGTTATGGAATGCATTGGTAAATCCTCAAGCTTTCAGTGGGGCTCCTGAAGGGCTATACCCTAAGAGTAACAGGAAGGTATAGATCAGTTCTTATAAAAATTTCAACCCAGTCTTAAATCACTTAAATCCCTGATTGGATTTAGATCTTCTCTTAATCTCACTGCCTTTCAGAAATTAAATTAAGCCTCCTCTGGAGAAGATAATCTCAAGTAGAGTCTATGTAATTTTCATGCACAATATCTGGCATTCAATTAAAAAATTACTAGGTATACCAAAAAACAGAACAAAAAAAAGCACAGATAATAGAAATACATCCACATATAAACTAGACATTAGAGACAGAATATTTATGAGAGAACTGAAGTCCATAGGAAATATCAAATATTGATTTTAGAGTTAAAAAAATCAACTACAATTAATAAATAGTAGGTTGGACACAAATGAAGAGTAGACAGGAAACTGGAAGACAGGTTGATTAGAAAATACTCAAAGCACAGTGAGAAAGAGAATGGGAAACAAAAATAAAACATAAATTACCAATATTAGAAATGACATAGGGGAAATCACTACAGATCCTGTAGACATCAAAAGGGTAATAAAGGAATACTGTGAACAACTCTACACATATAATTTGACATTTTAGATGAAATAGAACCCTTCCTCAAAACACACAAACTACAACAGTTCTTCCAATATGATATAGGTAATTTGAATAATTATAATTTTTAAGGAAATTTAACTCATAAATTAAAAATTCCTCCCAAAAGAAATCTCTAGGTCTAGATGTTTTCACTTGATCTTAGCCAAAAGGCCAAGAAGCGATTGGGTCTAGATGTTTTCACTGGAAAATTCTACAAAATATTTAAGGAAGAGTCAACACTAATTATACACAATATCTTTCAGAAAATACAGGAGGAGGGAACATTTCTGAATTCATTTTATCAACTTAGTATTACCCTGATAGAAAAATCATAAAAGACAGTAACAAGAAAAAGGAAAATTACAGACCAATATCTTTCACAAATATAATGTAACACCCCTTCACAAAATACTAGCAAATAAAATTCATCAATATATAAAAAGAATTACAACTATGGTCAAATGGGGTCTATTCCAGGGATTCAAGGCTGGTTCAATATTTAAAACTCAACCAGTGTTATTCACCATATTTTAGGCTGAAGTAGAAAAACCATTAATAATCATATCAAATTATGCAGAAAAAATTTTGACAAAACTCAGTAATCATTCATGAGAAAACTGAAAAAAAGGTTATAGAGCTAAACTTCCTCACCTTTATATAGAACATCTAAAAAATCTCTACAGCTAAGATTATATTTTTGATGAAAGACTGCATACTTTCCTCCTAAAACTGGGAACAAGAATGCCCATTCTCACCACCCTGATTTAGCACTGTGCTAGAGGTTCTACCCAGTGCAGTAAAGCATAAATAGGGAATAATAGGCATACAGATAATAAAAGAAGAAATGAAACTGCTTTTATTTGCAGGTGACATGACTGTCTATGTAGAAAATCCAAAGGAATTCACAAAACTTTTTTTAAACTAATACATGAGTTCAAGGTTGCAAGTTACAAAATAAACATACAAAAATCAATTATTTTCTATGCACTAGAATAACCATATGGACACCAAAATTAAGACTACAATACCATTTACATTTACTCAAAAAAGAAATACTTAGGTGTAAATTTAACAAAACATGTACAGGACATGTGTGATGAAAAGTACTCAACACTGATGAAACAAAAAAGTTCTTAATAAGTGGAATTCTAAATAAATCAGTTGTGTTCATGGATCAGAATATATAACACAGTAAAGATGTCACTTCTCCCCAGATTGATATACAGATTTAATAAGATCTTATCAAAATTCCAACAAAAAGTTTTTGTATTTATAGACAAGCTTATTCTAAAATTTAAATGGAAAGCAAAGGAACTAAGCAACTTTAGAAAACAAGAAAAGAGTGGGAGGAATTGGTCTACCAGATTTCAAGCATGATATTGGTGATGGAACAGATACACAGATTAATGGAGTATAAAAAGGAATCCCAAAACTGACTCACACACACCCAGCTGATTTTTGATAAAGGAGCAAAAAACTTTTAATGGATATCATAATTTAACAAATGCTGCTGGAGCAATTGGACAGCCACAAGCACAAAATTTAACTTGACCCACAACTCACATTTATTATTAAGATTAATGCCATATGGATCATGAATTTAGATGTTAAGTACAAAGCTAAAACTTTTAGAAAACTATAAACATTTAAGATAAAATGTTCAGGATCTAGGGTTAGGTAATGAGTTTTAGACTTGACACCAAATACACAATCCATAAAAAAATGGATATATTGGACTTTATCCAAATAAAAAACTTTTATCCTACAAATCCCATTAAGACAATGAAAAGATAATAAACATTATGAGAGAAACTATATAAAGAACTCTCAAGACTCAAGAGTAAAAAAAAAAAAAACACCATCCACTTAGAAAATGACTGAAACAGAGGGGCGGAGCAAGATGGCGGAGGAGTAGGAGACCTAGATTTCGTCTGGTCTCAGGAATTCAGCTGAATAGGGATCAAACCATTCTGAACACCTACAAACTCAACAGGAGATCAAAGAGGAGAGTAGCAACAACTATCTGAACAGAGAAGCGACCACTTTCTGGAAGGTAGGACGTGCGGAGAAGTGAATCCGAGGCGATATTTGGGAGGACAGACGGCGGGGAAGGGGGCCTCTGCCAGCCACTTCTGGCAACTGATAGAGCCGCGGAGCACAAAATCGGACCTTTTAGAAGTCGGCTCCGCTGAGGGACGTCACTCCAGTGGCTAAGCGGGGGTGGAACCCTTGCGGGACAGTGGGGTCTCAGGACCCTTGGGGTCACAGAAAGACCGGGGGAGCCTGAGTGCACCAGAGCTCCCAGGTATCGGAGCGGGGAAGCCAGCTGTAGAGATGGAGCTGAGGCGCGGGCTCTCAGCTCGGGGTTGCCATAAACTGTGATCCGCGGCCCAGTCGGGCCACTGCTCCTGCAGCAGGGACCCAACAAGTGGCAGATCCGGGGAGACTCCCCTTCCTTCCCGGGGAGGAGCAACATGGGAACACACCGCAGGGATCTGCTGGGTTTGGAGACTCCACACAGGGTCGGGTGCCACAGATACAAACGCTCGGTCACAGCCTGGGTGAGCACGGAGTGCGGCCGGAGACCAGGGACAAGGGAGTGACTGCTTTTCTCTGGGGGCGCACTGAGGAGCGGGGCCCCGAGTTCTCAGCTCCTCTGGGTGGAGATTGGGAGGCCACCATTTTTGCCCTGGTACTCCAAGTCTGTACGGAGAGCTTGCAGGGAACAAAAGCTCCTGAGATCAAACCCGAGCAGCTTTGCTTAGCCCGGACCGACAAGGGCGGGGCAATTCAGCCTCGGCAAAGACATTTGGAAACCACAGCAACAGGCCCCTCCCCCAGAAGATCAGCACGAACAGCCAGCAAGCCAAGACCAAGTTTACCGATCAAGGAGAACTGGAGAACTCCAGCGCTAGGGGAATACTGCACATAGAATTCATGGCTTTTTTTTACCATGATTCATTATTTCATCAAAGTTAATTTTTGTTAACTGTTTTTTTTTCTTTTTCTTTTTCCCTTTTTCAACCAACATCTTATCAATCTCTTTTTAAAAAAAAAAACATTTTTTATTTTTTTTTTTCATTTTTAGAGTCATATTTTATCCCTTCATAGTAGTTACCCTTATTTTTGGCATATATATATAAGTTGTTCTCTCTTTAAAATTTTGAGATACAGTTTCTTCTAACAGATAAAAATATACCCTAAATCACTAGTGTATGGCTCTGTTCTAGTCTCCTGCCTGATCACATTCTCTCCCTTTTTCCTTTTTTTTTTTTAAATCTTCTTTCTTTTTTCAAACAACTTCTTATCTTATCAAGTCCTTTTATAAAATCTTTTATAATTTTCATCTTTACAGTCATCTTCTATGCCTTCATTGTATCAACCCTTATTTTGTACATATATGTCTTTCTTCCTTTAAAATTTTCGGAGGCACTTTTTTCTAACAGACCAAAATACGCCCAAAATCTAGTGTGTGGCACTGATCTATGCACTAGCCTGATCATATTTGATCACATTCTGCTTTTTTTGTATTGTTCTGTTTTTGTTTTTATCTTTTTTCTTTTTTTTTTCTTTTCTCTTTCTTTTTTCTTTCTTTCCCTCTCTTTTCTCCTGGTTTCAGGTCTTTTCGGATTTGTATACAGTATATTTGCTGGGGACGTTGTAAACCTGTTAGCATTTTGTTCTCTCATTCATCTATTCTCCTCTGGACAAAATGACAAGACGAAAAAAATCACCTCAGCAAAAAGAACAAGAGGTAGTACCGTCAGCCAGGGACCTACTCAATACGGACATTAGTACGATGTCGAACCTAGAGTTCAGAATCATGACTTTAAAGATACTAGCTGGGCTTGAAAAAAGCGTGGAAGTTATTAGAGAAACCCTTTCTGGAGAAATAAAAGAACTAAGATCTAACCAAGTCGAAATCAAAAAGGCTATTGATGAGGTGCAATCAAAAATGGGGGCACTAAATGCTAGGATAAATGAGGCAGAAGAGAGAATCAGTGATATAGAAGACCAAATGATGGAAAGTAAAGAGGCTGAGAAAAAGAGGGAGAAACAACTACAGGATCACGAGGGCAGAATTCGAGAGATAAGTGATTCGATAAGACGAAACAACATTAGAATAATTGGGATCCCAGAAGAAGAAGAAAGAGAGAGAGGGGCAGAAGGTATATTGGAGCAAATTATAGCAGAGAACTTCCTTAATGTGAGGAAGGAAACAGGCATCAAAATCCAGGAGGCACAGAGAACCCCTCTCAAAATCAATAAAAATAGGTCAACACCCCGACATCTAATAGTAAAACTTATGAGTCTCAGAGACAAAGAGAAAATCTTGAAAGCAGCTCGGGAGAAGAGATATGTAACCTACAATGGTAAAAATATTAGATCGGCAACAGACCTATCCACAGAGACCTGGCAGGCCAGAAAGGACTGGCAAGATATCTTCAGAGCACTAAACGAGAAAAATATGCAGCCAAGAATACTATATCCAGCTAGGATGTTATTGAAAATAGAAGGAGAGATAAAAAGCTTCCAGAACAAACAAAAACTAAAGGAATTTGCAAACACGAAACCAGCCCTCCAAGAAATATTGAAAGGGGCCCTCTAAGCAAAGAGAGAGCCTAAAAGCAGCAAAGATCAGAAAGGAACACAGACAACATACAGTAACAGTCACCTTACAGGCAATACAATGGCACTAAATTCATACCTTTCAATAGTTACCCTGAATGTAAATGGGCTCAGTGCCCCAATCAAAAGACACAGGCTATCAGATTGGATTAAAAAACAAGACCCATCCATATGCTGTCTGCAAGAGACTCATTTTAGACCCAAAGACACCCCCAGATTGAAAGTGAGGGGGTGGAAAACCATTTATCATGCTAATGGACACCAAAAGAAAGCTGGGGTGGCAATCCTTATATCAGACAAACTATATTTTAAAACAAAGACTGTAATAAGAGATGAGGAAGGACACTATATCCTACTTAAAGGGTCTATCCAACAAGAAGATCTAACGATTGTAAATATGCCCCAAACATGGGAACAGCCAATTATATAAGGCAATTAATAACAAAAGCAAAGAAACACATTGACAACAATGCAATAATAGTGGGGGACTTTAACACCCCCCTGACTGAAATGGACAGATCATCTAAGCAAAAGATCAACAAGGAAATAAAGACTTTCAATGACACACTGGACCAAATGGATTTCACAGACATATTCAGAACATTCCATCCCAAAGCAACGGAATACACATTCTTCTCTAGTGCCCATGGAACATTCTCCAGAATTGATCACATCCTAGGTCACAAATCAGGTCTCAACCGGTACCAAAAGATTGGGATCATTCCCTGCATATTTTCAGACCACAATGCTTTGAAACTAGAACTCAATCACAAGAGGAAAGTCGGAAAGAACTCAAATACATGGAGGCTAAAGAGCATCCTACTAAAGAATGAATGGGTCAACCAGGAAATTAAAGAAGAATTAAAAAAATTCATGGAAACCAATGAAAATGAAAACACAACTGTCCAAAATCTTTGGGATACAGCAAAGGCAGTCCTGAGAGGAAAGTATATAGCAAAGAAGCCTTTCTCAAGAAACAAGAAAGGTCTCAAATACACAATCTAACCCTACACCTAAAGGAGCTGGAGAAAGAACAGCAAAGAAAGCCTAAACCCAGCAGGAGAAGAGAAATCATAAAGATCAGAGCAGAAATCAATGAACTAGAAACCAAAAGAACAGTAGAACAGATCAACGAAACTAGGAGCTGGTTCTTTGAAAGAATTAACAAGATTGATAAACCCTTGGCCAGACTGATCAAAAAGAAAAGAGAAATGACCCAAATCAACAAAATCATGAATGAAAGAGGAGAGATCACAACCAACACCAAAGAAATACAAACAAGTATAAGAACATATTATGAGCAACTCTATGCCAGCAAATTAGATAACCTGGAAGAAATGGGTGCATTCCTAGAGATGTATCAACTACCAAAATTGAACCAGGAAGAACTAGAAAACCTGAACAGACCTATAACCACTAATGAAATTGAAGCAGTCATCAAAAATCTCCCAACAAACGAAAGCCCAGGGCCAGATGGCTTCCCAGGGGAATTCTATCAGACATTTAAAGAAGAATTAATACCTATTCGCCTGAAACTGTTCCAAAAAATAGAAATGGAAGGAATACTTCCAAATTCATTTTATGAGGCCACCATGACCTTGATCCCAAAACCAGACAAAGACCCCATCCAAAAGGAGAATTACAGACCAATATCCTTGATGAACATGGATGCAAAAATTCTCACCAAAATACTAGCCAATAGGATCCAACAGTACATTAAAAGGATTATTCACCACGACCAAGTGGGATTTATCCCTGGGCTGCAAGGCTGGTTCAACATCCGCAAATCAATCAACGTGATACAATACATTAACAAAAGAAAGAACAAGAATCATATGATCCTCTCAATAGATGCAGAAAAAGCATTTGACAAAGTACAGCATCCTTTCTTGATCAAAACTCTTCAGAGTATAGGGATAGAGGGTACATACCTCAATATCATAAAAGCCATCTACGAAAAACCTACAGCGAAAATCATTCTCAATGGGGAAAAGCTGAGAACTTTTCCCCTAAGGTCAGGAACGCGGCAGGGATGTCCACTCTCACCACTGCTATTCAACATAGTATTAGAAGTCCTAGCCACAGCAATCAGACAACAAAAAGAAATCAAAGGCATCCAAATCGGCAAAGAGGAAGTCAAACTCTCACTCTGCAGATGATATGATACTGTATGTGGAAAACCCAAAAGACTCCACCCCAAAACTGCTAGAACTCATACAGGAATTCAGTCAAGTAGCAGGCTATAAAATCAATGCACAGAAATCAGTGGCATTCCTATACACCAACAGCAAGACAGAAGAGAGACAAATCAAGGAGTCGATCCCATTTACAATTGCACCCAAAACCATTAGATACCTAGGAATAAATCTAACCAAAGAGGCAAAGGATCTGTACTCAGAAAACTATGAAATACTCAGGAAAGAAATGGAAGAAGACACAAAGAAATGGAAAAACGTTCCATGCTCATGGATTGGAAGAACCAACATTGTGAAGATGTCAATGCTACCTAGAGCAATCTACACATTCAATGCAATCCCCATCAAAATACCATCCACTTTTTTCAAAGAAATGGAACAAATAATCCTAAAATTTGTATGGAACCAGAAGAGACCCCGAATAGCCAGAGGAATACTGAAAAAGAAAAGCAAAGCTGGCGGCATCACAATTCCGGACTTCCAGCTCTATTACAAAGCTGTCATCATGAAGACAGTATGGTACTGGCACAAAAACAGACACATAGATCAATGGAACAGAATCGAGAGCCCAGAAATGGACCCTCAACTCTATGGTCAACTTATCTTTGACAAAGCAGGAAAGAATGTCCAGTGGAAAAAAGACAGTCTCTTCAACAAATGGTGTTGGGAAAATTGGACAGCCACATGCAGAAGAATGAAACTGGACCATTTCCTTACACCACACACAAAAATAGACTCCAAATGGTTGAAAGACCTAAACGTGAGACAGGAGTCCATCCAAATCCTAAAGGAGAACACAGGTAGCAACGTCTTCGACCTCAGCCGCAGCAACTTCTTCCTAGAAACATCACCAAAGGCACAGGAAGCCAGGGCAAAAATGAAGTATTGGGGTTTCATCAAGATAAAAAGCTTTTGCACAGCCAAAGAAACAGTCCACAAAACCAAAAGACAACCGACAGAATGGGAGAAAATATTTGCAAATGACATATCAGATAAAGGGCTAGTATCCAAAATCTATAAAGAACTTATCCAACTCAACACCCAAAGAACAAATAATCCAATCAAGAAATGGGCAGAAGACATGAACAGACATTTTTCCAAAGAAGACATCCAAATGGCCAACAGACACAGGAAAAAGTGCTCAACATCGCTCGGCATCAGGGAAATCGAAATCAAAACCTCAATGAGATACCACCTCACACCCGTCAGAATGGTAAAATTAACAAGTCAGGGAACGACAGATGTTGGCGGGGATGTGGAGAAAGGGGAACCCTCCTACACTGTTGGTGGGAATGCAAGCTGGTGTAACCCCTCTGGAAAACAGTATGGAGGTTCCTCAAACAGTTGAAATTAGAGCTACCATTCGATCCAGCAATTGCACTTCTGGGTATTTACCCCAAAGATACAAATGTAGGGACCCGAAGGGGTACGTGCACCCCAATGTTTATAGCAGCAATGTCCACAATAGCCAAACTGTGGAAAGAGCCAAGATGTCCATCGACAGATGAATGGATAAAGAAGAAGTGGTATATATACACAATGGAATATTATGCAGCCATCAAAAGGAATGAGATCTTGCCATTTGCAACGACGTGGATGGAACTGGAGGGTGTTATGCTGAGTGAAATAAGTCAGAGAAAGACATGTATCATATGACCTCACTGATATGAGGAATTCTTAATCTCAGGAACAAACTGAGCGTTGCTGGAGTGGTCGGGGGTGGGAGGGATGGGGTGGCTGGGTGATGGACATTGGGGAAGATATGTGCTACGGTGAGCGCTGTGAATTGTGTAAGACTGTTGAATCACAGATCTGTACTTCTGAAAGAAATAACGCAACATATTTTAAGAAAAAAGAAAAAGAAGAAGCTAACAGGAGAGGAAGAATGAAGGGGAGTAAGTCAGAGGGGGAGACGAACCATGAGAGATGATGGACTCTGAAGAACAAACTGAGGTTTCTGGAGGGGAGGAGGGTGGGGGGATGGGTTAGCTTGGTGTTGGGTATTGAGGAGGGCACATTCTGCATGGAGCACTGGGTGTTATGAACAAAGAATGAATCATGGAACAGTACACCAAAACAAATTATGTAATATATGGTGATTAACATAACAATAAAAAATAAAAAAAATGACTGAAACACATGAATACACATTTCAGTGAAGATAATACACAGATGTCAATAAGCACAAAAAAGGATGTCAAAGGCAAATGAAAACAACAATGAAATATCACTACATACCTATCAGAATGAAAAATAAACATAAAAATAGTGACAACACAAATGCTGGGGAAGATGCTGAGGAACTGGATCACTCATTCGTTGTTGGTGGGAATGTAAAAGGGTACAGTCACTCTGTTTTATAATTTCTTTAAAAAATCAAACATGCAACTACCATACGGGTCAACAGTTAAAATTACAATCCCAGGCATTTATCCCATAGAACTGAAGATATAGATTCACACAAAAACCTGTACATGAAATTTCATAACAGCTTTATTCATAAAGACAAAACCTGGGAGAGGGGGGAAATGAGGTATCCTTTGATGGTGAATGGTTAAACAAACTGTGGTACAACCCCATGATGGAATGGCTCATAGCATATGATGGAATGAATGATAGAACACCAGAGAATTATGTTGAGTGAAATGCCAATCCCAGAAGTGTACATATATGATTATTCCATTTTTTTGTCATTCCAAAATGATTAAACTATACAAATGGAGAACAGATTAGTGATTGCCGGAGTAGAGAGGGAATGAAGAGAGCAACAGTAGTGATCCTTGTGGTTAAGCAAATGTTCTGTATTAATGTCAAAATCCTGGTGGGGATATTGTAGTATAGTTTTGCAAGATGTTACCATTGGTACACAAGATCTCTCAGTATTATTTTTCACAACAGTAAATTGACAATTATCTCACAAAATAAAAAGCTAAAGTATCAAATTCAGTGTTAATGGTTCTTCTCTCCTCCACTTCTAAAGAGAAAACAAAATCTACTTTAGTGCTCTTCAGATATCTTTCAAATCTATCTTTCTTTCCTTCTTTCACAGCCTTAATCTCTCTTGCCTCGATTATCACAATTACATCCCAGCTGACTTCATTGACATTGGATCTGTCCCCTTTTGAATCATTTCCTCACATTTAATTCAATTTGATAAGACTATTTCAATTTTACACTCATTGTGTGCCAGGAATTGGGTTAGGTTCTAGAGATATAAAAGAAGTTGTGGCCTCTCCATAATTAGTTTGAGAGAAGCATGAAAAATGTTCTACTGTAATTCAGTGAGATAAATTCCAAAAAAGAGGCATTCATCTAAATTGTGGATGGAGAGGAAATGTAAACTTTTGTTTGGGAGGGCAGGTGACATTTTTCAGTTATTATAAGCTCATATCCTTTCTAAAGCACATACCCACTTATTTTATGGCTCTGCTTAAAAAGTTAGCAGTGATTTCCCCAGTGTTAATGCATGTATTATTTGAGAAGAAAGCTACAGATGAGAAATTATCTAGAAATCTATTTCCTCATTAATAAACATTCTTTTTTAAAGATTTATTTGAGAGAGAGAGTGTGTGTGTGCATGAGTGAGAGGGGCAGAGGGAGAGGGAAAGAGCTCAAGCAGACTCCACACTGAGTATGGAACCCCACACAACCGTGAGATCACAATCTGAGCCAAAACCAAGTGTGGATGCTCAACCCACTGTGCCACACCGGTGCCCCCCAAAACATTTTCTTGTAGTTTAGGGAAAAGAGAGAGCAAGTTACAAAGGATTTCTTGCTCTATCTTTATACTAAAAAATTCAGTTAGAAAAGGCATGCAGGTTGGAAGAGAAACCATATAGAATTAGTAGAATTCACTTATACAAGGTTCTGTGAGAATGAGAGCACAACTTAGAAAAGTACATGTAAGTTTCTTAAAACAAAGTGGGACTGGTTAAGCCAAAATATTATCTCTCTATGCCTAGATAATTTCTAGCTAATGAATAAAACAATAACAATTGAAACTGGATATCAGTGGGGCTACTGTATTATTCTATTGTATTTAGTCTCATTATCAATATAACAAGTATATTCAGTTAATCATTTTACTTTTTTAACATAAGCAGTATACTGTAATTTTTAAAAAGATAATTATTTTATCCTTCACCCTCTGTCCTCATGTGTGACCTTGGTTAACAAATGCTTACTTACTACTTATAGCGGAGGAATAATAGGCACAATTATTTGTAGTCAGCCAATCTATTACTTGTAGGTTGTAGAATCCGTATTATAAGGAACAATCATCTCCGAAATGTATTTTCACAACAGAACCTCAATGAGAGAAATAAAAGAACCACACAGGTTTGCCAATACTGCAGGCTGTTTGCTAACTCAGAAGAACACTGTTCATCAGGTGGCAGTTAAAAAAAAATATAGTATCTGGGAGGAACTGATGACTTGAAAGAGAATAAACTTTATGATCAGAGAAGTAATGTCATGTAGTGAGTGGTTTGCAGACATCAGGTAGGACAGGTTAAATTCACGTCTCTGTATTTTTACTACATGTCTGATTTGGTGCAAATTACTGGACTTCCTTAAATGTCAGTGCTCCTCATTTAACTGATATCAGTAATAAAAATATCTACTAAATCGGGGTGATTGCTCATTTTAAATGATACACAGGTAAGATACTTAGCTGTGTTCTTGCCAAAAATAAGTGCTCAGCAAATGCAAATTTTTATTATTACTATCTTAAAAATAAATGTATTCAGAGGAGCTAGCACATTAAGTCTTTAGTTATACTGTAGCCAAATATATAGTTGACCTTCTTTGCAAATCACACAACCAGATCTTCATCTAAGAGCAGTCTTTTTTACCTAGAGTCTTACCTTGCACTTCCTTAAGTGTGTGTTTGTGAGACTCTAGCATACTCCTAAGATGTTTTAGGAAAATCAGGGTCAAATTAGAATTCCCAGAAATAGATAAAGGCACAATTGTTCGACCATATTGATCCAAATCCATTTGTCTGGCCTTTTCATCTTTAGTATGTAAAAACTTATTAGCCTCTGAGAGAAAAGTAAAGGAAACTAGAAGTGCCAGTATCTGTAGCAAAATCAGTTTCCAATTCCGCCAACTGAACATCGCCCTCTTTATGAACAAGGCACAGAACTGCTGATGATAGAGGGAATACTAAAGAAGGAAAAAAGAAACATAATATTACAATATTCATGGACCCAAACAGATCATTCCTGATGAAATTCATTAAGATGAATGAACACTCTGGAATTTTAGGGTAGAAGACACATAAAATTTATCTAAATAAATACTGAGAATAGAATTGAAGCACAGTATGATACTACATAAGAGAATAATCAGTCTTTTCTTCATAAGGCAGGAGTCAACAAATTATGATCTGTGTTGTAAATCAAGTTTTCCTGGAACACAGCTACATCCGTTCATTTCTGTGTTGTCTATGGTTGTGTTTGTGCTACAAGGACAGGATGGGACGACTGCAAGAGAGACCATGTGGCCAACCCCGCCTTACATATCGATTATTTCCTTGTGTAAGTTTGCTGACCTCTATTGTAAGGTGTTAAATACAGTGTTTAAGGTCTGAATTTTCATATAACACACTTGAAATCTCAACAGGATGATTTTCCCCAGAGTCTTTTAACAGTCAAGAAAACCAGGCTTCTTTATAGGAGGAAGAGATAATTAGAAGGAGAAGGAAAGAAATGCTGGGCAACTCACAAGGACTTCCCATACTGAGAACTGCACCGATTAGGGAAACATCCCTTATGCATTATCAATTCCCATTGCAAAAACTTACAATATTGGGCATGTTTGATTACTAAAAATCATGCTCTTTCCAGTGTACTCCAGCTTCAGTGAACTACCAAATTTCTGGGTTAGCAATTTGAAAAAAAAAAAAAAGAATTCTAAGACATAAAAAAGAACTGAGGAATAGCAATGGTGTGAGTGAGAGCTGTGATTTTTACCTAGACCTTTTTGCTTCTGCATTAGGAAATTAATTAGATTGTGGTACAGACTGCTCCCTGTCTGGTAGGATGCAGTGGTTAAGAACTCCACACTACCTTCATTCAAATAGGAAACAAAAATGTACCTCTTGTACCCTAATCAAATAAATATACATCAGGTTTCTTAGCAAAGGTGCTTACCCCAGTATTAAACATAATAGCAGGGCTTTCATTCATGGTAGAACAATTGCTTGACATATTCCTATTCTGGTTCTTAACTGATACTTCATTCATCACAGCGGGAGGTGGAGTTTGGATAGCTTGGATATCTGTTTGTGAATCTTCCAGATTACTGACTCTACATAAAAAAAAAAAAAGTAACAAAGCATTCAACTCTACCCCATATCTTGTTTGGAGAATGTGAGTTACAACATTCAACTCAGAAGGCTCCTGGGTGGGGCGCCTGGGTGGCTCAGTCTGTAAGCATCTGCTTTGGCTCAGGTCATGATCCCAGAGTCCTGGGATCGAGTCCCGCATCGGGCTCCCCGCTCTGCGGGAAGCCAGCCTCTCCCTCTCCCCCTGCTTATGTTCCCTCTCTCGCTGTGTTTCTCTCTTTCAAATAAACAAATAAAATCTTTAAAAAATTTTAAATTAAAAAAAAAAAAGAAGTCTCCTGGGTTTGCTTACTGACTTGGCAGGGGCATTATATGGAAGCAACAGGGTAAACTCTGGTAGAAGAGTAGTTCCCAAACCCCAGTCACAGGACTGCTGGCAGACCATAGTAAGGCTAGGAAAATTAGGGCAAGGTATTGAGTGTTGCATTAAATTGAACCCATTCAAGTTAAAAATTAACATCTAATTCATACTTTGGATGAATCAAAATATCTGCTCTTTTTAAAAATGATAGTGGTGTGAGGGGAGGGGGTGGGGGGATGGGTTAGCCCGGTGATGGGTATTAAGGAGGGCAGTATTGAATGGAGCACTGGGTGTTATATGCAAACAATGAATCATGGAACACTACATCAAAAACTAATCGATGTGATGTATGCTGATTAACGTAACATAATAAAAAAATTGATAGTGGTGTTTTTGGGGGGTTATTACCGTAAAAAAAAATCATGTCTGTTCTCTCCTCTCCTCATCTCTTTACTTTCTAATGTGTGACTCTGAGTTTGGTGAGTTTACAAAAGGGACCAAGATGTGGTTCTTCCTCCCCGATGGTTTTTGTTTTTATTTTCCTTATGCATCCTCGCTCACCTAAAAAAGACTTCTTCCATGGTAGTAATAGAGGCACCGAAGCTAGCAATCCCTAACTCGTATCGTCTCTTTTCCAGAGCAGTAAATAGAGCTTCAAAGCTAGGATATGAATTAGGAAAAAAATAGGAAGGGGAAGGAAAAGGGGGAAGGGAAGGGAGGAATAAAAGTTAGTACCAAATCAGAAGATTTTCATATTTATATATTTTTATTCTGAACTGATTTCCCTTCAGCAGTGGGGAAAATGTAGCTCATTCTTCACTTCAGTACTTATAATAGAAACTAGTAAACTGCTCTAGCACATTGTTTCCCACTCTACTTAATTCTTGAAAACACATAATTTTGGTCTTCTAATAAACTACCATGAGACTCTATAAATGCTAGTAACTCTAGCTAGTTCACATGAATTAACTTATCACACACATATAAATGCTATGGTTCTTATTATTCAGTAAGTTTTTTAAAAAAATTATTCAAATTAACAGGAGAAAAAAGCCACTCACATAGATAATGGAGTAGGTGCAATAGAAATAGGAGACATGGACAGAACCAAGTGATTCAATAGTCAAGAAAAGCCATGGAATTTGAGCCAGATGCAATGTAGAGACATCAAGACTTTCAAAGAATAGTTTTCCTGCGAAGATTTTATAGTACTTCACATTTATAAGATGATCTTTTCCAAAAACCTCTAGGTCTCAAAACCATCAAATGTATTTTCAATGAGGAGCATTATATGCATACTGTCAGTGTTGGAGGAACTCAAAATTCCCTCTTTTGGAAGATCTATCAAAATTTCCTCCATATTCAAACTTAAATTATTTTCCATTTAATTCTATTTAGTTTTGCACATTGGTTCTAAATTTACACCATTAATTATATAGAACAGGTCTAATCTACCCACATGACAGCCCTTCACATGTTTTAAGTCCATTTCCTCTGGTGCTTCTTCATTCCCAATGCTTGGCTTTTCAACCAGGATTCACATTTTCTTCTTTTTCTTTGATTTTAGGTAAGAAATTAATGTGTGCATCATATAAAATTTAGAAAGGAATGTACAAAAATATAAATATCACAATATCATGCCCCATAGATATCCACTGTTAATACACTAATATTTTGGCATATTATTTATTTTTGTTTCCTTTGGCTTTATACCATATATGACAAAATTAAACTGTATGAGGCTTTAAAATGTACAAATAGAGCACTAAGTAGAGATAAATATTCCTTAACAGCTTAATGAATACATTCTGGTATGATATTATGAAAGAATAAGATCTAAGTAAAGTGTAGATTTCTCCTTGGTTATCTTAAAAATGGGAAGTCTTAAAAGTCCTACCATAAACAGTTGACCAAAAATGCAGGTAAGTAAACAAAACAGGATTCAGAACATTATTATGATAGGATTTCATTTCTGTTAAATCATAAAACTAATTATTATTGTATCCATATCAATGTATGTATGTGATGTACAACATATTATACTCATGTCAGTATAGGCATTTAATGATCCTGAGAAATATACACAGAAAATTTCCCAGTGATTATTCCCATAGGAAGTGATTATGGGAGACTTTCACTTTCTAATTCATATACTCCAGAACTAAATAGGTTTCTTGATTTGGTCATAATGCAATCACATGTTGATTAGCACACCCTAGGCTCCTTAGTGATATTCAGTAAAGAAAAAAGATAGTAATAGATAAATAAATTAAAAAATTCTATGAGCCAATCATTACGCAAAAAACATATTTTTCTAATATGTTTTTTATATATAATATAAAAATATATATTTAACAAATATAAATATTGTATACATTATATATATTATACTTGAGAGGAACACAAAAAATATTAAAAAGAAAAAATTTGACCACCTTGAGTATAGCTGTTTTTCCCATTATGTTTTATTTGTTTTATATATATAATACATATATATTTAATATATAGATGTTATAAAGACAATATATTGTCTACTTAAGATGAGAATACAGAAAAATATAAAAACAAAAAAAATGTGACCACCTAAAGTATACCACTGTTAACATTTGATGTACTTACTTCTATCCATTACAAAGTTTTTTCCATTACATATATTTTTAAATATTTATTTTTTTTTACTGAGGCATAACAAAGTATACTACTTGTAAATGAATTTTCACATAAGTACATATAGTACATACATGGATAACCATCCAGATAAGATAGAGAACATTTCCAGAATCCCACAGGGAGATTCTAACAGGTCCTTTCTTAGTCCCTGACTTCTTTCCCAGTGTCCATACACGCACATGCGTGCGTGCATACACACACCACGCACACGCACACACACACACACACACACACACACACACACACACCCCTACCTATGCATCTTATGGTAATTTTTATTATTTTTAAAAAAGATTTTAAGTAATCTCTATACCTAATGTGGGGCTCAAACTCACAACCCCGAGATCAAGAGTCCCATGCTCTACTGACTGAGCCAGCCAGACACCCCTGTTATAGAGGTAATTTTAATTTTAGAATTACATAAAGATTTTTTCTTTTCTTGAACTTCATATAAATGGAATCCTACAGCTTGTACTTTTTTTATCCAATGTTTCAATGTTTGTGAGATTCATTCATGCCATATATACCATTAGTTTATTCTTTTTTATTGCTATATTCTTCCATTTTCCTGTTGATGGACATTTTGGTGGCTTTGGTTTGGAGCTATTACGAATAGTGTCTACAAATATAAACACTCTCTTACATCTGTTCTGATGGACATTTGTCTTTAAGGTATATACTAGGAATAATTGCAGGGTCATAGGATAAGCACATATTTAGCTTAGTAAAAATGGCCACTCATTTTCCAAAGCAGTTTTACCATTTTATACTTCTGTTAGCAAAGAGATCCATTTATCATATTCATATGCTATAGTCTGTCTTTTTAATTTTAGCCATTCTTGTGGGTGTGTAGTGGTAATGTACTGGTTGGTCTCTTTATTTTTTGCAGGTTTCCTCATAGTTCTGGGAAGAATTCTTTTTTTTCTATTCATCAGATTCCTTTACTTATTCATATTTTTTAATGTTTTACTAAACTTTATTTTGTGAGGTAGGGCTGATAGGTTTGCAGCAAGACCTTCCTAAAGCAAGGTGACTGATTTTTTTTTAGTTAAGTTTTAAAATCTGGAAGAAGAAAAACAAGAGAATCTTAAAAATTCTGTAGGTTTTTTTTTTTTTACAAAACATTGGTACTCAAAGAAATACATCTCTTTGAATTTTGAGCTAAGTGAGAGTTTGGGGAAAAGAATACTTCCATAGGCCCATTCTCTGGTGTTGACATGACATGCAGAAACATTGAGTGAACTCCATCTCTGAAGATCACAAAGTACCTGGCCTCTTAATTCTGGGAAGAATTCTTGACATGGTGTTCTCTTTCAGTAGTTCTCTTTTCTGCCATAAGTATTGGTCAGATCTTTATTAATCAATCAGGATTTCACATCATTTTATCTCATTTTCTCTCCTCCAAACTGTTCTAGATTCACAGTGTCCTCTTTAATTTGATTGAGACTATAAAGCAGAGAATTTCTGAAGTTTCCCATTTTTGGAAATTATTTTCAAAGTAGGCATTTCTTATGATTTCTTAAATTGGTGCTTTTATTTCAAAATTCAGTATCCTTTCTACAGCCCATTCTTTTTCCCTTTCATTCTTATGAAATGATTGATATTTATCCAGGACTGACTTATAATCATATAAAACATGTGGAGGAAATTCTGTCCAAGACTAAGATGAGTTTTTGCATGATTTAGTTGTTTCTTAGTTATCATTCTAGGTTTTGGTGTGTGTGTATGTGTTTTGCTTTGAATCAACCATGGGATCATTGGTGTCAATTTTTGAAGTTTAAAATTAGAATGAGATTGGCACATCTCCAGTTTTCTAACACTGTGGGTGTTGATGGGAGAACATAAGCCTTTGTAGATAAACTGGCTTGCGTTTTAATCCAACTGTATCACCATTACTATTTGATTTAATCTCTCTTGATTTACTATTGATTTAATCTTACTATTTGGTATAATCTTTCTCAACTTAAGAGTCATTTTGTAAAAAGAGTCACTTGGAAAGAGGTAAAATTAAGTACACTTTATTTTCTTTCCTTATTTGTTGCAAAGTTATTTCACTTGAACTAACATTTATTCCTCTGCAATCACTTCATAGTGATGTGAGTGTCTCATAGGCACTTCATTACAGCTTGGAGACTTGAACTTATTTATAGCTCTGAGAAATACACTGAAAATTTTTACCTTTTTGTTTGTTCTTGTATTTTAAACTAAAAGATCATTCTCTTTGATTGAAAGATGGAATCAAAACAGGATTTGAAAAATTTCCTTTCCTTGATGCCAGCACCGAAGCTTCTTTTCCTTGACATTCTTGGTGACAATATTTTAGTCTTTTCTTTTTCTCATTTCCAGATCCCAACCTCAAAATCTCATGCCTTTAAGACAAGTCAAGGCCAGACTAGAGGAAGGTTATCAGGATACTTCCAGAGAGGCCTTGCATAACAATTATCTGGATCTATCATGTACACATTTAATTTCCCTTCTTTTTCTTCCTGGCTAATCTGCTGGACCTTATCTCAAATATTAGCTCTCCTTCTCTACAAAATAGGTTCTTGTAACCCTCATACATCTTTCCAACTTTGCTGCTTAGGAGCTAAACCTGCTCAAGACACCCCAAATTAATATTAAATGAACTACTTTTTAAACTTCCTTAGAACAACAGATTGGGGTGATAAAATTCCTGATGATATTCTGTATCAGCTCTATTATTTATCCTTGTTTATTGAATTTTAGCTGTCATTCTATTTTTTCATCTTTTGGATCTGTTGTCAGAATTTCATTTTTGAAACTTCCAAACAATCTTGAGGTTATGTTACAGAAATTTGCTTTTCTATATATCTTATATATATTCTATATAATGTTGGCCTGTGTCTAAATCTACCAAGATCCTTTCTTCTTTCCTGCCATGAAGTTCCCCATGATGTGGTAAATTTCCCATAAAATATCTGACTTTTTTTTCCCTTCAACCAACATTTTCTTGATTATCAGATTTAGGTTTACAGTATTAGTTTGTTTTAATTTCCCCCATCTTTTTCCCCCTCTCCCCGACCCCCCGTCTTTCTAAAAGGTAATTGTTGGCAACAAACCTCAGAGACCCATCAGGATACCTGCTTTCAGGTAAATGAAATATTTGTTGCATGTCTATACTTGAATTACTCTCTTTACCGTGTTATCTTGCTTAAACTTTGTACCAGGAATAACACATTTCCTCCTTTTAATTTGTAGGAGTTTCACAAAATGATATTTGTTTCTTTCTTCTATTGTCACCCACTGGTTTCCCTTTATATTTACAGCCTCTTATTTATGAATTTTAAGCATATAAATATTTCCTGATATGTAGCACTATTCTGGTAACTCTTTTATGTCTCTGCATATCACTTCCATTCACTCCACTCGCCATGCAACATTCTAAACTAAAGCTTCATTCCAACAAGTCTCAGCATTGTTTTACAGCAAGTTACATTACTGTTTTAAAATTTCAAGAGTACTTTCCTTGTGAGATACATTCAATGAATCAGAATACAGGTATATGTAATTAAAATAATTCTTTTCTGCCTCATTATTTATTCAGATTTGTAAATAAATCCATATGAGAACAATATCTTGCAAAAAGTCAGTGTTCAATTCCTAGTAGCTATGAAAATCTTAGCTGGAATGAAGATCACTAAGAATTCAACCATCATTTCATTTTTTTCATATTATATTCTGAAAAAAAAATAGATCCATAGCTATTTCTTTTTCTTAAAATTGTTTTTTCCATTTCTTAGTTTAAAATATCTCCCTATTGGGGTACCTGGGTGGCTCAGTCAGTTAAGTATCCAACTCTTAATCTCAGCTCAGGTCTTGATCTCAGGGTTGTGAGTTCAAACCCTGTGTTGGGCTCCATGCTGTGGAGCCTACTTAAAAAAAAAAAAAACCAACTTTTTTTTTTAAATAAAACCTCTCCCTGTTAGAAAAAAAACATTCTTCCCTCATTTCATGACTTTCAAGTTTATTCTGTAGTCTGTGCATCATTATATGGCCCAGTAATCTACAATTAGTTGTTCACCTCTTGGATCTTCTTCTTTTTTCTGTTCTCTAAGCCTAAGGGATTAGTAAGAATATATGGTAAACATCTTCTGCTTCCAAATATGAAAACATGATAAAATATGAAGATACTATAACTATGAAGATATGATAAAAGATGTCATCTGCTTCAGAATACTTTCATTTCTTGTTTTAGACATTATTTGAGAATGTCATTTGTGTCCATATGAATGAGGATAGGCAGATAGTGTGATAAGTTTAAGCAAGTGCTTTACCTTTATGTCTCCTTCAGAGAGACTCTGCAGCTTCACGTCAATCACAACTATCACAATGGGCCAAAGCACCCATCTGGTTCCCCACTTTTCTGAATGAGTCAACCACCAT
Source organism: Eumetopias jubatus (assembly GCF_037043125.1). Classification (NCBI taxonomy): domain Eukaryota; kingdom Metazoa; phylum Chordata; class Mammalia; order Carnivora; family Otariidae; genus Eumetopias; species Eumetopias jubatus. The sequence goes on from NW_028274897.1 coordinate 137,058, forward strand.
GGATCTGAGGATACATATCTAGAATTTTATTTCTAATTCTCCATGATATTTAATTCTCTCATTCCAGCTTATGGCTAGAATCTTGGTTCCATTCTGTTGCCTGATCACACTATTCCATGCTGCTACTTCTCAAGAACTTTCAGATTTACTAAATAAACAATGTTGTCATGATGCAGTTCCTTTTCCTCCTTTTTCTCCTTTTGACACATCCCTCTTTTTCCTAGAAAAGGGGGCATTAAAGTCCTTCATATTCTTCTGGAATATGACAACTGGCTTGACTTTAGGAAATGGTACAGCAACTACTTACTTATATATTAGAAGAAGATAAAAATATCATACTCTGAAAGTCACTGATGACTACACTTAGTTTCCATTTCCCTTTATTAGGATGATTATCTCAGGTAGAGTTATTATTCTTCATGACTGCCTTTGAGGAAAAACTTGGCTAGTGAGTGCAGTCAAACTGCCTATTTACTCTGAGTTCCTGTCACCTTGGCTTCAAGAGACACCACTAACGTCATTTTCATCTCATTATATTTCCATTTACTCCACTCACCAATTCTGACTCTACCAAAACATACCACCAGTTATAACCAATTAAAACCAGGAAGCTATAGCCAAGTGTGGCATCCTTCTTTTCAGTGCAAGTGACAGCAATGACTGGAATTTTGGCTTGTTAAATAAACTCTATTTGCTAAGCCTGAAGAAACCAGGAAAAGCAATAATTACATCTGGTTATCTAAACATCAATCATTTTACATTCTCTGGACTCATACCTGTGTGTGTACTCTTTGGGTAGAATAAAAGATACTTCATTATTAACATTCTTCTCCAAAGTGGCTGTTGGTATATGATACTGAAGCAATTTGCAGATTTCTTCAACATTACAGTGAGCTTCCTTCACCATGACAATGTGGTATCCCACACCTGAGAAAATCCATTTAGAAGAACAAATAAAACAAGTTTGTATTTCCAATATTCTTGGGAGACCATAGTTGGCTTTCCATAGTTTGGGTGAACTAGAAGATAAGGCATGTTAATCATATGACTATAAGTCTAAGAAGTCTACTAAATACTTCTTTTGTAATTTTATTCATTTTCTTAGGGACTGATAGAACAGAGATGGAAATAAAAGCTCTCTTATATGGCCTCTTGTTCTATTGACACTGAAATCTGAGAAGACAAAGTTAATGTTCATTAAACAGATATATATTTGGTCCTTATTATAGGTAAGGCAGTAAATTAATCAGATAAAAGTCCTTTCCTTCAGAGATCTGAGAAATCTTTCCAAAGTGCTCTTCACCTCCATCAGCTGCACTATACTAGTCTTGCAAAGCTGGAGGAAAGGGTAGGGAGGAGAAAAAAATGCCTCTAGGGCACTATAGAACTTTGTGGAAAACATTGCAGTGGTACTCTGATAGCTCTGGGCAGGACAAAAGAGCTGAGAGAAACACTTCTGGGGTACATCAGTCCTTCACTGCAATGGCCCTTTGAAGGTTAGAGAGAAGGCAGCAGGGTAGACAGAAAACCTTTAAGGTGAAGAAAATAGTGCAGAAATGGAAATCAAAGAGCATTTGTCAGATACAAAAAGCTGGGAACTGGACTAAAGCTTAAAGAGATCTCCATGGTCTCATTCATGTACAGATTCCAACCTCCGCTAAGACTAAAATTCTGATTCTATTACTAAAACATTTGAAGACAGTGATGGGGAGAATCTAAACAAAGGCGTAATACATCCCAGTATTTGCTCAAATATAGTTTATAGACTTAGTCTTCCATAACAGTGGCCTAAGAGACCAGGGTATACCATTTTCTGGGGATAATATCAACTACTTTAGACTCCACTATTATTTTATTCATAAATTTAATCATAAAAAATAACATAAAGAATAACAAAACATGCAAGGAAACTAGAAAATATAATGCTAAGTGTGATGGAAACAATTGAGAAGCAGACACAGAAATGTTTTCCAAACAAAGGAAAAGTATATCTCCAGAATATGACTCTATTAAATGGAGATCTACATACTTTACCTGACAGAATTTAAAATAACATCATAAAGATGCTCACCAAGGTCAGGATACCAACACATTAACAAAGTTAGAATTTCAACAAAGAAACAAAGTTTAAGAAGTACCAAAAAGAAGTTGCAGAGCTGAAGAATACAATAACTAAAATGAAAAATTCATTAGAGGGGTTCAAAAGTGGACTACATAAAGTGGACAAAAGGATAAGGTGACCTCAGAGTCAAGTCACTGGAAATTATTCACTCAGAAGAACAAAAAGAAAAAAATGAAAAAGAGTAAATAAAGCCCAAGAGACTTATGGTATCACTAAGTAGAGCAATATATACAACATGGGAGTCCCATAAGGGAGAGAGAGAGATGGAGAGAGAGAGAAGGGGAAGGAGGAAGAGGAGGAGGAGGAGGAACTAGAAAGTTTATTCAAAGAAATAATGGCTGAAAACTTCCCAACCAAGGAAAGGAAATGGACATTCAGAGTCACAAATACAAAGGATCTAAACAAGATGAATCCAAAGATATCTACAATAAGGCACATTAGAATCAAATAGTAAAAAGTCAAAGACAAAGAGAAGATTTTGAAAGCAGCCGAGAAAAGCAAGTTGTTACATACATGGGAATACTCACCAGACAACTAGCTGATTTTTCAGCAGAAACCTTGAAGGCTAGAGGAAATAATGAGATATATTCAAAGTGCTGAAGGAAAAAGTTACCAACCAAGAATACTCTACCTGGCAAAACTATCCTTGAAAAATGAAGGAGAAAAACATTCCATCCCATAGCAATGGAATACACATTCTTCTCTAGTGCCCATGGAACATTCTCCAGAATTGATCACATCCTAGGTCACAAATTAGGTCTCAACCGGTACCAAAAGATTGGGATCATTCCCTGCATATTTTCAGACCACAATGCTTTGAAACTAGAACTCAATCACAAGAGGAAAGTCGGAAAGAACTCAAATACGTGGAGGCTAAAGAGCATCCTACTAAAGAATGAATGGGTCAACCAGGAAATTAAAGAAGAATTAAAAAAATTCATGGAAACCAATGAAAATGAAAACACAACTGCCCCAAATCTTTGGGATACAGCAAAGGCAGTCCTGAGAGGAAAGGATATAGCAATACAAGCCTTTCTCAAGAAACAAGAAAGGTCTCAAATACACAACCTAACCCTACACCTAAAGGAGCTGGAGAAAGAACAGCAAAGAAAGCCTAAACCCAGCAGGAGAAGAGAAATCATAAAGATCAGAGCAGAAATCAATGAAATAGAAACCAAAAGAAGAGTAGAACAGATCAACGAAACTAGGAGCTGGTTCTTTGAAAGAATTCACAAGATTGATAAACCCCTGGTCAGACTGATCAAAAAGAAAAGAGAAATGACCCAAATCAACAAAATCATGAATGAAAGAGGAGAGATCACAACCAACACCAAAGAAATACAAACAAGTATAAGAACATATTATGAGCAACTCTATGCCAGCAAATTAGATAACCTGGAAGAAATGGGTGCATTCCTAGAGATGTATCAACTACCAAAATTGAACCAGGAAGAACTAGAAAACCTGAACAGACCTATAACCACGAAGGAAATTGAAGCAGTCATCAAAAATCTCCCAACAAACGAAAGCCCAGGGCCAGATGGCTTCCCAGGGGAATTCTATCAGACATTTAAAGAAGAATTAATACCTATTCTCCTGAAACTGTTCCAAAAATAGAAATGGAAGGAAAACTTCTATTTCCAAATTCATTTTATGAGGCCACCATGACCTTGATCCCAAAACCAGACAAAGACCCCATCCAAAAGGAGAATTACAGACCAATATCCTTGATGAACATGGATGCAAAAATTCTCACCAAAATACTAGCCAATAGGATCCAACAGTACATTAAAAGGATTATTCACCACGACCAAGTGGGATTTATCCCTGGGCTGCAAGGCTGGTTCAACATCCGCAAATCAATCAACGTGATACAATACATTAACAAAAGAAAGAACAAGAATCATATGATCCTCTCAATAGATGCAGAAAAAGCATTTGACAAAGTACAGCATCCTTTCTTGATCAAAACTCTTCAGAGTATAGGGATAGAGGGTACATACCTCAATATCATAAAAGCCATCTACGAAAAACCTACAGCGAAAATCATTCTCAATGGGGAAAAGCTGAGAACTTTTCCCCTAAGGTCAGGAACGCGGCAGGGATGTCCACTCTCACCACTGCTATTCAACATAGTATTAGAAGTCCTAGCCACAGCAATCAGACAACAAAAAGAAATCAAAGGCATCCAAATCGGCAAAGAGGAAGTCAAACTCTCACTCTGCAGATGATATGATACTGTATGTGGAAAACCCAAAAGACTCCACCCCAAAACTGCTAGAACTCATACAGGAATTCAGTCAAGTAGCAGGCTATAAAATCAATGCACAGAAATCAGTGGCATTCCTATACACCAACAGCAAGACAGAAGAGAGACAAATCAAGGAGTCGATCCCATTTACAATTGCACCCAAAACCATTAGATACCTAGGAATAAATCTAACCAAAGAGGCAAAGGATCTGTACTCAGAAAACTATGAAATACTCAGGAAAGAAATGGAAGAAGACACAAAGAAATGGAAAAACGTTCCATGCTCATGGATTGGAAGAACCAACATTGTGAAGATGTCAATGCTACCTAGAGCAATCTACACATTCAATGCAATCCCCATCAAAATACCATCCACTTTTTTCAAAGAAATGGAACAAATAATCCTAAAATTTGTATGGAACCAGAAGAGACCCCGAATAGCCAGAGGAATACTGAAAAAGAAAAGCAAAGCTGGCGGCATCACAATTCCGGACTTCCAGCTCTATTACAAAGCTGTCATCATGAAGACAGTATGGTACTGGCACAAAAACAGACACATAGATCAATGGAACAGAATCGAGAGCCCAGAAATGGACCCTCAACTCTATGGTCAACTTATCTTTGACAAAGCAGGAAAGAATGTCCAGTGGAAAAAAGACAATCTCTTCAACAAATGGTGTTGGGAAAATTGGACAGCCACATGCAGAAGAATGAAACTGGGCCATTTCCTTACACCACACACAAAAATAGACTCCAAATGGTTGAAAGACCTAAACGTGAGACAGGAGTCCATCCAAATCCTAAAGGAGAACACAGGTAGCAACGTCTTCGACCTCAGCCGCAGCAACTTCTTCCTAGAAACATCACCAAAGGCACAGGAAGCCAGGGCAAAAATGAAGTATTGGGATTTCATCAAGATAAAAAGCTTTTGCACAGCCAAAGAAACAGTCCACAAAACCAAAAGACAACCGACAGAATGGGAGAAAATATTTGCAAATGACATATCAGATAAAGGGCTAGTATCCAAAATCTATAAAGAACTTATCCAACTCAACACCCAAAGAACAAATAATCCAATCAAGAAATGGGCAGAAGACATGAACAGACATTTTTCCAAAGAAGACATCCAAATGGCCAACAGACACAGGAAAAAGTGCTCAACATCGCTCGGCATCAGGGAAATCGAAATCAAAACCTCAATGAGATACCACCTCACACCCGTCAGAATGGTAAAATTAACAAGTCAGGGAACGACAGATGTTGGCGGGGATGTGGAGAAAGGGGAACCCTCCTACACTGTTGGTGGGAATGCAAGCTGGTGTAACCCCTCTGGAAAACAGTATGGAGGTTCCTCAAACAGTTGAAATTAGAGCTACCATTCGATCCAGCAATTGCACTTCTGGGTATTTACCCCAAAGATACAAATGTAGGGACCCGAAGGGGTACGTGCCCCCCAATGTTTATAGCAGCAATGTCCACAATAGCCAAACTGTGGAAAGAGCCAAGATGTCCATCGACAGATGAATGGATAAAGAAGAGGTGGTATATGTACACAATGGAATATTATGCAGCCATCAAAAGGAATGAGATCTTGCCATTTGCAACGACTTGGATGGAACTGGAGGGTGTTATGCTGAGTGAAATAAGTCAATCAGAGAAAGACATGTATCATATGACCTCACTGATATGAGGAATTCTTAATCTCAGGAACAAACTGAGTGTTACTGGAGTGGTTGGGGGTGGGAGGGATAGGGTGGCTGGGTGATAGACATTGGGGAGGGTATGTGCTACGGTGAGTGCTGTGAATTGTGCAAGACTGTTGAATCACAGATCTGTACTTCTGAAATAAATAACGCAACATATTTTAAGAAAAAAGAAAAAGAAGAAGATAGCAGGAGAGGAAGAATGAAGGGGAGTAAGTCAGAGGGGGAGACGAACCATGAGAGATGATGGACTCTGAAAAACAAACTGAGGGTTCTAGAGGGGAGGAGGGTGGGGGGATGGGTTAGCCTACTGATGGGTATTGAGGAGGGCACATTCTGCATGGAGCACTGGGTGTTATGAACAAACAATGAATCATGGAACACTACATCAAAAACAAATGATGTAATATATGGTAATTAACATAATAAAAAAATTTTAAAAAAATGAAGAAGAAAGACTTTCCTAGATAAACAAAAGCTGAGAAAATTCATTACTACTAGATCTGCATTCTAAGAAATGGCAAAGGGAGTTCTTCAAATTGGAAAGTATGGTTAAAAAGAAAAAAGGATGCTAACTGGTAATATAAAATCATATGAAAGTATAAATCTCACAGAAATTGGTAAATACACAAATACAGAATAATGTATATTGTAATGATGGTGGGTAAGCTTTTAATCCTACTATAAAAGTTAAAAGAATTAAAAAAAATATACAATATCTAAAATATATACAAATATAAAAGTATTAAAAAATAACTAAAATGTGTTATATTATTACTAAAACATGCAACTAAAAATAAAGATAAATAAACAATACAAATATACATAAATGTGGCATCAATAACTAAAGTGTTGTGGGGTAAAGAGAACAGTGTTTTGTATACAATGGAGTTTATCAGCTTATAATATAGTTATATTTTATGTGAGTCCCATGACAACCACAAAGAAAATGTCTAGAAATTACACAAAAGAAAGAAATCAAAGCATATCAATACAAAAATCAGTAAAAAGGAAATGAAGATAGCAAGACAGGAAAAGAGGGACACAAGAAGTATAAGACAAACAGAACACGAGTAACAAAGTAGTACTTCCCTATCAAAATCTATATTAAATATAAACAAACTCTTCAATCAAAAGACAGAACTGAATAGATGAAAAAAAAAGTAAGATCCACTCTTATAAGAAAACACTGGGTAAAAGCTTCTTGATATGATGTTTTTTGGATATGAAACAAATACACAGCAAAGAAAATAAAAAATAGATAAGTGTGGTAATTAACATAACAATAAAAAATTAAAAAAAATAGACAAGTGTGACCACAACAAACTAAAAAGATTCTGGGGGCGCCTGGGTGGCTTAGTTAGTTAAGCATCCAATTCTTGGTTTCGGCTTAGGTCAGGAGCTCATGGTCGTGGGACTGAGCCCTGAGTCAGGCTCTGTGCTCAGTGGAGAGTCTGTTTGAAGATTCTCTCCCTCTGCACCTCCCTCCATTCACTAGCTCTCTCTCTCACTCTTTAAAATAAATCAATAAATCTTTTTGGATCACTACATCAAAAACTAATGATGTATTGTATGGTGACCAACATAACATAATAAAATAAAATAAAACTAAAAAAAGAAATTAAAAAATAAAAATATTCTGTATGGCAAAGGAAACAATCAACAAAATGGAAAGGCAACCTACAGAATAAAAGAAAATGCTTGCGAACCAAAAATTCCTAGGAGACAACACAGGAAGTAATCTCTTTGACATTGACTATAGAAACATTTTTCTAGATAGGTCTCCTGGCAAGGGAAACAAAAGCAAAATTAAACTATTGAGACTACATCAATACTAGCTTTTGCGCAGTGAAGGAAATGTCAACAAAACAAAAAGCACCATGAGTGGGAGAAGATATTTGCAAATGATATCCAATAAAGGGTTAATATCCACAATAGACAAATAAATTATACAACTCAACACCAAAAAACAAATAATCAATTTAAAAATGGGCAGAAGACTTGAAAAGACATTTCTCCAAAGACATATAGATGGCTAATTGACACATGAAAAGATGCTCAACGTTACTCATTATCAGGGAAATAGAAATCAAAACCACAAGGAGATATCACCTCACACCTGTCAGAACGGCTAAAACCACATCTTCTTTATCCATTCAACTGTTGAAGGGCACCTCGGCTCCTTCCACAGTTTGGCTATTTTGGACATTGCTGCTATGAACACTGGGGTGCATGTGCCCCTTCTTTTCATTACATCTGTATCTTTGAGGTAAATACCTGGTAGTGTAATTGCTGGGTCATGGGGTAGCTCTATTTTTAACTTCTTGAGGAATCTACATACTGTTTTCCAGAGTGATGGTATCAGCTTACATTCCCACCCACAGTGTAAGAGGGTTTCCCTTTCTCCACATCCTTGCCAACATTCGTTTTTTCCTGTCTTGTTAATTTTTGTCATTCTAACTGGTGTAAGGTGGTATCTCATTGTGGTTTTGATTTGAATTTCCCTGATGGCTAGTGATGTTGAACACTTTTTCACGTGTCTGTTAGCCATTTGTATGTCTTCTCTGGAGAAGTGTCTGTTTGTGTCTTCTGCCCATGTATTGACTGGGTTGTTTGTTTTTCATGTTGAGTTTGAGAAGTTCTTTATAGATCTTGGATACCAGCCCTTTATCTGTAATGTCATTTACAAATATCTTCTCTCATTTCGTAGGTTGCCTCTTAATTTTGTTGACTAGTTCCTCTGCAGTACGTATATACAATGGAATATTATTCAGCCATCAGAAAGGATGAATATCCACCATTTGCTTCAACATGGATGGAACTGGAGGGGATTATGCTAAGTGAAAGAAGTCAAGCAGAAAAAGACAATTATCATATGGTTTCACTCATATATGGAACATAAGCAATAGCACAGAGGACCATAGGTGAAGGGAGGGAAATCAGAGAGGGAGATGAACCATGAGAGACCATGGAACCTGGGAAAAAAAACTGAGGGTTTCAAAGGAGAGGAGGTGTGGGGGGAGTAACAGGGTGATGCGTATTAATGAGGGCACGTTTTGTGATGAGCACTGGGTTATATGTAACTAATGAATCATTGAACACTAACATCAAAAACTAATGATGTACTATACAGTGGCTAACTGAACATAACAATAATAAAAAAAAAAGAATGGCTAAAACCAGTAATACAAGAAACAACAAGTGATGGTGAGGATATGGAGAAAAAAGAACCCTCTTGCACTGTTGGTAGAAATGGAAACTGATGCTACCACTGTGGAAAGCAGTGTGGAGGTTCCTCAAAAAATTAAAAATAGAACTACAGTAATTCTGCTACTGGGCATTTACTCAAAGAACACAACCATGCCAATTCAAAAAGATATGCACCCCTATGTCTATTGCAGCATTATTTACCAGAGCCAAGTTATGGAAGCAACCTAAGTGTCCACCCACTGATGTACAAATAAAGACGATGTGGTAAATATATAGAATGGAATATTACTTAGCCATAAAAAATGAAATCTTGCCATTTGTAACAACATGGATGGACCTAGAGGGTGTCATGCTAAGTGAAATAAATCAGACAAAGACAAATACCAAATAATTTCACTTACATGTAGAATCTAAAAAACAAAAAAAGTAGACAAAACAGACTCAAAGATACAAGGAACAGACTGTCAGTTACCAGAAACAGAAGGGGTTGGAAGTCAAGCAAAGGGGCAAAGGGGATTAAGAGGAATAAACTTCTGGTTACAAAATAAATAAGCAATGAGGATATAATATGCAGCATGGGGAATACAGTCAATAATATTGTAATAACTTTGTATGGTTACAGATGGTACCGAGACTTATCATGGGGATCATTTTGTAATGTATAAAATACTGAATCACTAGGATGTACACCTGAAAATAATAGGACAGTGTATGTCAATTACACTTCCATATTAAAAATAAACTATGACCACTACTTCAAAGGGCTCATAGCTGAGCCCCAAATAAAAGGATAGAGGAAATCACAGAAGTTTTGGGGAGATAGACAAAAAATTATGGAAATTATATTAGAATAATATTCCTAAGACGTCAGTATCCATGAAGATTATGTTTGAAGAATATTAAGATATCAATATCCAAAAAATAATCAAAGGGAGAGACCATATATTTTTTTCAGGAAAACTGAAGAGCCACAGCACCGCAGGGATCCGTTGACCATGATGGCTATGCGGTCACCCAGGAAGTCAGCTTCATCCATGTAGTGGGTGGTCAATAAGATGGTACGATCCTGTTTATACTGCTGAAGGACATCCCAGGTGGCCCTCCTTGAGGCTGGGTCCATGCCAGATGTTGGTTCATCAAGTATCACCACCTAAAGACCAGAAGAACAATTTTATAACCATTAAACATTATGTACTAGTGTCACTAAGGTCACTAAGTGTCACTTATGGGGCTTATTCTGGTTTTGCTTTTTCAGTCACTTGTTCAGTTAAGCTAACAAGTTTAGCCTAAAACTGAATTAGGAATGCTAGAATAATTCCAAACCTTGACAAATTTATTACAATAATTTGATAATGTGAATTCCATATGGGATTAATTTGTAAGGTTCTTTTTACAGTGTTAGATCCTTATCAGCTCTCAGGTTTCTGTTGGCTGATCTTTTTAGACCAGCTTTGGTGGGGATCCATTTTTAGTGTTCCCCCCCTTTTTTTTTTTTTTTTACCTTGGAGCCCCCTATAAGTGCTATGATCATGGAGAGTCTGCGCTTCATTCCTCCACTCAGTGAACATGAAAATTCATTACGCTTATCTAGCAGGTTAAAAGCAGCCAGCATATGATCAGTTTCCATAAGACGTGTCTTTTGAGGTACTCCTTTTACCTAGAAAGAGAAACCAGTTTACATGGTGCTTCCAGCTTTTTCCTTAGAAACACTTTAAACAAGCCTTTTCTTATATGTTTTCTATATTGTCTTCTTCCCTTAGCCTGTCTTTACGTTTAAAGGAGAATTCATCAAAAATCAGTTTTTGAACTTTCTAAGAATAAGGATATTGATATTTGGTAATCTACCTGAAGTACATCAATAGAGTGGGAAAAAGGAACATATCTTTTTTGGCTTACCACACAATAGAAATAAAGGTGTTCTGACACGGTCAAGTAATTAAACAACAAATTTTGTTGGGGACACAAGCCCAAGCTTTTCCTGATCTGGACCATCTGCTGTGAGATGTCATATCCATTAATATAGGCCTCACCACTGGTAGCAGGATAGAGACCTAGGGATCAAGCAGAAGATGTAACAATACCTTAGCTTTCATGAGGGAACATGACAACAAACTTTTCATTAAAACCTTAAATTTGAAATCTATATATGGATTATTCATTAGAATTAGCAATATCTCTCAGAAGAAAATTCCAAAAAATACCAATTGTTATATTTTGAGGTGATGAGATTAAAAATAATTTTTTATTTGATTAACTGCATGTTCTAATATTCAATGAGTATGAATGAGTACAAATCACTCAGCTATATAAAAACACTAAAGAGTTTGTTATATTGGAACTTAACAGCATTGCCATCAGCCACTTGACAACATTTATGAATTATATTATTTTTTCAAAAAAGTTTATTTTATTTTATTTTATTATGTTATGTTAGTCACCATACAGTACATCATTAGTTTTTGATGTAGTGCTCCATGATTGTTTTCGTGTAACACCCAGTGCTCCATGCAATACGTGCCCTCTTTAATACCCATCACTGGGCTAACCCATCCCCCCACCCCGCAAAAAACCTTCAGTTTGTTTCTCAGAGTCCATAGTCTCTCATGGTTCATCTCCCCCCCTTCATTTTGTCCTTCCTCCTCCTAATGTCCTCCATGCTATTCCATATGTTCCACAAATAAGTGAAACCATATGATAATTGACTTTCTCTGCTTGACTTATTTCACTTAGCATAATCCCTTCCAGTCCCATCCATGTTGATGTAAAAGTTGGGTATTCATCCTTTCTGATGGCTGAGTAATATTGCATTATTTATATATGAATTATGTTATGAATTGTACACTGACCTAGACTGTGGTAAACTTTTAATTAAAACTTGAAAACCCAGATAATAAATCTGTCATCCTTGAAGAATTTAAATTCTAGTCAGGGGAGGTAACACATAGTAACCTAAAATAGTTTCAAAATATTTATATAATTTTTATCCATAGCTCTCATAATTATTGGTTAAGTTTAAAGAAGAAAGTATCATTTAAATCCAGTAACTCATTAATCCTACTTTACACTTGCTGTGGTAAGAATTAAGTATTGTATAGAATTGCAAAATCCCTATGTTGTACACCTGAAACTAATATAACATTGTATGTCAGGTATACTTCAATATTATAAAAAAAGAAAACATGACCAAGAGGATAAGTGTGTTCACAAATATCCAACATGTCTCAAATTATCCCTGTTGTGCTGCAGTCCCCTCCATCATGATGTTTATTCCAGAGGTTTTCATTTTTAACAATGTAATCTAATTTAAATGCATTGAAATGAGACTGTTTAGCTGATCACCCCCTTTGACTTATTTCTGTAGTGGACCTTTCCTTTCTGATTTTAGTGATTTGAATCTTCTCTCTCTCTTTTTTTTTCCTTGGTCAGTATAGCTAAAGGTTTGTCACTTTCATTGATCTTTTCAAAGAACTAACGTTTGGTTTCATTAATTCCCTTATTTCCTTCTTTCTTTGGATTTAGCTGGCTGTCTTAAGTAGACAGATTGTTTATTTGAGAACTTTTTAATGTAGGAATTTACAGCTATAAATTTCCCTCTAAGCACTGCTTTAGCTGCATCTCATTAGTTTTGTGTGTTATGTCATTTTCATTCATGTCAAATATTTCCTAATTTTCTTTGTGATTTTTTCTTTCACCATTAGTATTTAGAAGTATGTTGTTTAATTTCCACAAATATGTGAATTTCTCATTTCTTCCTGTTGTAAATTTATAATTTCACTCCATTGTATTCAGAAACTACACTGTGTAATTTCAATCTTTTAAATTCATTCAGGCTTTTTTTGTGGCCTAATGTATACTCTGTCATACAGAGTATTCTACATGTGGTTGAGAAAAACATAGATTTTGCTATTAGATGAAATGTGTATAGATACTTATGAGATCTATTGTGTGTAATATTTTTCAAGTCATCTATTTATCTGTTGATATTCTGCCTACTTGCTATATCTTTCATTGAAAGTGGGATACTGAAATCTACAATTATTATTTTTCCATTGTCTATTTCTGCCTTAAATTCTGACAGTTTTTGCTTCACATATGCGGGAACTTTGTTGTTAGGTGCATATATATTTATAATTGTTACAACTTCATACTAAATTGACCCCTTTATCATTATAAAATATCCTTCTCTATTTCTAGCAACACTTTGTTTTAAAGTCTATTTTGTCTGATATTTGCATAGCTACTGCAGCTTTACTTTGGTTGCATTTTGTGTATTCTTTACATCTTTTTACTTTCCAACTATTTGTATCTTTGAATCTAAAATGTGTCTCCTGTACAGAGCATAGAGCTGGATATCTTATTTTAAAACATCTGACAATCTGCCTTTTATATGGATTGTTTAATCCACTAACAATATTATTATCAATATAGCCGGGTTTATGTTTGCCATTTTGATTTTTTGTTGATGCCTCATGTAATTTTTGTTACTCTATTTATTGCTTTCTTTTGCATTGACTATTTTCTAGTGTAACATTTAAATTCCTTTAATGATTTTTTCACTATATATATTTTTGACTTATTTTCTTAGTAGTTGCTCTGAGCCTTACTATACACAATTTAATTACCAGGTCAACTTCAGATTTATATTAACTTAATTCTAGAGAGCTGATATAGTTTTGTTCCCTCTTCTCTATTTTTGTGCTACTATTGTTATACACATTTTATCTACATGTGTTATGATTCCAAAAATACACTGTTATAATTAATACTTATATAATTTTACACCTATTACAGAAGTGGATAAAGGAGAGCAAGCATGTAATTATAGTTTGTTAAACTTACTTCTTATTTAGCATTTTTGGTCCTCTTCATTTGTTCCTATGGATTTGCATTCCCATCTAGTATCATTTCTTACTCTATTACAACTTTGTTCCCATCCACTTCCTTTATGTTATTATTGTCAGATTTATTACTTTTCTGTATTACAGGCCTAACATTGTAATTATATAAATAGTTTTATACAATTTCTTTTGAAATTAGTTAAAAGAAAAAGTGATATGTATTGATACTGTCTTTTATAATTACATAATTAACTTAAAAAAATTTTTTATTAACATATAATGTATTATTTGTTTCAGGGGTACAGGTCTGTGATTCATCAGTCTTACACAATTCACAGAGCTCACCATAGTACATACCCTCCCCAATGTCCATCACCTAGCCACCCCATCCCTCCCGCCCCCCTCCCCTCCAGCAACCCTCAAATTGTCTCCTGAGATTAAGAGTCTCTTATGGTTTGTCTCCCTCTCTGGTTTCGTCTTGTTTCATTTTTCCCACCCTTCCCCTATGATCCTCTGTTTTGTTTCTCAAATCCTCGTATCAGTGAGATCATATGATACTTATCTTCCTCTGATTGACTTATTTCACTCAGCATAATACCCTCTAGTTCCACCACGTCATTGCAAATGGCAAGATTTCATTTTTTGATGGCTGCATAATATTCCATTGTGTATATATATATATATATATATATATATATATATATGTACCACATCTTCTCATATCCATTCGTCTATTGATGGACATCTAGGCTCTTTCCATAGTTTGGCTATTGTGGACATTGCTGCTATAAACATTGGGGTGCACATACCCCTTTGGATCACTACATTTGTATCTTTGGGGTATATAACCAGTAGTGCAATTGCTGGGTGGTAGGGTAGCTCTATTTTCAGCTTTTTGAAGAACCCCCATACTGTTTTCTAGAGTGGCTTCACCAGCTTGCATTCCCACCAACAGTGTAGGAGGGTTCCCCTTTCTCTGCGTCCTCACCAACATCTGTCGTTTTCTGATTTGTTAATTTTAGCCATTCTGACTGGTGTGAGGTGGTGTCTCATTGAGGTTTTGATTTGGATTTCCCTGGTGCCGAGTGATGTTGAGCACTTTTTCATGTGTCTTTTAGCCATTTGGATGTCTTCTTTGCAGAAATGTCTGTTCATGTCTTCTGCCCATTTCTCGATTGGATTATTTGTTCTTTTGGTGTTGAGTTTGATAAGTTCTTTATAGATCTTGGATATCAGCCCTTTATCTGTAGTGTCACTTGCAAATATCTTCTCCCATTCTGTTGGTTGTCTTTTGGTTTTGTTGACTGTTTCCTTTGCTGTGCAAAAGCTTTTTATCTTGATGATGTCCCAAGAGTTCATTTTTGCCCTGGCTTCCCTTGCCTTTGGCGATGTGTCTAGAAAGAAGTTGCTGTGGCTGAGGTCGAAGAGGTTGCTGCCTGTGTTCTCCTCTAGGATGTTGATGGACTCCTGTCTCACATTTAGGTCTTTCAACCATTTGGAGTCTATTTTTGTGTGTGGTGTAAGGAAATGGTCCAGTTTCATTCTTCTGCATGTGGCTGTCCAATTTTCCCAACACCATTTGTTGAAGAGACTTTTTTCCATTGGACATTCTTTCCTGCTTTGTCGAAGATTAGTTTGACCATAGTGTTGAGGGTCCATTTCTGGGCTCTCTGTTCTGTTCCATTGATCTATGTGTCTGTTTTTGTGCCAGTACCATACTGTCTTGATGATTACAGCTTTGTAATAGAGCTTGCAGTCTGGAATTGTGATGCCACAAGCTTTGCTTTTCTTTTTCAACATTCCTCTGGTTATTCAGGGTCTTTTCTGGTTCCATACAAATTTTAGGATTATTTCTTCCATTTCTTTGAAAAAAGTGGATGGTGTTTTGATAGGGATTGCATTAAATGTGTAGATTGCTCTAGGTAGCATTGACATTTTAACAATATTTGTTCTTCCAATCCATGAGCATGGAAAGTTTTTCCATTTCTTTGTGTCTTCCTCAATTTCTTTCATGAGTTTTCTGAGTACAGATTCTTTGCCTCTTTGGTTAGATTTATTCCTAGGTATCTTATGGTTTTGGGTGCTATTGTAAATGGGATCAACTCCTTAATTTCTCTTTCTTCTGTCTTGTTGTTGGTATATACAAATGCCACTGATTTCTGTGGACCAATTTTATATCCTGCCACTTTACTGAATTCCTGTATGAGTTCTAGCAGTTTTGGGGTGGAGTCTTTTGGGTTTTCCACATAAAGTATCATATCATCTGCAAAGAGTGAGAGTTTGACTTCTTTGCCGATTCGGATGCCTTTGATTTCTTTTTGTTGCCTGATTGCTGAGGCTAGGACTTCTAGTACTATGTTAAATAGCAGTGGTGATAGTAGGCATCCCTGCCGTGTTCCTGGGGAAACACGGAAAATCTCTCAGTTTTTCTGCATTGAGAATGACATTTGCTGTGGGTTTTTCATAGATGGCTTTTATGATATTGAGGTATGTACCCTCTATCCCTATACTCTGAAGAGTTTTGATCAAGAAAGGATGCTGTTCTTTGTCAAATGATTTTTCTGCATCTATTGAGAGGATCATACGGTTCTTGTCCTTTCTTTTATTAATGTATTGTATCACACTGATTTGTGGATGTTGAACCAACCTTGCAGCCCAGGAATAAATCCCACTTGGTCGTGGTGAACATAATTAACTTTGATATGTCATCTGTGTTATATATGTATCTGTGTGTGTGCATGCATGCATGTGTTCAGATTTCCATCTCAGCTTACTGCTTTTAGCCCAAAGAACTTTTTAAAGGTAGGTGTGTTAGGAATGAATTCTGTCAGGTTTGTTTATCTGGGAATGTGTTATTTCATGTTAATTTCTGATACCTAGAGATGAGACTCTCAGCTGACAGTTTTTTCTTTCAGCACATCGTTCTTTAAAAAAAAAATTTTTTTTGTAACTGGAAGTTAGTACCTGTTAATCCCCATCACTGATTTTGCCCATCTCCCCCGCCACCTACCTTCCCCCTGGCAACCACCATTTTGTTCTCTGTACTTAGAGTGTTTCTTTGTTTTTGTTTCTTCAAGTCAACATATAAGTGAAATCATAAAGTATTTGCTTTTCTCTGTCTATTTCACTTAGCACAAAGCCTCTAGTTATATCCATGTTGTTGCAAATGACAACACAATACACACACACCCCACATATATATACACATTATATACACCACATACATACATACAACACATATATATATACCACATACATATATATGCACTATATATACATATATCACATCTTATCCATTCATGTGTTGATGGACACTAGGGTTGCTTCTATTTCTTAGTTGTTGTTAATAATGCTGCAGTAAATGTAGAGGTACATGTATCTTTTAGAATTACTGTTTTCATTTTCTTTGGGTAAATTCCCAGTAGTGAAATTACTGGATCATATGGTATTTCTGTTTTTAATTTTTTGAGGAAATTCCATACGATTTTCCACAGTGGCTGCACCAATTTACATTCCCACCAATAGTGCATGAGGGTTCCCTTTACCCACATTCTCCCTAACATGTGTTATTTCTTGTCCTTTTGACACTAACCATTCTGACTGGTGTGCGGTGATATCTCATTGTGGTTTTGATTTGCATTTACCTGATAATGACTGATGTTGAGCATCTTTTTTTTTTTTTTAAAGATTTTATTTATTTTAGAGAGAGAGAGAGCATGAGAGTGGGATGAGGAGCAATGGGAGAAGCAGACTCCCTGCCAAGCAGGGAATCCAACATAGGGCTCAATCCCAGGACCCTGGGATCATGACCTGAGCCGAAGGCAGATGCTTAGCTGACTGAGCCACCCAGGTGTCCCTTGAGCATCTTTTCATATGTCTATTGGCCATCTATATGTCTTTGAAAAAATATATATTTAGGTCCTCTGCCCATTTTTTAATCAGATTGTTTCCTTTTTTTGGTGTTGAGTTGTAGGAGTTCTTTTCATATTTTGGATATTAACCCCTTATTGGATATATAATTTGCAAATATACTCTTCCATTCAGTCTGTCTCTCTTTTGTGTTTGCTGATTTTTTCAGTGATATACATATGGATTTCTTTCTCTTTATTCTTTGCACATTTATGAGTGGTTTTTGATATATGGTTACCATTAGGCTTGTATATAACCACTTCTGATATAGCAGTTTATATTAAGTTGATGACTGTCCAAATTTGAACCCATTCTTTTTTCCTCTCCTCCCCATGTTTTAGGCATATGTTGTTATATTCTATATTATTTTATTTTGTGAGTTCCTTGACTGGTTTATTATAGAAATATTCATTTTTACTGCTTTTGTGTTTCCTACCTTCATACTGTCATTTTTGGTCTTTCCTTTCCACTTTTTAAAGTCCCCTTTAATATTTCTTGCTGGGTTGGTTTAGTGGTCATGAACTTCTTTAGTTTTTTGTGTGTCTGGGAATCTTTTTCTCTCTCCTTCTATTCTGAATGATAGCCTTGCTGGATAGAAGTATTCTTGGCTGCAGATTTTTCCCAGTCAGCATTCTTCTAGTTTGCAAAATTTGTGCTGAAAAATCTCCTGCTAGTCTTATGGGTTTTCCCTTGTAAGTTACAGTTTCCTTTTGTCTTGCTGCTTTAAAATTTTTTTCTTTATTATTATATTTTGCCAATTTTAATTAATATCTTAGTGTGGATCTGCTTTTGTTGATTTTGATGGGGGTTCTATGTGCCTCCTGGATTTGGATATGTTTCCTTCCCCAGATAGGGATGTTTTTAGCTATTATTTCTTCAAATAAATTATCTGTCCCCTTTTCTCTCTCTTCTTCCGGGACTCCTATAATATGAATGTTATTACATTTGATGGAGTCGGAGTTCCCTAAGTTTATTCTCATTCTGCATAATTCTTTATTCTCTCTTTTGTTCAGCTTGATTACTTTCCACTACTCTGCCTTCTAGGTCAGTAATTCATTCTTCTACTTCTCCCATCTTGCAATTCATTCCATCAGTCATGTTTCTCATTTTGTTTATTGAACGCTTTATCTCTGTTATGTTGTTCCTTACTTCTGTGTTAAGGGTCTCACTCATGTCTTCCATTCTTTTCTCTATTCCACTGAGTATCCTTATGATCACTACTTTAAATTCTCTACCAGGCATGTTACTTTTATCTGTTTTGCTTAGATCTCTGGCTGTGGCCTTGTCCTGTTTTTACATTTGGGATAAATTTCTCTGTCTCCTCATTTTGTCTGCCTGTGTCTGTTTCTGTGTATTAGGAAAGTCAGCTATGTCTTCAGCTCTTGAAAGTAGTGACTTTATGAAGAAGAGGTCCTGGAGTGCCCTGCAGTGCAGCATCCCCTGTTCACCAGAAATTGGCACTTTAGAAATGTGTGTTGTTTATGCCCTGCTGTTGTGTCTGAGTCAAGTTTCCTCTCAGTGAAGTCATCTGCAGTGACTCTCCAACTTTTGTGGGAATGCTTGTTCTCTGTGGTGTTAGTGGGACCCAGGCAGGTCAGCTCTTTTTTTTTTTTAAGATTTTATTTATTTGAGAGAGAGAGAGAGAAAGTGAGCAGGACAGAGGGAGAGGGAGCAAACTCCTCGCTGAGCAGGGAGCTCGACTTGGGGCTTGATCCCAGGACTCTGGGATCATGACCTGAGCAGAAGGCAGATGCTTAACTGAGCCACCCAGGTACCCCCAGACAGGACAGCTCTGAAGGGGTGTACCTGCTGGGGAACTTGGGAGTGTGGTGGCAGTGTTAGCAAATTTGCTCTGGGCCACTAGTCTTATGCTGGATCCCCTGAAGGGCTGCAGTGGCTGAGGGCCAGAGACTGGGCTTGGTGTACAAGGATGGCTGGGTGTAGCACATCAGACATGCAGGGCACACGATGGCAGGACGGGGTGCATGTGTGGCTTTAAGAAAATTTGTCCTGAGCCCAGGACTGAGGCTAGCAGGCTTAAAGTGGGTGAGTCCTCAGGAGAACTCATGGGCATTGTGCACTACTAGCAGGTTAGGTAGCAAGTGTATGTGCAGTCCTGCTGCCTGCAGATGGCCCTGTGTTTATGCTGGGACCAGGAAATTGGGGGGTGGGAGTGAGAAAGGGGGAAATGATGCCTGCCAGCTCCCTCAGTTTTGGAGAAGTCCCCAAACATGCTCTGAAATCACTATGAACAGATTTGTATCCCATTTGCCCCTGGCATTGTGTAAACTGCTGTTTTTATGTTACCTCTCTGTGCAGGCTGCTGTTTCTTCAAGGGCAGGGACCCAGCTATCACCAGCCTTCCCTGCTTGTCCAGTGCCGAATCAGCTGACTTTTAAAACTCCAGGCTCTAAGTTCTACTGGTTATACAAATTCACAGAATTGGGCTCCTCTGATTTTCAAAGCCAAAAATTATGGGGATCAGTCTTCCCCATGTGAGCTCCCTGGTGCGAAGATCTATTTCTCTGCCCTTTCTGTGTACAACTCCCTCCCTCCTGAAGGCAGCCTCCCTCTGCCTTTCTGACCTTCCTAATCTTTCAGATGCAGTTTCTTGTCTATATTTCATTGTAGAATTTATTCTGCTAGTCTTTGGATCACTCTCCAGTTTACTTATTTGGATATGGATGATATCTAGGTGTAAATATGGAATGGGATAAGCTCAGTGTCCTCCTACTCTGCCATCTTCCCAAACTACCCCTGCATATTAATTTTGTGTTCTACAACTTAATGGAATTAATTTATTAGTTCTAATAGTTTTTTGGTGGTTTCTTTAGAGTTTTCTACATATATCATGTCATCTGCAAATAGTGACAGTATTGTCTTCCTTACCAATTTAAATGCCTTTTATTTCTTTTTCTTGTCTGTTTGCTGTGACTAGGACTTCTACTATTATGAGGAATGAAAGTAGTGGGAGTAAACATCTTTGTCTTGTTCCTGATCTTAGAAGAAAAGATTTCAGCTTTTCACCATTGAGTATGATTTTAGCTGTAGGTTTATCATATATGGCCTTAATTATATTGAAATATGTTCCCTCCAAACATACTTTCAGAGTTCCCTCCAAACATACTTTGAGAGTTTTTAATCAAGAATGGATGTTGTATTTTGTCAAATGTTTTTTTTTTCTGCATCTACCGAGATGATCATGTTTTTTTTCCCCCTTCCTCTTGTTAATGTGATGTACCACATTGATTGATTTGCCAATATTGAACCACACTTGTATCTGTGGCATAAATCCAACATGGTCATGATGAATCCCTTTAATGTATTGTTGAATTTGTTTCGTTAACATTTTGTTGAGGAGATTTACATATATGCTCATCAGAAATATTGACCTGTAGTTTTACGCAGGGTGCTTGATTTGGTATCAGGGTAATGCTGACCTTGTAGAATGAATTTGGAAGTTTTCCTTCCTCTTCTCTTTTTTGGAATACTTTGAGAAGAATGAGCTGTTCCTGGACTTTGGTCATTGGCACCTTTTTCATTACTGATGCAATTTCATTACTAGTAACTGATCATTTCAAATTTTCAATATTTTTTATTAAATATCATCCCGTTGCTTTCTGGCCCCCATTATTTCTAATTAGAAGTCAGCTTCTGGTCCTATTGGGGTGCAACTGAATGTGACAAAGTATTTTTGGCTTCCTGCTTTCAAGATTTTCTCCTTAATAATTTTTACTATAATATTTATGGGTGATGATCTCTTCTCATTTATCCTATTTGAAGTTTGTGGAGCTTCTTGAATGTGTAATGTTTTCAGTCATTATTTTGTAGAATACCTTTTTGGCTTTGTTCTCTTTCTCCTCTCCTACATTCCAATACATGTATCCTGGTGCATTTAAAGGTATCAAAAATTTTTATGAAACTTAATTTTCCTTCATTCTTTTTCCTTTGTTTTATTCACATTTTATAATCTCTATCAATCTATCTTCAAGTTCACCAGTGTTCTCTTGTGACAATTCACGAAATCTACTGTTGAGCCCCTTTAATGAATTTTTCACTTTGGTTATTGTACTTTTCAACTCCAGAATTCCCACCTAGTTCTTCTTTTTATAATTTCTATCTTTTCATTGATATTTTCTATTTGATACTGTTTTCATACATTCCATTACTTCTTTAATCATGGTTTCCTTTAGTTCTTTGAGAATATTTATAATGGTCACTTTGTAAAATCTTTGTAAAACCTGTTATCTGCTATCTCACACATGAAATTATTTACAATTTAAAAAGAAAGATTACTGAACAATTTTATGTATCACTGAACTGGCTAAATTGTAAATATCAAAAGAATACATAAAAGTCTTGTAGGCTTGATCTACAGTGTCTATGTGAGGATACTCTGGACAGATATATACACTTACCTGAGAGAATAGATAGAGTAGTGGATTTTCCTGCCCCATTGGGTCCTAGAAGAACAGTGATCTGCCCCACATATAAATTCAAAGACAAGTCTTTTACAGCTATCTTGGTAGTATTTGGCACTCGGAATTCCTATTGAGGAAAACCCACAAATATTAACTTTATCACTATTACTTTGGAAAGACAAGCACTCATATCAAGTGTCTATACAAGAAACCATACCACATAATCAATCTCATGAGGAAAAAAATCCAAAATTAAGAAGGATAAAAATGTGATTGGAAAAAAAATATCTGAAGGCATAACATGAGCTATAAAATTTCACAGTAAATCTATAAACATCCCCTCAGTAATATCCATTTATGCCTTGATTCAATTAACATCTTAAAGTTGATAATGCCATAATCTTCTTCAGTCCATGCATTTGTCCTGGTTTGGAGAACTGCCAATACAAAACCTGGATAGAACATCTAAAACGTAGATGTTTTATAGGCATCTCAAATTTCTTATGTGTAGTTTAGCAGTGCTCCTGCTTAAGATGCAAAAATATGGAGGGGTGCCTGAGTGGCTCAGTTGGTTAAGCATCCAACTCTTGGTTTCACCTCAGGTCATGATCTCCTGGTCATGAGCTCAAGCCCTGTGCATTGGGCGCAGAGTCTACTTCAGAGTCTCTCTCCCTCTTCTGCTCACACACTCTCTCAAATAAATAAATTTCTTTTTACTCTAGAAAACAAGAAACTTGTTTAAATAATCTAAAAAATCGTAAATTTTCTTGAACTCGTCAGAGAAGTGACTTTTCCAGGCAACCAATTAGCCTTAAATTTAAGAAAAAATAGATGCCTTTAAGGAGAGATGATATATAAACATTTGCTTATCTGGAGGAGACACAGGCACTATGTAACTAATAAAAAGATTTTGGTTAAATTTTTAATGAAAATGAAGTAAAAATACTTTACAATATCTGAATAAAAAAGTTGGGATTAAGCCCATTTCATTCAGACTTTAAACATATATTCCTTCTAGTATAACCCACTGATGGTGAATAAAGCAAAACATCTTGTGGAACAAAAAAAGCTATTTTTCTTTTACTCCAAATGGCAATAAATGTTTTCTCCCTAGGTGTCCTCATCCTCTCTTTTCCCTAGACCAAAGCATCAGGCTCATGAACTGCTTATTTGAAATCTCTACTCAGATAAGTGTGTAAAGTTTTACATCCAAAATGAAGTTCTTAATTTCTCAAAGTTTCACTTTAAAACCAACTAATCAAGCAAACCTCAAATTCTCCCCCAATGTCTCCAATATCCATAAATTGCTCCACCAATCATCCATTGCTCAAGGCACAAAACGAACTACTTTAGTTTCCTCCTTTTCCTTCAATTTTACATCCAACCAGAGAGCAAATCTTTTCAGCTCTAACCCCAGATATATTCTGAATCTCTATACTTCTATCTCCATAAGACTAGTCCACACTGCCACATTTTAGCCAAGCTATTATAAAAGCCACCAATTTGTCTTCTTCCACTCATAATCCTCACAGCAGCTAGAGTGTTCTCATAGAAAAATAAATTAGATCATGTCTCTCTACTTAATAAAGGTCAATATTGGTTGATGTACATTTGGGTTCCTTCCATAATTTGGCTATAAACATTGGGGTGCATGTATCCCTTCAGATTAGTATTTTTATATTCTTTGGGTAAATACCTAGTCGTGCAATTGGTGTATTATAGGGTAGTTCTATTTTTAACTTTCTGAGGAACCTCTATATTGTCTTCCAGAGTGACTGCACCTGTTTGCATTCCCGTCAATGGTGTAAGAGGTCTCCTCTTTCTCCACATCCTCACCAACACCTGTTGCCTTTTTTTTAAAAGATATTTATTTGAGAGAGAAAGAATGAGAGAGAGAGCACATGAGAGGGGGAGGGTCAGAGGGAGAAGCAGACTCCCTGCCAAGCAGGGAGCCCGATGCGGGACTCGATCCAGGGATCCCAGGATCATGACCTGAGCGGAAGGCAGTCGCTTAACCGACTGAGCCACCCAGGCGCCCAACACCTGTTGTCTTCTGTGTTAATTTTAGCCATTCTGAATTGTGTGAGGCAATGATGTGGATGGAGCTAGAGAGTGTAATGCTAAGGAAAGTGGCCAGATAAAGACATTTAGAATTTAAGAAACAAATGAATACAGGAGGGAAAAAGAGAAGCAAATAAGAAACAAACTATTTAAAAATGCAAATAGGCAGGCAAAAAGGCAAATATAAACAAACTATGGAGAACAAACATGGTTACAGGAGGGGAGGTAGGTGGGGGGATAGGTTAAATGGGTGATGGATATTCAGGAGGGCACTTGTTATGAGCACTGGGTGTTGTATGTTAAGTGATAAATCACTAAATTCTACACCTGAAACTAGTGTTACACTGTACGTTAACCAACTGGAATTTAAATAAAAACTTGGGAGAAAAAATAATAAAGGCCGATAATTATTTCCTAATATTAAAAAAATGGAATCCAAGCTTTATCATGGCCTTCAAGGCCCCCTGCATGGTTTATACTATGACTATACCACCAAATTCATTTTCATGTCATTCTTTCTCTTTGCTTTCTTCACTCCAACTTTAATCTCATCTGTGTTCCTCAACAAATGAAGCTCCTTTCCATCTCAGAGCTTTGAATTTTCTGTTTGAATTATCTGTACCTAGTTTTTCATCTATCGGTCCCATTCTCATCATTCCAGTCTCAGCTCTAATGTCATTGTTACAAGCCAGGTTCCAAGGAAGCAGTCTTGATTAGAAGATTAGAATGTAGTAAGTTTATTAAGGAGTGCTCTCAAGATCAAAACCTGTATAGGAGAGAGCTGGAATGGCAACTGCACAGAGGATGAAGACAAAATACAGTTCAGTATCTCTAAGGCCTCAGGTGATCCCATGAGGAGCTTTTAGGCTAGAAAGGCTATTTAAAGTTATCCCAAGTTGAGAGACAGGGTCCTTATATGTCCCCACATTGAATAGTCATTGGATTTGGGTTTCCCCAAGACAAGGAGCAAGAGCTTAGGTGAGGTGACCCTCTATCACCAAAGATATTCAAACAAGGTGACACTGAGAGCTGTTAGCTGAAGCTGTCAGTGACATGATGCTCTTTTCCACAGCTGGTAACAAGTCTTTCAGTCCAGAGCGTATCATCTGGGAGTGTAGTATATTATCCAGTCCACTCCTTGCACTGAATTCTCTTCCTTCACCAAGTTCTGGTAGCAGCTCCTCCAGGACTCCAGTGAAACTCTTTTCATCAGGGGAACTTATGTGCCCCCAACCTTAACACTGCAACTGATATTATCTTCATAATTTACTATCCATTCTAGATTACTCTCATCTTTGGCTAGCACTGCTCATGATCTAAGTTACTGTGTACTCCTCAGGCCATGACTGCTGTATTTCTTCATTTACTATCAAATTGGGTAGGAGAGTACAAAGACATACAAGTGGAACATGTGAGTACCAAATATATTCCTCCCTGTTCTATGTAATAGCTAACAACCCTACTTACTGGTGTTTAGAGTCAATCACCCTTTGCCAGAAATGTGATAAATGTGATCCTCTTCTTGTCTGTTGGTCTCTTGGCATAAAAGGTTTTAAGTGCCTTGGCAGTAACCAGTTCGTAGTTCAAAGGAACTCTTGGGGGGGGGGCACCTGGGTAGCTCAGTAGGTTAAGCATCTGCCTTCATCTCAGGTCATGATTCCAGGGGCCTGGGATCGAGTCCCACATCAGGCTCCCTCCTCAGCGGGGAGTCTGCTTCTCCCTCTCCCTCTCCCCCCGGCTTGTCCTCTCTCCCCCTCACACTCCCTCTCAAATAAATAAATAAAATCTTAAAAAACAAAACAAACAAAAACCAAAGGAACTCTCGGTGCATCTTCCTCTTGGGGATCAGAGGCCATGGTTGCGATGACAGGAAGCACCAACTGCTCAAGAGGATCACTAGAAGTTCTAGCAACTAGGACCACTCCTGCTTCTACCCCTCGGTTTCTAACCATGTCTCCCACCTCTGGGCAACATAGCACCACATAATGGTCTTTGCTATAGCGTGAATACTACATCTGGAAGGATGGCAACTCATTTCCACAAGTTACCATCTTTATACAGTTGCCTCAAATATGCCTTCAGCAGGCTATTTCATCATTCTTTTCAGATGGGGATTTCTGAATGTATATAATAGACCAGTGCATCCCACTGTTGTGAGCTCACTGCTGTACCTCCTTTGCTGGAAAGTGGGATTCTTTGATGTGACAGCACGTAGAATCCCAGACTGGTGGACCAAACAATCAAGCTCTGGGATGTCATCTTGCCTGAGACTCTATAGGCAAAAACGTGCCTAGAGTAAGGGTTGATTCCTATAAGATGAAGCACCTTTCAGTGTGAAAGAGGTCCAATGTACTCATCTAGACAACTCATCTAGACACCAAGTAGATGTCTGATCTCCTTTTGGAATGGTCCTCAGAAGTGAGCTTTGTTGAGGAGATGCTAGAAATGTGGCAATACGAACAGCAAGGTTTGGGGCACCTGGGTGGCTCAGTCATTAAGCATCTGCCTTTAGCTCAGGTCATGATCCCAGGTTCTGGGATCAAGCCCCACATCGGGCTCCCTGCTCTGTGGGAAGCCTGCTTCTCCCTCTCCCACTCGCCCTGCTTATGTTCCCTCTCTCGCTGTCTCTCTCTGTCAAATAAATTACTAAATAAAATCTTTAAAAAAAGAATAGCAAGGTTAAGTTAGGGAGTGAGGGCCCATATTTCAGTTTTTCTTATACTCCTGCCACTGCAGATTTCTATTCCTGTACCCCTTGTATGATTACTGATGGCAGAGGCTGGCTAATGTCACCTGAATCAATTTGTCTACATGGTTATTTAGTAGTACTTCTGTGATATGTGGTCTCTGGTGGATGTTAACGTGCATTACAAAGATCTTCCCACTTTCTCATTCCTATAGTTCCATCTATGTGCCTCTAACCTAGAATTTCTTGTGTAGTCTTTCTCACTGTAGGCCCTTAATTTGCCAGATCATTCACCACCGCCCAGTTCAGTGGTTTCGGGTCAATCCTGTGACACAAAGTGGAGGACCAGGAAAATAGCCTGAAGTTCTCTCCTTTAGGAGGATTTCTTTCCCCTTTTATCTTTCAAGGTTATTCCTATTTGGGGCTTCAGTGTAGCTCCCTTCACCCATGTACCAAGCTGAGCTACCCGTGAAGCAACCTCAGAACTTTTTCCTCCTGTGTGAGTTGGTTAATACATCTCAGAATGGCCACGTGTGTGAACAGAGGGAGAAGTACTGAAGTAATAGTCATGGGTGACATCAAGATTTAGATCCCCTCCTCACAAAGACTGCTGATGTCCACTGATTCTGCTCATGTTCAATCTTTGATATACCACTTCCATCTTATGATGGGTAGCTGTTGGTCTTGCCTCTCCCTACTGATATGATGGTTCAGCTCATGATGGAACCCAGCTCATGATGGCCATTGCTGGACACAGTTATTTGGTATCCCATGATCAGTTGCTTCATCTCTACCAAGGCTCAACAGCATGCCAGAACTGTTTTTTGAAAAATATAATTCTCTCTTTCAGTTGCTGATGGCATGGCCTTGATCCAGAACACTAGATGCCCACTGAGGCTTACCATAAAATCAACATGATATGCTTTCCCAGAATGACACCACAAATACCATAAAGTCTGCTGAGTTGGGATGACCAAGCAGCAGGAGTGCTTCTACTACATCCTGCTGCAGTGTCCTTTCCCGCTCCAGACTCCACTCAAAGTTGGCAGTTTTTGGTGTCATTTAGTATAGGAGTAAAAACAGTATTCTCAGGTACAGAATATATTGGCTTCAAAACCTGAAGTAGCCAGCAGGCACTATTTTCCTTTTTCATGGTGGGAGGTATAAAATACACTAAATTATTCTTTACTTTGGAAAGAATTACTGGCAGATACCAGATCACTAACTCCCAAAAATTTCACTAATGTAGTGAGCCTCTGAATCTTTATAGGCTTTATCTGTCCCCTCCTGAGAATACATGTCTGACCAAGGCCTCCAAGAAACTTGCCATTTCTTGCTTATCTGATCCAGTTATCAATATAGTGGGCCAGAATGATGCTCTGCAAAATGTATAGCTAATCCAGTTCCCTTCAGATGAGGACAGAGAGCTGAAGAGCCTATAGCCCTGGACAAATAAATATATACTGTAGCTGTCCATTCAAATGAATACAAAGATCTCTGATCCCCATTTTGATGGTACAGGAAAAATGAATTTGCGAGATCAGTGGCCCTATATCATGTTCTCAGGCTGTGTTAATTTACCACAAGTGAAAATTACCACACTTGACACAAAAGCGGCAAATAGGTGAACGATTTGAATTTGTGGTAGATCCACTGTCATTCTGCAGGTTTGCAAGGACCAGAGTGGAGAGTTAAATGGGGTTAAGGGGAATTGCTACCCATGCTGCTTGCATCTATGCCACTTTCCCAAGAATGTGATATTGCCTTTGATTTACCATCTTGGCCACCGGGAGGAGGAGGATTCAAAGGATTCCCCCTGGCTTTTCTAGTAGGACAGCTCGTCCCCAGAGGCCAAAGAGTCAAGATACGGGTTTTTACATCGTCAGGTATGTCATTTCTAATTATACATTTGGCAACTATAGAAATGTCCACTAGATGGTACTGTAGTCCCAGTGTGCCTACTGTAAGTCATCAAAAGCCAAGATTACATTTATTACCTAGCCTGCACATAGCCTCGCTCTAACAACAGGATCGAGATGGTACTTCGGATCTCCAAGTATGGTTACCCAAGTAAATTGCTAGAAGTCCCTCTGTAGGACTTGGGTAATCGTTATCATGTACATTTGCTGTGATGTTGCAGAGCACTTCTACCTAGCCAATCCAGACCCTCCTTCAGTCAGTGAGTGTGAGCTCTGAACACTGCAAACTGTGGAGACCACCCTGAATTTATATATCGGGTGCTATCTTAGCTCCTGATGATACAACTTTTATTTCTTCTGGTAGGACAGGTTGGGCAATATCCTCACTAGCTATCCTCCCATCTTGCCTCAAGAGAGCTATGTTCTGTTAACCATCATTTGTGGACCAGGTGTCCCAGACTGCCACTCCATACTTGACACTTTATTAGAAAAATTGTTCCCGCCTGTGTCACCACCGATCCTCTGTTATGTTGGACTCATGCTACCTCCACTGCTACTAGTGAGTCCATTTCTGTTAAGGTATCTCCTACTGCCAGCCCTTACTAGTGCGGCTGGTATTCCTCTCACTAGTATATTTATTGCTTTGACTGGGCCCACCTGCAAAAGCATGGTCATGTAGTAGATTAATTGGGCGAAACTGGTTCAGGGTCTTTCTGAGGCTGCAATCAAGTGACAACCTGGGCTAAGGTCATCTGAAGACCTGACCAAGATCAGGGTATCCACTTCCTAGCAGGCCTACTCAAGTTCATACTGATTGTCTGGGGAAGATTCAGTTCTTGCCATATGAGCAGCTTGAATGGCATGGTGCTATCTTCAGAGCAAGCAATTCACAACCAAGCCTAAAGCCATAATGACTTCTATGATCCAGCCTTGGAAGTCCCATACTTCACTTGCACAGTATTATACAGGTTACAACGTCAGCCTATTCACTGCAGAAGGGGACAGTACAAAAATGTGAATATCAGTGAGGATCCCCGGGGGCCATCATGAAGGCTGCCAGCAACCACAGTCCACCCTCTGCCTCCAATGACTCATTTTGTTCTCACATAAAAACACCTTCACCTGCTCTCAGTGCTACAAATGTCTCAACTATTTATAGCATCGGCTCAAAGTCCAGGTCTTGTCATCTAAATCAGGTCCAGGTGTCAACGAGCCTCTTGTGGTCTAGTTTCTAGAGATTACCTCTTAGAGTACAATTACTCTAGAACAGAAGACCTGTGATCCAAAGGGACTTGAAATCTACCATCTTCCACTCAGGATCCTCACAAACCTAACACAAAGTAGTGGGATATGCATAAATTAACCACTACACATACTCTCGGTGAAATAAGTGGAAGGCAAGAAGCATAAGGCAGTCAAATGAAATTCTGAAATCTACTATTTGATATTGTTGGCAGTTCTCTGATTAGGACTCAAGACCAGAGAATAATTCTCCAAGGTTCTTGACTCTACTTTCTATTCTCAACTCTGACTTCTCAATCATCCTTCCTTCACCATGAAAATCATCCCATGGCTGCAGCTGTTTTATTCTAGCCTGCTTTCTATTTGTAGGTGTTTGGCAGTTCAAAGGTCTCTATTCATTTCTTACTATTTCAGTCCTTTTAAAGAAGTTAGGGGTATTTCTTATAGCACAATTTTATTTAAATTTTGCTCAATCAGACCACAAAAACCACTCCTACAAATATATTTGAGATGATCCTTGTTTACCTTTGGCTTCTGTTGAGGTTCCTGACAAATAAGGCCCTAAGTTGTTACTGTCCCTACTGTTTGACTGAACGGCACCCTGAAGCACCACCTTAGATATTTGTC
Source organism: Eumetopias jubatus (assembly GCF_037043125.1). Lineage (NCBI taxonomy): Eukaryota > Metazoa > Chordata > Mammalia > Carnivora > Otariidae > Eumetopias > Eumetopias jubatus. The sequence goes on from NW_028274897.1 coordinate 168,047, forward strand.
CATCTAAAACAAGGGTTTTACTCAATATTTTTAGTTTTGGTTATAGTTGACACACAATGTTACATTAGTTTCAGATGTACAACTTAGTTTATACATTATGCTATGTTCACAAGTATAGCTATCATCTGCTCCATTACATCACTATTATGACATCATTGACTATATTCCTTATGCTCTGCTTTTTATTCCCCTGACTTACTTATGCCATAACTGGAGGCTTGTATCTTTCTTTCATCTTCACCCATTTTCCTCAAACTCCCATCCTGCTGCCCTCTAGAACCATCAATTCTCTGTATTTACAGTTCTGGTTCTACTTTTTGTTTATTCACTTTTTAGCCTCCATTTATCAGTGGAATCACATGATATTTGTCTTAGTCTGACTTATTTCATGTAGCATAATACATTCTAGGCCCACCCATGTTGTGTCAAATGGCACAATCTCATCCTTTTTTATGACTGTGTAATATTCCATTACACACACACACACACACACACACATACACACAATTTTCCTTATCCATTCATCTGCTGATGGGCACTTACGTTGCTTCCACATTTTGGCTATAGTAAATAACGTTGCAATAAACACTGAGGTACATATATCTTTTTCAGTTAGTGTGTTCATTTTCCCTGGGTAAATACCCAATAGTGGAATTATTGGATCATATGATAATTCTACTTTTAATTTTTTGAGGAACCTCCATACTGTTTTCCACAGTGGATGTACCAATTTACATTCCCACCAACAGTACATGAGGGTTCCTTTTTCTCCACATCCTTGCCAACACTGTTGTTTCTTGTGTTTTTTTATTTTAGCCATTCTGACATGTGTGAGGTGATATCTCATTGTGGTTTTGATTTGCATTTCCCTGATGATCAGTAACGTTGAGCATCTCTTCATGTGTCTGTTGGCCATCTTCTTTGGAAAAATGTCTATTCAGGTCCTCTGCCTATTTTTAAATCAGATTATTTCTTTTTTTGGTGTTGGGTTGTATGAGTTTTTTTTTTACATATTTTGGATATTAACCCCTTAGCAGATATATCATTTGCAAATATCTTCTCCTATTCAGTAGGCTGTTTTGTTTTGTTGATGGTTGTATACACATCTCCAAAATTAGCTCTATTTGCAGGCAGGGCTCTGGGTTTCCCAAGGCTTGGGGTTAGGAGCTCAAACCAAGCTTAGGTAGACTTTGAGAGGCAATGCCAGGCAACGTATAGGTTACCTGAATACAACATGCCTACAGTTGGTGCAGACAAATTAAGAGATTCAAAAGTCTTCCCTTGATGAATTCCTTGACAGAGAAGAGATTACATAACAGATAAATGCAAAAATTTGCGAACAGAAATTAATGTTCATACGTTCAAATTATTCATCTCCAGTAGACTCTACTTTTTAAAATGAGGGCATTTGTGGAAGACACCATATAGTTTATAGAAAACCTGAATGTATTCTGGAGGAAGGAGAAAGGTGTGACTTTTTATTACATACTGAAAAATTTTAATTTTGATCTTTCTCAAAGGAAGTAAACAGGATGGCCATGACTTTTTATTAGCATGTGATCTTTTTCTTGGTATTTCTAGTAATAATCATTTACAATGAACTATAAACTAAATTTCAGTTCCATCAAGAAGAAAAAAATTTGTGAAACAATACCTTGCACAAATGTTTGATTTGGATACCTGCCACCAAATTAGTAGGCTCTGCTTCAAAATACTTGCTTTCATTTGTTTCATAAAATTGCCTTGTTTCCTTTTTCCCCTCAGGTGTTTCCCCAAACCAGTGAGAGCGCTAAAAAGGCGGGGGGGGGGGGGAGGGGAGAATAAAAGTGAAATCACTGCAATGGTATTGAAAAATGATGCAATAGAAAATACTTTAGCCTGTTACCTTTTGTACTGAGATGGATTGCTGAAAATTTCTTGGGATTAAATTTTGGAGCTAAGTGGCTTAATTCAAATCCCCAAAGCATGAAAGCAGACTATTCTATTAAAATCATAACTGTCCAAGAGAGACAAATGAAAACTGCTCCAAAATGAGGTCATAGCGAAAATGACTATATCACTCCTTGTTATATCTTCTTTTACCAATACATAAGCCAATAAGAACAAGGGAAAAGACTGAGAAAGGAGGGCAAGATATACATGATTCCCATCACGCTATGGCTCTGACTCTAAGACATCTGTGCCAAACAAGGATATAAAACAGGTGGTGAGTGCCCAGATAGGGGACACAACTAAACCTCTTCTTTTACCACCCAAAGACCCATACTATATTAATTTCTTTACGCCTGAGTTTAATTGTTTATGAAATACTTGCCTGTAACTGTGATGGAATACTCAGAATTTTTAAAGTTTGGAGTTACAGGCCATCATCTACAGATTATTTATGGTTATATATACTGGGTGCTTTAAAATGTATTAGGAAAAGGCCAATGAATGGGCAGAGTCATTAAAATGATTCTTTCACCCGAACTATTGGATCATTTACAGACAGTGCAAAATTAGCTCATGGTGGCTTTTAAAGAAATTACAATATATGTTCATAAGGACTGTGGCCTCTCTCAGTAACAGAGGCATTAGAACTCACCAGCAAGAAAAAGTTCCACGGCTTGGGCACACCATACTCCCCTGGAAAGACAGCTTCTATATACCAGGCCACAAGGCCATATAAGAAAGCATCAAATAAAAACATTCCCAGTATGTGGGCAAAGTCAAAGTTCTCCATTTTGGGTGGTGAGAAGATGTTACTCCATTTAATTCCAATTTCTAAGAGATAACAGTTGACATTTAATTTAGGTGCCAACTGACACTAAAACAATTATCCATCTGCATCATAATTAAAGAGTGAAGAAAAAAGGTGTTAATATTCTATAGAGATTCCCGTTATAGTCAGTTACTTTCTTATACCATTAGAATTTAGGACTTCTGAGTAAGCAATCATGTAAGATGCCTTCTAGCATGCCAGAAACAATCAGTTATGAGTGAAACAAAAACAAAATATACTAAGTCAGGAATATAAACTTTAAGAAAAATAAGCAAACCTATGGGTTAAGACACTGACTCCTCCTTCTCTGCCCCTCCTCATGCTAAATGTTCACTGGAAAATATAATTTTAGAAAACCATAATCATTGAAAAGCAGGGATAAATGCTATCTATAGAAGAGAAGACTAGCAGAATTTTTGTGTAGATATTGCACTGATGAAAAAAGGAAGACTAAAAGTCACTAAAAGCAGACCTGTTTTGCTTCCAGTCCTAGCACTAAACAGCAGCCAGGAACTCCAAATGAGCAGGGAAAGCTACTAACAGACTTGAGTAAATTTATGGAGAGAATGTGGCAGCGCTCATGTACGACAGGTGGTGGTATGAAGTAGTATCATTTTTTTGAAGGACAGTTTAACAATATTAATCTATTTTAAAACTGTGAATATCTTATGAGAATATGGTCAAACTTATAAGGTAAATACTCACTCTCCATTTCTGCCTTGACTAGGAATTTAGTTCCCAGCCCCATTGCTATATTTGAGCTGAGACAGGAAGCCAGCTTCTGGGAGAATGTCATTTGTGCAAAGTTTGTAGAGACTGTAACAAGTGGAAAGTAGGTAGCAAAATAAATGAAACCTCCAACAGAAACAGCAAAATGTGCTGGAAATAAGAAGGAAATTATAAGGTCAATTCAAGCAACATGCAGAAACCTAAACTACAAATATCTGTGTTACTGGAAGAGTGTAATAAAATAAGCACAGTGAGAATAGAAATTTGTTTTGTTCACCATTTGCTTACCATTATACAATGCGTGGCACTTTATAGGTGCTCAAAAGTATTTTTTGAATGAATAAGAGGCTGAAATTAAACATTTCAGTAACAATTTTTTCTGGAATTTATCATTCTATAGTGTAGTAACTATAAATATTATAGCTCTTAATGGAAATTTACATATTTATTTTTCAGCATAAAAATTATAAATGCAAATACTATTATTGACATAATCAGAAAATATCTAGATTGCATTCCCAGATACTATGAGGTTCAGTCTATGTCATGATACTGGGGGAAAAGAAGGATACTTGAATAAACAGAAATACAAAGTTGGTCTCAAAAGCAGATATGGTTGGGAATATGAAAAGTTCCAAAAATGTGACTCTGATAAAACACTAAAAAGAAAATTCCTGTTAATAAACCAATTAACATCATCAGGAGTTAAAATTCAGCATCTAAATAAGAATGGTATATTATAAAGTACAACATATTATTCCACTATTAGGAATGATTCATCCTTTCCCTCTTTATCTCACTCTGCATTCCATATTCACCAACTAGAACACTTATGTTTTATACACTCATCAATGTGTATTCTTTTTTAAAATTAAAATTATAAAGAGAATGAGGGGACAAATAAGAGATAACAAAGACAATATATTAGATACACCTGATAAAATAGCATCAAAATATATAATGCAAAAAATAATAGAAGTTTTAAGAATATACAAATGTACGATCATAGTGGAAATTTTAACCAGCTTTCTCAGAATTAACAAACTTGGCCTAATGAAAATACATGTCAACTATCCCAAACAACCTCAAAATATACCTTCTTTTTTTTTTTTTTAAAGATTTTTTAATTCATTTATTTGACAGAGAGATAGCGAGAGCAGGAACACAAGCAGGGGGAGTGGAAGAAGGAGAAGCAGGTTTCCCGCCAAGCTTGGAAAAGCCCGACACGGGGCTCGATCCCAGGACCCTGGAATCATGACCTGAGCCAAAGGCAGACGCCTAACCATCTGAGCCACCCAGGCACCCCAAAATATACATTTTTTTTCAAACATATTTGGAATACTGATTTTTAAAAAACTGGACATTGACTAGGTCATAAAGTAAATCCTAACAAATTTCAAAGGAATTATATTAAACTGGCAATCAATAACCAGAAGATATCCATAAAAACCCAGTATGCTGAGAAATTTAAGACACACATCTTTGAATAATTACAGAAGAAAATTATAAGGAAAATTATAAAACATTTTAATGTAACAACAGGAAAAAGCTTATTTATCAAAATTTGTGTCATGCAGTCAAACCAGTATTAAAAAGGAAATTACTAGCCTTAAATTTATTTATTAAAAGAAATAAGACAAACGTACACTATCACAAGTTTTAAAAAATGGCAATAAATACAAAGTTTATGGAATGGTAAGAGGATCAACAAAGCCAAAAGCTTATTCTCTGTAGAGACTAATACTGCTAACTAACCTGTTGTGAAACTGATCAAGAAAAAAAAAAGAGAAGGCACAAATTACTGGTATAAGGAGTAAAAGAGTATATATCATGAGTAAAAGGGTATATATCATGACAGCCATTAGCAAAGACATTAAAAACATAAGAAACCATATTAAATTAATGATACTGCACCAATAAATTTCAAAACTAAAATATAAGTTAAAGAAAATACAACTTACCAAAAATGAAAGAACTAGAAAACCTGAATGTCCTAAGGTCATAAAAGAAATTGAATCAATAATTAAAATCCTTCCCAGTGCTTTTTCAGCAACTTCTAGCAGATAGTCAAAGAAGAAATAATTAGAATACTGCACTGAAATTCCCAGAGAGATAGAGATACAGAAAAAGAGGACATCCAATCAGAGAAAGACATGTATCATATGACCTCACTGATATGAGGAATTCTTAATCTCGGGAAACAAACTGAGTGTTGCTGGAGTGGTGGGGGGTGGGAGGGATGGGGTGGCTGGGTAATAGACATTGGGGAGGGTATGTACTATGGTGTCTCCTCTTTAATTTCCTTCATCAATGTTTTATAGTTTTCAGAATGTAGGTCCTTCACCTCTGTGGTTAAATTTATTCCTAGGCATTTTATTATTTCTGGTGCAAGTGTAAACGGGGTTATTTTCCTAATTTCTCTTTCAGTGAAAGGACTGCCTCCAAAGAAATGCACACATGAATGGGAACTTGACATATAGCAGAGCAGGTATTGCAGAGTAGTGAGGAAAATGTGAACTGTTTATCACATGTTGCTAGGACAACTGTCTATGCACTTGGGAGAACAATCAATTCGCTACATCATACCACACACAAAAGAACACAGGAAGATAATTTTATGACTTTGGAGTAGAGAATTTTTTTCACTGAAATATTTAATATCACAAACTATGAAGGAAAAGGTTGGTAAAGGAAAAGATTGATCACATTAAAATTAGTAACTTAAAAGACAGCATAAATAAAAGCTGAGAGCTCCAAACTGGGACAAGTTTTGCAACACATTTGCAATTAACAAAAGGTAGGTAGCAGGAATATATAAATAAGTCCTGACAATAATCATAATGGATAAGAATGCACAGATTTTACAGAAAAGGAAACACATGACCCATATTAATATTAATAACTCTCAGCTTCATCAGTAAATGAGAAAATGCAGGTCTGAACTGCCATAAGACAGGATTTCGTATCTCCAGTATGGCACAAATTAGAGTTTGATGTAGTAAATTTTGGCAGGGATATGGAATAATAGGAATTCTCATCTTCGTCCAGTAGGGCTGTAAGTGCACAGAACCACTCTGGAAGTGCTGGACACAGGTAGTTGGACATTTACAAACCCTATGACCCAGCAATTCCTTTTCTACATATGTACCATAGTGAAAGTCTAACACATATAAACTAAAGACATGTACAAAAATGTTCTAAATATCTAGTCTGCCATAATTCCAGAAACAGGAAATGACAGTATCTGTTTTCTAACTATCTCATTTTTCTCTTTGGTATATTATCACATTCTGCCTTACATTGACACACCACTTTTCTTTACCTCCTGGGTTGGTTGGTTTTATTTGTTTGTTTGTTTTGGCTGCTTATAGGTTGTACATGTGATCATGTGTCTTGTAAGGACCCATAACTAACAATATTCATGATAATGTACTGAGAAAAATAAAAATATAATGAATAGAGTTACTGGTCATGACTGCTATTGGCAAGTTAGCCCTCAAAAAGCAAGGAAACCATTTTTGCTTGCCTTTGTTTTATTATATACCGGGCCAGCTCAATGAATGACTTTTAGATACTTGCATCCATTGACTTGACTTCCCATTCCAATCTTCTAGTCTTTCAAAAATGTTTAAAAACTAACCTCTATAAGAAGCATTCATAGGTTTATCTCAATATGAAGTGGGATTATTTTAATCCTTTTTTCCTATGTATACTGATTCATAAATTTTCATTGCTCTCTGCATGTCCTATCAAATAATTTTTTTGTGCATATGATATGCATGTCCACAAGGTCAATGTCAGCTCTATGGGACAGACACTGTATTTCAAATACACAGCAAACACACAATAAATATCTATTAATGAAGTACCTGCACCCTTTCTTTCAGGCAAGCAATTTTGTTGTTTTCTTTCTCTTCACATACTGCAGATCATCATCAGATACTGACAGACTTTATTCCCTCCACTAGAATATACAGAAGCCATCTCAATCATTACCATTCCTGCTGGATGGTTAAATAGATACCATATGCATAGCAGCAGGTAAAGGTTAAAAAGAATTCTCAAATATGACTTTATTTTCATTTTTGTCCTTTTTTCACGTGTATACTATATATTAATTTTCACTGCTCCCTTCATTCCCTTTCTTATCATTTCATGTACTTACAATACTTGTCTTTTTATTTAGACTATAAAGAGAGGCTACAGACGAGATGGCAAATGAAGGTCACAGAAGCCTCCAAATATAATCCCCATTGAGTCACTAATTATCTTTCCCAGGAGTTTTAGACTCACCTTTATCGAAGAACGTGCTAACCATAAAGCTGAAGAATATTGTGGCAATGGCAAAACACAGCAAAAAGACGAAGACAAGAGATGGGTCACTGTACTGGATGACTGGCACAGGTTCTATCTAATAAAATAATCAGGAAGCCAGTTGAGCCATACTCTAAATGGCATCACAGCAAAACAATAGAGGAGAAGTGAAACATCTTTAAATATTTTAATAGTCCTAGTGAAACTAATGACAAACCTCAGGGAGATGAGTAAACAATTCATTAACTACAAAAGGTCCCCACATCTAAACTTAAAGTTTAGTTTGCTGAGAGACTAAGCAGCCCCTGCATTTCCAGATTGTAGTCAACAATAGGCACGTGTTCACTTCCTGACAACTTGAATCCATTAGGCCCATACCATGTTATATGTTTTTCCTCTCAAAGTTTAGCTATAGCATACTACAGTGAAATAGACACTTGCCTTGGCAAAGAAAATCATGCACATCAAAAGGATGATAACTGAATACAAAGAGAGGAATGTGAAGAAATAGGCACCCCAGAACATCCAATTACTGAGTCCTATCATGAGCAGATACTCCTGTGGGAGAGTTAACACAAACCAAACATCTTGTAAAATAATATAATTATATAAAATGCGTTCATAAAGATTATCTAATTTATTTCTACCACAATCAAAATTGGTGAAATAAGAATTATCACACCCGATTTATAGAAGAGGAGATCAATGATTTGATTAAAATTATTCAGCTAGTGTGTGGCAGTACTATGATGCTTATCAGCCTAGAGATGATCTCACCAATAATTTACCTGATATTGCTAAATAAAACGATAAACTGCTTAGATTAATATCCCCTTTCTTTTATTACACCCTCTTCTAGGAGATATTAAAGAATGTAAATATATTTTAATTAAATTACAAAAGATAGAAGCAAACACTAAAACTATGATAAAAAATAAGGGCGAAAATTCAGTTTTAGAATTTATGAAATATATTCTTTAAAGAAATATTTTATTTCGAGTGTTAACAAAAGAACATCAAAAAAGTTTAGCTAAGCATATAATGTAGAAAACCAATAAGATTCAAATGAGTGGTATGAGTCTTCACAGGCTATTTTAAATATTTCTATTGAATTTTACTGATGGACCAATATTAAATTCTGTAACTTTAAGTTCTTCTAGGGTAGAGGGCAGAGACCATGTTTGCCTATCTGTATCTGCCTGGCCCATACAAAGAGTTTAATAAATGTTTGTTGAAAGGACAAATGAATGAATGTGAGGATTTTGGAATTCATACTTTCCAAAGTTCTTAAAAATGGGCACAGGTCCACTTTATTATGTGAAGGGGACAGAAATAGGGATAAATGGTTCCTAGCAATCAATGGTACAACCAGACTTTCTTAGCAAGTTTTAATAACCAACAAAAATGACAAAGTACTTTTAGCAAAAGAAGTGTAAGATTTCTGGGGGCCTGAGTGGTTTAGTCTGTTGGGCAGCCAACTCTTGGTTTCAACTCAGGTCATGATCTCGGGGCCCTTGGGGATTGTGCCCCACATCCAGCTCCCTGCTCAGTGGGGAGTCTGTTTCAGGATTCTTTATCTCCCCCTGCCCCTCCCACTGCTCTCTCTAAAATAAATACATAAATGTTTAAAAAAAAAAGAAGTGTAAGATTTCTAAACTGAAAACTAAAACACTGTTGAAAGAAATTAAAGGAAACCTAAAGGAAAGACACCCCATTAATAACCCATTAATTCAACATACTATTGGAAGTTCTAGCCACAGCAATTGGGCAAGAAAGAAAGAATGGATGGAAATCAGAATTATTTGCATATGACATGATATTATACATAGGACACACTAACAATTCCACCAAAAAAGCTCTTAGAACTAATCAACAATGTCAGTAAAGCTGGAGGATACAAAACCAAAATACAAAAATCTGTTGCATTCCTATTCACTAATAAAAAACTATTAGAAAGAGAAATTAAAAAAAAACCAATCCATTTACAAATGCATCAAAAAGAGTAAGATACATGGGAAGAAATTTAACCAAGGAACTGAAAGACCTGTACACTGAAAATTCTAAGATACTGAAGAAAGAAACTGAAAACAACACAAACAAATAAACAGATATACCATGCTTGTGGATTGGAAAAATTAATATTGGTAAAATGTCCATACTACCCAAAGCAATAGACAGATTCAATGCAATCCTCATCAAAATTCCAATGTCATTTTTCACAGAAATAGAACAATCCTAAAATTTATAAGGAACCACAAAAGACCCCAAACAGGCAAAGCAATCTTCAGAAAGAAGAAAAAAGCTGGAAGCATTCTACTTCCTGATTTCAAACTATATTACAAATCTATAGTAATCAAAAAAGTACAGTACTGTCATTAAAACAGACAACAGAGCAATGCAACAGAATAGAGAGCACAGAGATAAACTCACACATACATGGCCAACTAATTTATGCCAAAAAAGTAAAAAATACACAATGGGAAAAGGACAATTTAGAAAAAATTATATATATATAAGGCATCCAAGCAGATGAGACAATCTTACATGCAAACCAGATTCCACACATAAAAAAGAATAAATGACTCATCAAAGTAGGAGAATACAAAGTCAACACACAAAAATCAGTTGAGCTTCTACACACTACCAATGAACAATCTAAAATGGAAATTAGGAAAACAATTCCACTTATAAGAGCATCAAAACGAGTAAAATATGGAGTGCCTGGGTGGCTCAGTCAGTTAAGTGTCTGCCTTTGGCTCAGGTCATGATCCAGGAGTCCCAGGATCAAGTGTCCAGGATCGAGTCCTGCATGGGGCTCCCTGCTCAGCAGGGAGTCTGCCTCTCCCTCTGCCCTCACCCTGCTCATGCGCGCTCTCTCTCTCAAATAAATAAAATCTTTAAAAAAAAAGAGTAAAATACTTAGGAGTCAACTTAACCAAGGAGGTAAAAGATTTGTACAATTAAAACAATGAAAAGTGAAAGATCTCTACGTTTTTGAGGCCAATATACTCCCATGCAATTAAAAAAAATTAGAAAATTAGATAAAGTTAGAAAATTTTGGTGAAATATAGAGCAAACAGAATTTTCATACATTGCTAACGGAAGTGAAAATTGGTAAAATTTTATTGGCAAACTTTGGCACTGTATAATAAAGTTAAATATGTATAATCTAACATTCAGCAAAAAAAATTTATAAAATATTCATAGAAGAATTACTTATAATACCCAAACTCCAAACACTAAAGGAAAATAGATAAATTTTGATAGTCATACTATGGAATCATAAAACTCATATAACTCAATGATTATAAATGAACAACAGCTACATATTTAGCTGAAAGAACCACACAGACACAACATAATACAGTGCATGATTCCATTTACCAAGTTCAAGGCAGACAAAACTAGCTCATAATACTAGAAGTCAGGTTAGTGTATACTTTGGGGAAAATGTTTTGAGGGGTACACAAGCCATCTTCTAGAGTGTTGGCAGTGTTTTATTTCTTACAGGGGTCACAATAAAATGGGCATACTTTCTTCATGATAACCCATTCAACTCTACTACAATAATTTGAAAGTTAGTGTCTCCTCAAAATTCCTAAGTAGAAAACCTTGTCCCCAGTGTGACGGCAGTTTGAGGTGGGGCCCCTGAGAGATAAGTAGGTGATGAGGGCTAAGCACTCATGAATCAGATTAGTACCCTTATAAAGGACACCCCAGAGAGCTCACATTTCTTCTGTCATATGAGGAGACAGTGATGAATGAGGTGCCATCTATGAACCACAGAGGGCATTCTCATCAGACATTTCTGAATCTGCTGGCACCTTGCTCTTGGACTTCCCAGGTTGCAGAACTGAGAGAAAGAAATTTCTCTTGCTTTATAAGCTATATAGTTTATGATATTTTTGTTACAGTAGCCTGGATGGATTAAAGCACATGCACTTTTCTGTGTGTATATATGTTATACTTCAACGAAAGTAATTTAAAAATGAAATATAAGGGGGGGAAATCTGAGGGAGAGACAAACCATGAGAGACTCTGAGAAACAAACTGAGGATTTTAGAGGGGAGGGGGTGGGGGAATGGGTTAGCCTGCATGAAGCACTGGGTGTTATACACAAACAATGAATCGTGGAACACTACATCAAAAACTAATGATGTATTGTATGGTGACTAACATAATAAAATAAAATTAAAAAATAAGTGTTCTGTAGTTTCTAGAGTACAGATCCTTTACCCCCTTGGTTAGGTTTATTCCTTGGTATCTTACGGTTTTTGGTGCAATTGTAAATGGGATTGATTCCTTAATTTCTCTTTCTTCAGACACATTGTTAGTGTATAGAAATGCAACTGATTTCTGTGCATTCATTTTGTATCCTGCCATGTTGCTGAATAGATATTGTTAAAATGCCTATGCTGCCCAGAGCAATCTATATATTCAATGCAATCCCTATCAAAATAACGTTGACATTTTTCACAGAGTTGGAATAAACAATCCTAAAATTTGTATGGAACCAGAAAAGACCCCAAATTGCTGGGGGAATGTTGAAAAAGAAAACCAAAGCTGGAGGCATCACAATTCCGGACTTCAAGCTCAATTACAAAGCTGTAATCATCAAGACAGTACGGTTCTGGCACAAAAACAGACATATGGATCAATGGAACAGAATAGAGAGCCCAGAAATGGACCCTCAACTCTATGGTCAACTAATCTTTGACAAAGCAGGAAAGAACATCCAATAGAAAAAAGACAGTCTCTTCAATAAATGGTGCTGGGAAAACTGGACGGCCAAGTCCAGAAGAATGAAATTGGACAATTCTCTTACACCATACACAAAGATAAACTCAAAATGGATGAAAGACCTCAGTGTGAGACAGGAATCCATCAAAATCCTAGAGAACATAGGCAGCAACCTCTTGGACCTTGGCCACAGCAACTTCTTCCAAGACACATCTCTAAAGGCAAGGGAACCAAAAGAAAAAAATGAACTTTTGGCACTTCATCAAGAGAAAAAGGTTCTGCACAGCAAAGGAAACAGTCAATAAAACTAAAAGGCAACCTACAGAATGGGAGAAGATATTTGCAAATGACATAACAGATAAAGGGCTGATATCCAAGATCTATAAAGAACTTCTCAAACTCAACACCTAAAAAACAAATAACCCAGTCAAAAAATGGGCAGAAGACATGAACAGACACTTCTCCAAAGAAGACATACAAATGGCTAACAGACACATGAAAAATGCTCCACATTACTTGCTGTCAGGGAAGTGCAAATCAAAACCACAATAAGATACCACCTTACACCAGTTAGAATGGCAAAAATTAACAAGGCAGGAAACAAGTGTTGGAGAGGTTGTGGAGAAAGGGGAACCCTCTTACACTGTTGGTGGGAATGGAAGTTGGTACAGCCACTTTGGAAAACAGTATGGAGGTTCCTCAAGATGTTAAAAATAGAGCTACCCTATGACCCAGCAATTGCACTACTGGGTATTTACCCCAAAGATATCAGATGTAATGAAAAGAAGGGGCACATGCACCCCAATGTTCATAGTAGCAATGTCCACAATAGCCAAGCTGTGGAAGGAGTCGAGATGCCCTTCAACAAATGGATGGATAAAGAAGATGTGGTTCATATATACAATGGACATCAGCCATCAGAAAGGATGAATATCTACCATTTGCATCGACATGGATGGAACTGGAGGGGATTATGCTAAGTGAAATAAGTGAAGCAGAGAAAGACAATTATCATATGATTTCACTAACATGTGGAATATAAGGAATAGTGCAGAAGACCATAGGGGAAGGGAGGGGAAACTGAATGGGAAGTAATCAGAGAGGGAGACATACCATGAGAGACTCTGGACTCCGGGAAACAAATTGATGGTTGCAGAAGGGAGGGGGGTGGGGGATGGGATAACTGGGTGATGGGCATTAAGGAGGGCACGTGATCTGATGAGCACTGGTTGTTATACACTACTCATGAATCACTGAACATTACATCAAAAACTAATGATGTACTATATGTTGGCTAACTGAGCTTAATAAGAAAAAATATTTAAAAATAAATGAAATATAAATATCAGTCATAATGTTGATGTTTGTGTATCACGTTCTGGGGACTCAAAAAAAGTGTTAAATTATAATTGAGAATTAAAGAGAGATAATCAACAAGGAGATGGCAGCTACAACACCTGAGACAAGTAAGTTAACTGTGTGTTCGCCAATCAGAAAAGAGGAAAGCATTACAGTCAGAGGAAACATAAACATAAAGGAAGTTTCAAAAAAAGTCATTCATTTTGGCTGGAAGGAAAGGTATCTATGTTTTTTTCACTCTCAGTGAAACACAATTCTGGAGGGGACTACAGGAGGTCATTTAAAACTTTTTTTTCAGCAATCAGAAATTGGTTAAAAAATTACAATATGTTTTTTTTTTTTAGATTCTACATATAAGTGAAATCATATGGTATTTGTCTTTTCTCTGAATTATTTCACTTAGCATAATCCCTCTAGGTCCATCCATGCTGTTGCAAATGGTGAGATCTCATTTTTTATGGCTGAGTAATATTCCATTGTATCGATATACAACATCTTTATTCATTCATCTATAGATGGACAACAAACAAATGAACAAAAACAAAGACATATCTATAAATACAGAGAACACACTGATAGTTGCCAGAGAAGGGAATGGGGGGATGGGCAAAAGGGTGCAGGGGAGTGGGAGGTACAGGCTTCCAGTTATGGAATGACTAAGTAATGGGGATGAGTGGTACAGCATAAGGAATATAGTCAGAGGTATTGTAATAGCGTTGCATATTGACAGACCGTAGTTCCCCCTGTGCTGAGCAGAGCATAATGGGCGAACTCGTCCAATCACTATGCTGTACAGCTGAAACTGATGTAATACTGTGTGTCAACAATACTTCCATAAAAATTCCTTCTTAAATCACAGAATCATAGAATCTTGGAATTGATTTGTATCTAAATTCATCTAGACACAACTCCACAAATCCAGTAGATTATTTCTTTGTAGCTCTCCTTATTCCAGAGATGTTGGAGGGCATTTGGCATTTAAATTATATCCCTAAACAACAACGATAACAAAATGAGGAGTAGGTAGGGGCCAAATATTAGAAAATGCTTAAGTGGAATTTATTCAGCAGAGAACAAAGACAAATACAACCTTAAAATTTATTTCTAGCCATCTGTGTTACAGGACAATTACCCTGGCAACAATGTGCAAGGTAGATTCAGAGGAGAGCTGAGGGGTGAGGAGATATGTGCGAAGTGCCCTGAGTGAGAAGAGGTGGGTAGTGAGAAACAACGTGAGGCTGATGTGTGAAGTGGTGTGGCCACTAAGGAAAGAGAAAAATGGCAGGATTCAAGATTACACAAGCATAAATGAAATGGAGAGACAGCTGATGTTAACAGCCACATCTAACAGCTATGGAGCACCCACTAGGTGCCTGACAATGTACCAAACACTCACCACCTGTTTCCTCCTTTACACCTCACAACAGCAGGTCCAGGTGATTTGACAGTGATAATTTTTCACATAATATCTAGCTTAATATCATGACAGCCTTCCAAGTTAGTTATTATTATTATACTCAATTTATATCTGAGAAAAAAGGCTAGAAAAGTTATATGACTATGTCAGAGTCAAATAGTAGAGATAGGATTCAAATCTATGATTTATCAGAAACAAATTAGGCAATAAATCAATTATATATAATTATATAAATCATCTCTCCCTCTCTCTTTATAGGATATATTATAATATTATTGTATATTATATAATATATTATATGTTAAATACATAATAATTACATATTAATTATAATTATATATTAATAATTATATATGAATTATAAATTAATAATTGGTTAAATGACTATTTTTGAACTGCAAAGCCTCTGGCCATAACACAACATGGTCTCTACCGAGACATAGAAATTCTGAAGGGGACTATAAGTGGTCATTTAGGAAAAAAAACTCAGAAAAACTAATTATAGAATCATAGAATCTTGAAATTTACTTGTATTTAAATTCATCAAGACAGTTCCACAAGCCCAGATGATTAATTCTTTGCAACCCACCTATTCCAGGGAGATTTTAGAGCATTTGCCATTTAAATTCTATTTGTAATAATCTTGTGAAGTAGTCTTCTAGAAATAAAATTAAAGGATTCCAATGAAAACAAACTTCTAGAAAATTGCCAAGAGAAATAAGTGTTCACTTTCTGGTTGCTATTGAAACATGAGCATCTACCAGTGCTGAGTGGGTAGAAATAATCCAGCCTCCACAGAAATTTATGCTACAGACCCAAATTTTTCTATAGAAGCTCTATTTACCTCAAGAAAAGTAGAGTTACCTTCAATCGCTTTTCCTTTTCCCACATAATAGACTGAATGAGGGTAAGATGGTTCATAGAGAAGATAAATAAGATTACTAAAGGAATGAAAATACCAAAAAAGGTGAAGAAGTAATCACGAGAATATTCTGGATATGGAAATCTCTGAACAAAGACAGTGACATCTTGAAATAGCTTTTGTGTAGCTGTGCGGTTAAAATATTTCATGATGGCCTGATCCAAGGCATGCTGTATAACCAGGAACCCTTCAGTGATGTACCCTAAATGAGAAAACAAAGATTGCTAAGTACAACAGACAAGAAATAGCTGAAATGAACAAAGGAAAAGGTAACTAAAGGTATGTCAAAAACAACAAAGTTAATTATTGTAAAGAGGCTCTTGTTATAGTCTAAATTTCACAGCAATTATGGTTTCCCCACGCAAATACATAATAAATACTTTATTATTTAAATTTTTATTTACTTGAGTATGGTTGATGCACCAGGTTACATTAGTTTCAGGTGTACAATGTCGTGATTTATACATTATGCTGTGCTCACGAGTGTAGCCACCATCTGTCAGCATACAGTGCTATTACAGTATCATCAGCTATATTCCTTTGCTGTGCCTTTTATTCCCGTGACTTATTTATTCCTTAACTGGAAGCCTGTATCTCCCATTCCCCTTCACCCATTTTGCCCACCCCTCCCTCCTCTCTGGCAATCATCAGTTTGTTCTCTGTATTTGTAGATCTGATTCTGCCTTTTGTTTATTCATTTGTGGGCTTTTTTAGATTCTTTTTAAAAGGATCCTAATTCCCAGCTTCCCAGAAAGTAAAATATTGTGTAAAATTACAGAGCTGCTTTCTGCAATTTCAATCAACTGAATGAGAACTGAATAAACTACTGCATAGGTCAAGATTTTAATTCAGTACCCTTGATATTTGAGAAATTAAGGGAAGTTCATACTGAGTGAGTTATATGAACTGATGTCCACTAAAGCAGAGCTACTCAGTGTGTGGTCCTTGGATCTTGGCAATATGCAAATAGCTTCTTACTGTTAAATAAGTTTAGTATAAAAATGAGCAAACACTTAAAAACTTTTATTAAAATTTGGCAATGCCATGACATCTAAAAACTGAATTTTCTGTTCATCTATACAAGTTCTTTATAGATTTTCAATGTGAATCTGTGTCACATTTTCTCCCTTCTGGATCTCACCTTACTGTTTTAATAGGGTCTTTCACACAGGCTGGAATAATCAATTTTAATGAAGTTCAATTTGTCAATTTTTTTCTTTTATAATAATACCTTTTCTGTCTTAATGAATCACTGCTGGCCCCAAATTCATGAAGATATTCTCATAAATTTTGTTGTGGAAGCTTTATGATTTTAGTTTTTACATTTAGGTTTATGATCATCATGTTATTTAACTAATTATATGTAGATATGGATTAGTGATCAAGATTCATTCTTTACATCCACATACCATGTTATTCCATCACAATTTGTTCAAAAGATTTCCTTTTCCCAGTGAATTATACTGGTGCCTTCATGGAAAAATTAAATGTATGTATATGAGTCTATTTCCAGACACCTCATTCTTTTTATATGTATTTGTTTGTCGGGAGCCATGAGCAACAAAGGGGTTAATCGGGTAGAGCAAAGGCTCCCTGATCCCTTTGACCCATGGCCACCTGACTGCCCCCATACAAGAACATGTGGTACTGGCTAGCCCGAGTTGTATTTAGACTAAGAAAACCACAGTGTTATTGATAAGCCCTGAAAAATAGCGCACCGGGCCCTTTGAAGGCATGGGAAGAAACTATGCGCTTGAGGAACCTGGCCTTGAACCAAAAACTCGGGATGGAGCCAGGAGAGGGCAGGGAGGAACCTGTGGAACTTGTTTATGTCCTATTGTTATATAACCTGAACTTATATAAAGTGTGTAAGTAAGAATAAAGTTGTTGCTCGCGGCATCCCCGTGGGCAACCCTCCTGTTCCCATACTTTTATGTTTCATTCTCTTACCCTCACCCCTGTTCGACCTTGCACGCGGGCCGTGGCAAGTGGCGCCCGAACAGGGACCTGAGCACATGAAAGAGGATCCTGGACACTGACGTTGTAAACATTCAGGTAAGAGAACCGGTCCTTTAACCGGCACGACAGGAGTAAGAAATTATGGGACAAAGTCAGTCCGCTAGTCATGCATATTTTCTGCGGACCCTGCAGATTTTATTGGCAGAGAGAGGGCATAAGGTGTCTTCCTCCACACTGCAGGAATTTTTCAGGAACATAGAAGACTTGTGCCCTTGGTTCCCACTAGAAGGGACAGCAAACCCAGAGGATTGGAGACGGGTGGGCCAAGAGATGAAAAATCAAATAAAGTTGCGGGGCTCCGGTGCCTTGCCGCCCAATACAATGGGCCTCTGGTCTCATATTGGTGAAATCCTGGAGCCACAACAAAAAATTGAGCTGATATCTTTAAAATCATGGGTTGAAGATAAGGAAAAAGATCCTATTAAAGTACCCCTGACTCCCACTGGGGTATCCTCTTTTGAGATCCTGGGCGATGATGCTAACATACCCGCCCAGGACCCTTTCCCTCCTCCACCACCTCCTATGCCCTTGGCGGGGAAAGCCCCTAGTGCTCAGAGTGGTGGGGATGAATTTGGCGACGATGATGTTTATCTCGATGATGACCCCATTCTGACTATGCCCACATCGTTGAAATCGGTCCTGCCTGCAGTCACAACCTCTGGGCAAGGGATTAATTCCGTGACTAGGTGCACTCAAACTAGCACGCTGCAGGCTTTTCCCATTATGACCAATCAGCAGAGCGCTGCCAAGTCCTCTGTGTCCAACATTAGCCCTTTACAGAGAACTTTACTAACAGCGCAGCAAGCGGGAGAGGACGTGGGAGAGTTTAATGCCTACCCAGTAACCTTACAGGGAGGCCAACGGACTTATACTGCCCTAAATTTTAAAATGTTAAAAGACTTAAAGGCTGCCTGTAGTCAGTACGGGGCCACTGCTCCCTTTACCCTATCTATGATGGAAAACCTTACCAGAGAAGCTCTTTGCCCGGGAGATTGGAAGGTTGTTGCCCAGGCTTGCCTTAATGGGGGAGATTATTTGTTGTGGAAGGCCGAATTCGAGGAAAAGTGTAACAATCTGGCTATCTATAACAAAAGGACCCAAATCCCTGTCACATATGAGATGTTGGCTGGTACTGGAGCTTATTATGAAGTGGGTAACCAAATACATTTCCCTGAGATTGCCTATGCTCAAATCAATGAGGCTGTTTTGACTGCATGGAAAAAGTTACCGACCACTGGCACAAGGACAGAGGAGTTATCCAAAATAAGACAGGGACCCGATGAACGCTATCAAGACTTTGTTTCACGGCTGTTACAAGCCGTGAGTAGGATTGTTGTGGACGGAAAGGCAGGAACTATTATAGTGAAGCAGCTAGCCTTTGAGAATGCCAATTCAGCATGTCAGGCGGCCATAAGGCCTTGGAAGTCCACGGGCACCCTTGAGGATTTTTTGCGGCATTCAAGTCAATCCAGCTCCTCTTATTACAGAGGCAGCACCCTCTATTTGTAACACACATCAGAGCTCACTCTAACCTTCCTGGCCCCCTAGCGGAGGGCAATCGCATAGCTGATGAAAATACACATATATTTTCTACAAACACCATTCAGGCAGCAAAAAGCAGCCATGCAAAATTCCATCAGAATGCACAGGCCTTACGGCGTCAATATGGCATCTCCCGGGAGGAATCCCGACAAATTGTACGAGAATGCCAGTCCTGTCCCCAGTTTTTTAACCCCCCCACATATGCCATTAACCCCAGAGGGCTCCTTCCTAACCACCTTTGGCAGATGGATGTAACCACTTACTTACCGTTTGGCCGCCTTAAATACATCCATGTCTCCGTTGACACCTTCTCTAACTATATTTTTGCTACTGCACACTCCGGTGAAGCTTTTGTAGATGTCCAAAATCATCTCTTCGCAACATTCACAGTTCTGGGCATGCCGAAGGCTCTTAAGACCGACAATGGTTCAGCCTATACCTCTTCAGCATTCCAGACCTTTTGTGCAAATTTTCACATCACTCATACAACAGGTATTCCTTATAATTCTCAAGGTCAGGCCATTGTCGAAAGAGCCCATTCCACCCTCAAAATGTACCTCAAAAAATTAAAAGAGGGGGAAATACTACAGGGGAAAATAAAATATTCACCTCATTTACACCTTTCATTAGTACTCTTTGTTTTAAATTTTTTGAATGTTGACTCGGTTGGCCGCACTGCCGCCGAGCGTTTTTGGCAGCCTGAGCGGGCTCCCCTCCTCTATGCGAAGTGGCGTGACCCCGCCACCGCGGAATGGAGGGGACCCGACCCGGTCCTACGCCAGGGCCGAGGATACGCTTGTATCTTTCCCCAGGATGAGGAGACGCCACGCTGGCTCCCGCTCCGATGCGTCCGCATTATCCATGATGGTTTGCAGAATGGGGCGGCTCCAGATCCGCTCCAGGAGGACGAGGAGACGCCCCGCCTCGGATCAGAGGAAAATAACATGGGGAGACATCAAAGCCCTGACCGCTCAAGCTGAGGCCACCGTGCGTGAGTCGGGCCAGCCAGTCACGACTGTTGCCCTTTTCCTTGCCATGCTATCACTTTTAACCCTTGACTCTGCCCAGGCCTCTTCTTACTGGGCTTTTGTCCCGGATCCTCCTACCGCGAGGGCAGTCACCTGGAAGGATCCCTCACCCAAGGTGTTTACTAACTTCACAGACATTTTTGATGGGCCTGAGATTTCCGGCCTCACTCATGCCATGGCGCCTTTTAACTGGACCAGCCTGGCTTCTGCCCCCCCCATTTGTTTCCAGGCCATCGATGGCCCTGAGGCGCCCCATTATGGATGCGTGGTCACTTCACCAGTCTCCCGAAAAATCCGCTCTTGGTATGGAACTGAGCCACCTAGAGGAGACACTTTGACACCTCATGTAATGGTGGAGAATTGGGACATCAACGAGGTTGTCCTTCAACATCGACGGCCCCTGCCTGTTGGCCGTTTCGGACCCGCTTCCAGATCCCTTGAGACCCCATACCTTGACTATCCCCTCTGCAAATCTAACTTAACGTAAAAAACCTACGGACCCTCTTGGAAAACCTGCATTCATCACAACCCAGAGATTGTGACTCCCCATGGCATACCTGACACTTATATAATTGACTGGTCAAAAGACAGGGATCTCCCTTTGCGCCGCTCCCCCCCGCCTTCAGGATACGGGCCATACGACCACAATAATTCTGCTCCCGGGGGACTGCTGTCACTGGGGAGTATGAGACACCCGGACTTGTGGAAAATTGTTGCGGCCATGAGAGATGTTAAAGCTAATTCGTCTCTTTCCCCTGGCTTCCCCACGGGCCCATTGACATTTCAAATTCAGGCATGTCTTTCCCCACCGTTCCTGTTTGTAGTGGGGGACGGATCTGTAGTACCCGAGGCTAAGGCCAATAGAACCCTTTACAAAATAACTTGTGAGGAGTGTTATCTCACCAACTGTTTGCCTTTACCCAGCGCCCCAAATCCAACAAAGAAGGTTTTCCTAGCCATGCAGCCCCCTTATCTAATGATGCCTGTAGAGGTGAGGGGGCCCTGGTATAGAGATTATGGCTACCAATTTGCGCAAGAATTGAAAGGCCTACTTAGTCGGAGACGACGCTTCCTAGGCCTCCTAATAGCTGGCATCACTGCCTTGGTGTCTTTGATAGCATCAGCTACTGTCTCCACGGTGGCACTGTCCCAGGGCATACATACGGCCTCCCATGTAAATAGCTTAGCTCATAATGTCTCCCAGACCCTCGCTACACAAGGAAGTATAGATAGAAAAATTTTGGCTTGCCTAGATAGTCTAGAACAGGCCGTCGAGTACCTGGGCACCCAATATTCACTGTTACACACTCGTTTGTCCTTTGTATGCCACGGCGGGTATGGTTCCATTTGTGTAACCCCCTTAAAGGCTGACAATGTCTCCTGAGAAACAGTGCAGAGGCACTTGCAAGGTATCTGGCATGAGACAAATGTAAGCCTAGATCTGCTTCAATTGCAAAAACAAATAAACAATATAGCCTCCTCCCATCTGCATGTAGTCACCCCCAGAGACATGGCACAATCCTTTCTACAAAAGCTACAGGGGTTTAACCCCTTTAATATCCTCCAACATTCCTTCTGGATTATGTGTGCTCTGGTTGTAGGGGTAACCTTATTACTCTGCTTATGGTGTGCTTGGAGTCGCTGTCTGTTTGCTTTCATGGCCAGTACCCAAGCAAATGTACACATGTTGCGTTTAAAGATAAAAGGGGGAAATGTCGGGAGCCATGAGCAACAAAGGGGTTAATCGGGTAGAGCAAAGGCTCCCTGATCCCTTTGAACCATGGCCACCTGACTGCCCCCATACAAGAACATGTGGTACTGGCTAGCCCGAGTTGTATTTAGACTAAGAAAACCACAGTGTTATTGATAAGCCCTGAAAAATAGCGCACCGGGCCCTTTGAAGGCATGGGAAGAAACTATGCGCTTGAGGAACCTGGCCTTGAACCAAAAACTCGGGATGGAGCCAGGAGAGGGCAGGGAGGAACCTGTGGAACTTGTTTATGTCCTATTGTTATATAACCTGAACTTATATAAAGTGTGTAAGTAAGAATAAAGTTGTTGCTCGCGGCATCCCCGTGGGCAACCCTCCTGTTCCCATACTTTTATGTTTCATTCTCTTACCCTCACCCCTGTTCGACCTTGCACGCGGGCCGTGGCATTTGTTCATCCTTACACCTATATGGCAATGTCTTAATTATATAGATTTATAATAAGTCTTGAATGTTCTTTAACATTGACATTCCTTTTCAAGATTTTTTTTAAAATTAATCTAGACCCTTTGTATTTCCATATATTTTTTAGAATAAGCTTGGTATTTTTTTTCCAAAAAGACTGCTAGGATTCTGTCACTATATTGCTATTATAGATCAACTTAGGGAGAAGCTACATCCTAACAATTTTGAGTCACCCAAGCAATGAAATTTAGATATCTCATCATTTGTTTAAAGTTTTCTCTCAGGAATGTTTTATTGTCTTTGGTGTAGATTTATAATTTATTATCATATACTGTCTATCTTGGGTATTTGCTCAATTAATACATTATATGTAGTACTTTCCTGTGGATCTCTTCACAATCACCTACATAACATGATTCTGTCAACTTCACATAAAGATAATTTTACTCCTTCCTTTCCAAAATCTATACCTTTTATTTCATTGCCTTTTTCTGATACAAGCTAGGACTTCCAGTAAGCTTGAAAAGAACTGATGAGAGCAAACATCTTTACTTTGTTCCCGATTATTAGAGGAGAAATGTACAATATTTCACTAGGATGATACAAATTTCTTACACATGTACTTTATCAGATTCAGAAATTTCATTTTTTTCACTTTTTTTCTACTTTGGCTTGGAGAGTTTTTTAAAATATACTTTTTTATTTTGGAAAAAAATATAGTCTTACAGAAAGACTACATACCATGCATTCCTAAATACCATGCATTCTCAACAGAGTTATAGAGCTTCAAGCCATAGCACATAAAACAGATCTGTAGTATATCTGTGGTATTAAAATTTCACAAGGGGAACACACTTAGGGAAAATATGTCCAAAAGGATTCCCTAGAAGGGCAATAATGAAAAAAAAATTGAGAAATATTACTTATACCCTGCACCCAGCTTCCCGAATATGACATCTTACATTCCCATGGTACATTTGTCAAAACTAAGAAATTAATATTGGCACAAAACAATTTCTAATTTATATAAACTTGTTTGGATTTCACCAGTTTTTCCCCAGTGTCATTTTTTTTCTGTTCCCACCTAGGATACTACATTGCATTTAGTTGTCATGTCTCCATAGTCTCCTCTGATCTATGAAACTTTATTATTCTTTCTTGTTTTTCACGACCTTGAGAGTTTTTGAGAACACTGGGCATGTATTTTGGAATACATGGTTCTGTAGTTTGGATTTGCATGATGTTTTTTCACTAATAGCGTTAAAAGTTTTACAGAGGTAAAATGCCCTCTTCATCACATTATATCAGAGAATATTTGCTATCAACATGACATCAAAATACTCAAAATTGTTTTAAATTCCTTGCCAGCCAATTCCAGTATATAGCTTATCTGTCCACTTATATTGACTGTTTTTTTTTCTTTTAATTTTAGGTAACATTTTCCTGCTTGTTTGCATATCCTATAATTTTGGATCTTATGCCAGAAATTGTGGTGAAAGGAACAGTGGACACTAAAGTATATAATTGTTCTGTTTTCTTAAAGACGCTAGCTCCTTCCTTTGTCATACAGCTAAAGTGAGGAGCTGACCATTTAAATTCCAAGAGTTTAGTTGAGTTGAGCTGAACCTGGATAAAAATACATCGTTCCAACATACAGAAATTTTACACAAGTTTTTGGACACTGAAAATTTTAAAGAAATCACCAGCAGTACAAGTTAAAAATTAACAATTTCTATCATAAGATTGAAGAAATGTAGGTATAAACATGTGATAGCTCTTACTATATGACTTGATATTACAATAAGTATGACTAAAGATCTGCTCACCAGGAGGCCCCCCATTTGAGTTGCGTTCACTTCTGGGTCCCAAAGAAGGAAAAGGTGGAAAGAGAACACCTGTTTCCCAGCCTTCAGTTCGGAGAAAACCCACATACTTGTTCCTCTGAAAACTACTGAAACGCAGAAAATATTTTACCTATAAGGAGCAAAAAGAAACAATATCTGTAAATGAAAAAAATAATTAAGAATGAGAAACAAAAGGAAGTTAAAGAAAAACTGCACACGTGCGATTCTGAGGCAGAGTGTCAAGCACTAAGTAGATTCTGAACATCAGCCAATGGAGCGGACTTGTGTGGCTACTGTGGGTTTGTGGTAAGCAAACAGTGGCAACTTGCACACAATTGCCAATGTCTCTTTCCCAAAATAGACAGCTGGCATGCATACTGAAATGAAACATACCAAAAGGTGTTGCTAATTTCTCTTCCCATTATGTCAGCCAAGTGTTCCAAGAGGAAAATCTCTTCCTCCTCTAAAAGTGATTATAACCTAAGAATCCCACATGAAGATAGAGGAGAAATGTGAAAGTATAAATGTGGAATACTGCATAATTTCATTATTAAATGAAAAGATAATACTAATTCTAAAGAACTAAGTAAAAATTTCAAGGTAGATCATGCTGGGTCTAAGTAGCTTTACAAGACAGCAAATGGTCCAGCAGTTGCCTAAAGTCAGGGGTCAGACCAGAGAAATCAGTAACACCAGATGGGACAGACACATATCATAAACCTAGGTAAATATTAATATACTCAGTTATCAAGACAAAAGCTTTAGACACTTATTGAATGTTCAAGGATTAAGACATAGCACCTCTTCCTCAAGGAGCTCAAATTCTAGTTGAGACAACATATATATTTACATTATAGTAAATTCAGTGATAGTAATATGTACAGGGCATTTATGGGAGAATGAGGGAGGAAAGGGATGGGTGTGGTTAGGAGAGTCACTGTACTGTGAGTCACAGTAGCAATGCTAAGGGTAAGAGTGAGCCAAGTGGCCTGGGCAGTCGGGAGACCATACAAGGTGAAGTTTGAAACTGTACCAAAAACATTCTGACTGCACTCTATGTATCCACTGATGAGTCTACATCAGCATCACGTACACTGAATCAGCAACTTGAGGGAATTTTATACACATGAAAGGAATGAGGGAATGATGGGCAGAATGGAAGATACCTACAACTCTACTTACAACCCAGTGGTTTTCCTTACTTTTTCATTCCATTGACAGCCATCTGTATCTTAAATGTAGAATTATAGCTCCATGCATACATCTGTACCATACTTTGGTTATTTCCCTCAACACCAGGGACACCAAGTTCAAAGCACAGTCCTCGTCTCTCTTTCTTGAAAGTTGTTATCAGAATCTTTCTCAGAGTCTGCCTATGTCCTAATTCTGTTTCTGCTTAGCTAAGGCTTAACACTGTTTTCCAGATTTAGATTTTGGAGAAAAATGATGAGATTCAGTCAAAAGAAAGAGGAACATTTTCATGTTGTATTTTAACATGCTTTAACATCTCAGGTCTTGACCTGGGAAATGTGCATTTACTTCACCATCATGCACAGAACTGGAGGCAGCTGCCATAATCTGATACAGTGGTCAAGGTCGACATCTCCTATGATTCTGATTTATAAGGAGAAAACCTAATATGTGGTAAATTCAATTCTTCCCCCATCAACATAAAGTTCTGGCTAAATAAAGGCACAGACACAGAAATTAGATTTGGATTTAAATCTTTGCTCTACTATGTACAAGCAGTATGATTTTGGGTAAGTTGCAGTCTCCCCACTTAATAAATGAAATAATTATGCCTCTACTTCATTAAGCCTCAGAAACTGGAAGTATACTTATGAGGTTTCTACATTAAAAATCTATTACCTTAAATGGCAGGGGATCATTGCTATTTTGGAACTCATGGTCAAAAATAATAGCAACCAACACTTTTTTAGAGTTATTCTCTTGCTTAACATACTCTTCAAAATCTCTTTCTGAAGAAAAGCCTTGAACTGTAGAGAGAAAAAAATCGAATATGTGAGTTGCCCACATAAACGCAAACTATCTGACTGCTTTTTCTATCTGTAAGATGGGAAAATGCTTTACATGGATGAAAGACTATCAAAATATAAATTTCAAAACATTGCTGCTCAAACACTGGCATAACAAACTAACGGATATTAGGAGTGCATAAAATTTTTTAAGAGTCTTAGGAGTTTTGGGCACCTGGGTGGCTTAGTTGGTTAAGCGTCTGCCTTTGGCTCAGGGTCCTGGGATGGAGCCCCGCATCGGGCTCCCTGCTCAGTGGGGAGTCTGCTTTTCCCTCTCCCTCTGCCCCTCCCCCCACCTGTGCTCTCACTCTCTCTCAAATAAAATCTTTAAAAAAAAAGAGTTTTAAAAGTTTTATCACAAGTTTAAAATATAATTAATCATTATAATAACTGTGTAGTGAAATAAGGTACGGAAGAGGGATATTTCCAATGTGTTTTGAAATTTCCACCTTGGAAGGAAATAACAAAATTGACTCATGCAATCTATTCAAAGTCCTAGAAGATGGGAATCTATAATATCTGATTAAAAAATAACTCAGAAGTTGAAGAATGAAACAACTTCACAATTTTAATACTTGAGGTGATTATGTGTCATAATCATTATTTTTTGTATAGTTGGGAAGTGCCAAGGATGCCACACTTTTCTCAGGCTAAGTACAGTTGGGATATAAATCCCAAAGCTGTAAGCAGGATCTCAGGGACCGGAATCAGATTTGCACCTACACAAGGTGACCAGAAGCAGGATGAAACAAAGTCCTCAGAGAATTCAAATGATTAAAACTGGAAAAACAAAAGTCCACTAAGTTAAACAAAACAAAACAACATAGGAACACAGCTAGAAATAGAATCTAATATTGAAAGTCCACTGTGAACAAAGTGAAGTGTGTACAAGCGGGTAGTGAGGCACACTTTGGGGCACGTAGCCTCTACTTCTGCATCTGAGCCTAACCACTGTCATGCATCTCACCCAGGCATCCTTTATGTCCCGGGAACCTCCCCATCCCTTTGCCTTCACCACTGAGTAGCCACAATTCTTTCTAACTGCCTGGCCATGGTGCAAGGGCCTGAGGACAGGTCCACCAGTCCGTTTTAATTTAACTGAGCTTCAAGGAAGGTATTACCTGCTCAAGCAGGAGTATAAGAAAGAACGGGAGGGAGAGAGAGCTTTGAGTACTTGATGAGGTTAAGACATGTCTTTGCCTCAATTTCTCAGAAAATAGAACTGGAGGGAAATTTATTTCTTATTTATTTTCATTTATTACCTCGGGTGGCTTTATTTTTCCCCCAGCTTTACTAAAAATTGTGTGTACTTACAGTGCAAAAGATGATGACAATGTATGTCTACACTGTGAAATGACTGCCACAATCAAGCTAATTAATATATCCATGACCACACAGTTACCCCTTATTTTATTTTTAAAATTTTCTGCCCAGAGTTATTGAGGTATTGCTGATAAATTAAAATTGTATATATATAGGTTATATAACGTTATTTTAAGGTACACAAAGTGATGTTTTAATATCTGCATACATTGTGAAATAATTACCAAAACCAGGTTAATTAACACACTTATTGCCTTACATAGTTACCATCCTTTTTTGTGAGGAGAACACTACAAGATCTACTCTCTGAATAAATTTCATATACACTATACAGTATTGTTAACTATAGTCACCATGTACATTAGATTGCCAGGACTTATTTATCTTTATAACTGAAAGTTCATAAGACTTGACCGACATCTCCCCATTTTCTCTACCTACCCTCACGTCCAGAAACCATGCAACCATGATTATTTTTTTCTGAAACCATGATTCTACTCTCTGCTTCTGTGAGCTCAACATTTTTAGATAACACACATATAAGTAAGATAATACCATATTTGTCTTTCTGTGTCCAGCTTATTTCACTAGCATAATGACCTCCAAACCAACATACTGTTACAAATGACAGGATTTCCTTCCTTTTTGTGGCTGAATAATTACATTTTCTCTATGCAGCCATCTGTTGATAGACATGTTGTTTGCTTCTATACCTTGTAAACAATGCTGCAATGAATAATTATGAACTTACATACCTTGAAAAAGGGAGATGCACAGGGTGAGGGCCATATTCACCCTGGTATTTTCCCTGAAAGCATTTGCAGAAAGCTGCAGACTTACTGAGCTGAAGAAAAGAGGTGAGAGTTGAGGCTGCCAAAATGGTTGAAACTTGAGAGACAAACTTGCAAAGAGAAAAAAATAGCAGAGAAGTGAAAAATCGGCTTGTAAATTCCCCTGAAGTCACCAGTCAACCCCTTAACTGAGGATGCCTAAGTTCAGACCATGAAACCAAGAAGATAACAGCAGGTGGCAGGCTACACTGCTGAGCAGGGATTTCAGCAGGTAGGCAATGTTGATGAACCAGAGAATAGAGTTCAAGCCCCACAAAGGTAGAGGAGCCTTCATAAATATTCCAGCTTCCAGATCACACCCTAGAAGAGCCATACCCTAGGACAAGGGATAAGCTGCAGGAGTAAAGACAAAACTGAAATAGAGCACTCCTTACAAAGCCCAAAACCAGATTTTGATGGGATCAAGTCACTCTGTCAGTATTTAAACAACCATCCAGAAGAAAACTTAACCCTCTTTGGATAAAAAAGTATCCTCAAGAGCTTCTAATATTTTTCATCCACAACATCTGCCATTCAATAAAAATATACAAAATATGCTATAAAAACAGAACTCAATGACTGAAGAGAAAAAAATATACACAAGTATCCTGATATCAGAACTTTCTGGCAGGAACTTTAAAGTAACTATGATTAATAGGGTTAATAAAGCTAGAACATTTCTCTAGAGACCTGAAATCTATTAAAAACAGGACAAATGGAAATTGCAGAACAGAGAAATACTTTTAAAAACAATTCAACAGAAAGATCAGATGACCTGTTTCAAAATATATAAAAAGAAATTTTAACATACATACATACACACACACACACACACACACACATAACCTATTTAATACTAACAACACCTAACTGAAAATGTAGTCTCTCTCTCAGTAACTGAGCAAATAAAAATAGTAAGAATACATATTTGAAAAGCACTATGATTCACCAACTTGACAACTTCACCTGGGTGGCATTTATACAACACTATAAGCAAAACCTACAGAATACACAGTCTTTACAAATGTACATGGTACATTTTTCAAAATATACCTTAACATGGGCATAAAATTTCTCAAAATTTCAAAGAACTGAAATCCTAGAGTATACTCTGATTCAAGGAAATTAAAATAGAAATGAAAAAAAAAACAAAAAGAGAACAACAAATTCCAACTGTGTTGAAGTAATATATTTCTAAGAATCCCACACATCAAATAAGATATCAGAATGGAAATTATGAAATATTTTAGGTAAACCAAAGTGGCCTCCAGGACTACATTTATTGGGATATTTGTGGTTATATACTTTAAAAATTATTGGGTATTTTGCAATCTTCTGCTTCGCTTTTTTTTAAATAAGTTATGTTTTGAGATGGCATCTACTCTCAAGGACCCTCAAATTCTTGAGAGACAACAAAAAGTTGAAAAAATAATATTACTGAGTACACGTATGTGTTTAAAGCAAGGGGCACTAGAGGGATGCTCACCAAACTTCTGATAGCGTTTCTCCCTGGGAATGTGAGGGGAAGCTCACTGGGGGGCTTTTAAGATAACTGTATGGAGCTTGAGTCTTCTCTAACGCATTCATATATGTCTTGTGTAACATTTTTACATGAAAAAAGTTTGAAATAACTGACCACTGAGCACGCATCTAGAATGAGGCCTCATGCTTATGCTGTGCCTCTGTGTTCCTCTGGCACACCGTCGTAGCCCTGGGGTCACACCTACCCAGCTTTAAGAAGCACAACCAGAAACAAGGAAGACGATATCACAGAATTGGAGAGTAACCTAAAATAATATAAACTGATTATCTAATTTTTAAATATTACTATTTGTTTTGGGCTCTAGGAGAAAATATTTTATATGAATTTAACTCTCAAGTATAACAAAGTGTGTACTATTATACCTAGGAGGTTACTATCTGGTTATGAGGATATATCCTACAATGTCTTACTTAGGAGATTAATGCCCAGTTAAAAGGTTATACAAGTGTCTTCACTGAAACCCAATTTAATAATACATTTTTTTCAAAAACCTTTAATTTCTAACCTGAGAAATTATAATGCAAATCCCTTTTCACGAGTTCAATGATGCCCTTTACCACAACACTTTTGGAAGGCACGAAAGCCAGTTCCCAATGACCAGAAGTGACGGCCATTCCAAGGAATGCAGGCAACTCATCAACAGGCTGAAGAGAGTAATTGAAAGGCCCAGACTTCTTTATAATCAAAAACTTGCGTGTTAACAAAAGTGTACTAGCAAATAGCACTGTTAGGATGAATTCCACAAATAACGCCACTAATCGCCGTCTCTAGGAGATAGAAAAAAAAAGATTATGGTAAGTGTCGTATGAGTCCATTACCTCTGCAAATGCCTAAATGTTTTATATCAACAGACACTTATTAAAAGAAGATACATAGATGGCAAAAAATGAACAGCTTCACTCTATAATATAGCATTAGTTTCCTGAACCATTTTTTTCTCTCCTTTCTACATGTCATTCTGCTATTATTTCACTCTGTGAGGACTCTTCATATTTGGAAGAGATACCCCCAGCCCTAGAACTGAGAAAAATACAATATAAACTGAAATGCAGTGATCAGGCTGTAAGAATTTTCCCATTGTGGTCTCTTAGCTGTTGCAAAAATCCTATAGATAGTCCAACTTACCTTTAAAATAAAATTCTTCCAGAGAAGACCCATAAATTTGTAAAACCATAAGAAATCCATTCTTCAAGTCTATAGAGGGAGTAAAGATTTTACAAAAAGAAATTAAGATTATATAACAAAATGTAAATTTTAGACAAATAAATTACTTAAATTTGAATTGCTTCATTTTCTAATCAAGCTTAAGGGGATGACAAAAAGAAACAATAAGCATTTGAAATATTTGAGAAGCTTTTTATCCCACATCCTTACTCAGTATCTTCTGAGTTTCTAATATTTATAAAACTTCAAGCACAAAACAAAGATCAGTAAGTTACTGACGCAAGTTTCCAGGTAAATTTGACCAGTACCTTTACCAAAATACTAATTAAGAAATAATACAAAAAAATCATCACCATCAGCAAAAAGACAAAATGGTATGTAAAATCACATCACAGCTATAACCCCCATATGCCACTCAACAATTAGCAAGATTGAAAGTACCTCCATTAATAACATTGCTAATGGGAACAGATTCATTCTTATATTTCATGAATATTTGCTGAATATCTATTAAGTGATATGTTAAGTGTAGGTGTATAATGGGAAACAACAAATAAAACCCTTCCTTCATGGTGTGGGTGTCACGGCAGGCTATTAATAACCCAGGAGCTGAAGTTGAACCATCTAGGCTGATTCCCAGCTCTACCACTATCTGTGTGATCTTGAAAACTTGACTTAAATTCTTGCAGCTACCAGGGAGAGAGCTACAATTCAGGGCCTGGAAGGGGGGACCTTACCTTATAAATAATGATGACACTGAAGGAGACTGGCCTTCCCAGGAACTGCAGGCCAATTTCAAATTTCAGTCTTTGATACCAGATGAAGGTATCCCATATTACAAATGCCTACAGGTGCCTAATATAAGAAAATAAATCCTCTCTGAAAAGAAATAATATCCTGGAGAGTTAGCTATTCCTCCAAACAATTTTTCTGCATGTAATATCTGGCACTCCTTACATCTGAGGTGGAGTTATCTGGACCAAAATTTAAAATAACTGCTTACCATTTTCAAGGCAAAAAACATAGAAGGTTTAGAAATTCCACAAAAGGACATTAGATTAGGATCTCAAAGGGTGAAGGAAGAAGGTCTCCTAGACCTAAGCATAAAAGCTAAACCATAAAATACAAGAAAATAGATAGGAGAATATCTTTGTGGTTTGGACAAACAGAAATTTCCTAAAGTGAATGAAAAAATTACAAGCCATAAAAAAGGGCTTCATCAAAATTTAAATTTCTGCTAATCAAAAAATACCACCGTGAAAATAAGAAGGAAAGCCGCAGAAGGGAATAAAACATTTCTAACACATTTACCTAGTAAAAGACATATCCAAAATATATAAAGCTTTGCCACAAGCCAATAATAAAAATATGACAACCCAAATTTTTAAAAATTGGCAAGACTTTAGAAAGACATTTAAAAAAATATGAGACATCAAGACAGTGACCTAAGTCATTCTCAAAATCATTCTTCCTTCAAGAAGACCAGCTAGTAACTATCCATAGATGAGACACCATTATGAAAACCCCAGAACCAGGCTGACCTGTGTGGGTGGCCCCATCTGGCCGGAGAGCCCAGTGGACAGTTCTGATTCGGATCCAAAGCTAATGAGCCCTACTGGCCATGGAGCCTATCCTACGACCCCATCCATGAAAGGAAGCAAACTGGTTCAGCCACTATGGAATGCAGTATGAAAATTTCTCAAATAATTAAAAATAGATCTACCATTGACACTACAATTCCATTTCTGGGTATTTATCCAAAGGAAATGAAATGACTATCTCAGAAACACATCTGTACTGCCATGTTCATAGCAACAATATTCACAAAAGCCATGGAAACAATCTAAGTGTCCATCAACAGATGAATGGATAAAGAAAATATGATATGTAAAAACACTCTATCTTCAAAAAAAGAAAATATGGTATGTATATGCAATGGAATATGATTCAGCCATAAAAAGGAAATACAATAATGATATCAACAATATGGATAACATTTGAGGGCATTAGGGTAACTAAAATATCTAAGAGACTGAAATACAAATACTGTATGATCTCACTTATATGTAGAATCTGAAAAAGTAGAATTTAGATTGGTGAGTGCTTAGACAAGGGATGGGAGTGAGGGAAATAGGTGAAAATGGTCAAAAAGTACAAACTTCCAGTTATGAAATGAGTAAATTCTGGGGATGGTGACTATAGTTCATAATATTGTATTATATATTTGAAAGTTGCTGACAGAATAAATCTAAAAGTTCTCACAACACACAAAAAAACTGTAACTATATGAGGTGATGTATGTGTTAACTAAGTTTATTGTGGTAATCATTTACAATATAAACATATGTCAAATCATCACACTGTATACCTTAAACTTACACAATGTTTTATGTCAATTATATATATTAAATCTGGAGAGGGGAAGATGTATATATTGCCAAAAAGCACAGAAAACTGATTTTAAAATGGACCAAAGTCCTTAACATACAGCTCACCATAGAAGGCATACAGATGACAAGCATATGAAGGGAGATGAACCATGAGAGACGATGGACTCTGAGAAACAAACTGAGGGTTTTAGAGAGGAGGGGGGTGGGGGATGGGTTAGCCCGGTGATGGGTATTAAGGAGGGCACCATACTGCATGGAGCACTGGGTGTTACACGAAAACAATGAATCATGGAACACTACATCAAAAACTAATGATGTACTGTACGGGGACTAACATAACATAATAAAATAAAATAAAAATTTTTAAAAAAGCATATGAAAAAAAGTTCCATATCATATATCATTCAGTAAATGTAAATTAAAATAACAATGAGATACCACTACACATCTATCAGAACCAAAATCCATAGCACTAATGATACCAAATATGAAAAGTATATAGAGCAAGAGAAACTCTCATTCATTGCTAGTGGGAATGTTAAATACGTAAGCACTTTGGAATGGAAGAGAATTTGGCAGTTTTCTACAAAACTCAACATACTCTTACCATACAGTCCAGAAATTACAGTCCTTGGTATTTACACAAAGGAGTTGAAAAACGTATGTCCATACAAAAACTTTCACAGAGATGCTTATAGCAGCTTTACTCATAATTTACAAAACTTATAAGCAACCAAGATATCTTTCAGTAGATGAATGGATAAATATACTGTAGTACACCCAGATAACAGAATATTATTCAGTGCTAAAAAGAAATGAGGTATCAAGCCATGAAAAGGCATGGAAAATCCTTAAATGCATAATGCTGAATGAAAGAAGCCAATCTGGAAAGGCTACATACTATATGATTCCAACTATATGACATTCAAGAAAAAGCAATACTATAGACACAGGATAAAAAGATCAGTGGTTCCTAGGGCTTGGGGGTGGAGGGAACAGGAATGAATAGATGGAGCCCAAAGAATTTTTAGGGAAGTGAAATTATTCTATATAGACACTATACCAGTGGATACATGTCATTATATACAATCCATAGAATGTATAACAGCAAAAGTGAACCCTAATGTAAACCATGGACTTTGGATGATAATGATGTGTAGGTGTAAAATTCATCAATTTTAACAAACATTACACCCTGGTGAGGGAGTGGTGTGAGGGAAGCTACACATGCATGCGGTTGTGGGTATATGGGAAATCGCTCCACCTTTCCTCAATTTCACTGTGAACCTAAAACTGCTCTTTAAAAAAGTAAAATTTTAACAAAAAAGCACAGGAAAAACTTCTCAACATTGTAAGTCATCAGTGAAGTACAAATAAAACCAAAATGAGATACTTCAACATACACACTAAAAAGACTGACAACACATAACATCTGAGAAGTTGGCTATGGCAAATAATGCTGCAGTAAACATGGGTGCATATATCTTTCCAAATTAATGTTTTCATTTTCTTTGAATAAATACCCAGTAGTGGAATTACTGGATCATTATGATAATTCCATTTTTATTTTTTTTTAAGTTTTAATTTAAATTCCAGTTAGTTAAGATACAGTGTAATATTAGCTTCAGGTGTACAATAGTGATTCAACAGTTGTATACAACACCCAGTGATCATCACAACAATTGCACTCCTTAATCCCCATCACCTATTTAACCCATCCCCCCGTCCACCTCCCCTCCAGTAACCCTCAGTTTGTTCTCTATAGTTAAGAGTCTGTTTCTTGGTTTGCCTCTCTTTTCCCCTTTGCTTATTTGTTTTTTCTTAAATTTCACATATGAGTGGGGGTGCCTGGGTGGCTCAGTCAGTTGAGCATCCAACTCTTGGTTTGGGCTCGAGTCATGATCTCAGGATCCTGAGAATTGAGCCCTGTGTTGGGCTCAGCATGGAGTCTACTTGTCCCTTTCCCTCTGCTCTTCACCCCCCACCCACACTCTCTCTCTCTCTCTCTCTCAAAGAGATATGGTATTTGTTTTTCTCTGACTTATTTTACTTAGCATAATACTCTCTACCTCCAACCATATCATTGCAAATGGCTAGACTTCATTCTTTTTTATGGCTGAGTAATATACCTGTGTGTGTGTGTGTGTGTGTGTGTGTGTGTGTGTGTGTGTGTGTGTGTGTGTGTGTGTGTACACATACCACTTCTTTATCCATTCATCAGTTGATGAACATTTTGGCTCTGTCTAGAGTTTGGCTATTGTAGATAATGCTGTTGTAAACATCAGGGTGCATGTATCCCTTTGAATTAGTACTCTTGTGCCCTTTGGGTAAATACTTAGTAGTACAATTGATGGATCAAAGGACAGTTCTATTTTTGACTTTCTGAGTCACCTCCATACTGTTTCCAGTGTGGCTGCACCAGTTTACATTCCCACTAACGGTGCAAGAGGATTCCCCTTTCTCCACATCCTCACCAATACCTATTGTTTCTTGTGTGGTTGATTTTAGCCATTCCGACAGGTGTGAGGTGATATCTCATCGTAGTTTTGATTTGCATTTCCCTGATGATGAGTGATGTTGAGCATCTTTTCATATGTCTGTGGGCAAACTAGATGTCTTCTCTGGAGAAATGTCTGTTCATGTCTTCTGCCCATTTTTCAATCAGATTGTTTTTTGGGTGTCGAGTTGTATCAGTTCTTTATATATTTTGGATACTAACCCTTTATTGGATTTGATATTTGCAAATATGCTCTCCCATTCCATAAATTACCTTTTAGTTTTGTTTCCTTCACTGTGCAGAAGCTTTATATTTTGATGTAGTCCCAATAGTTTATTTTTGCTTTTATTTCCCTTACCTTAGGAGACACCTATAAAAGTGTTGTTGGCAGCCAATGTTAGAGAACTTACTGTCTGTGCTCTCTTCTAGGATATTTATGGTTTCAGGTCTCACATTTAGGTCTTTATTCGATTTTGAATTTATTTTTGCGTGTGGTGAAAGACCATGTTCCAGTTTCATTCTTTTACATGTAGCTGACCAGTTTTTCCAACATTTGTTGAAGAGACTGTCTTTTTCTCATTGGATAGTCTTCCCTCCTTCTTCAAAGATTAACTCACCATATAGTGGTGGGTTTCTTTCTGGGCTCTCTATACTGTTCCATTGATCTATGTGTCTATTTTTGTGCCAGTACCATACTGTTTCATGATAGCTTTGCAATATAATTTGAAGTCTAGAATTGTGGTATCTCCAGCTTTGCTTTTTCTTTTTCAAAACAGCTTTGGCTGTTTGGGCTTTTTGGTCTAGTTGTGAAAGATCCTGTTGGTATTTTGATAGGGATTTTATTAAATCTGTAGATTGCTTTTGGTAGTATGGACATTTTAACAATAGTTGTTCTTCCAATCCACGAGCAGGGAATGTCTTTTCATTTCTTTGTGTTCTCTTCAATTCTTTCAATTAGTGTCTCACAATTTTCAGAGTGCAGGTCTTTCACCTCTTTGATTAGGTTTATTTCTAGGTATCTAGGTATCCATCTAGTTTAATTTGTCTACAAAATTGATAAACATCTAGCCAGACTTAACAATAAGACAAGAAAAAGGGCCCAAATAAATAAAATTAAAATGAGAAGGAACCAACACTACAAAAATACAAAGAATTATAAGAAAATATTAAGAAAAATTATATGTCAACAAACTGGACAACCTAAAAGAAAGGGATATACCTAAAAACATATAACCTCCCAAACTGAATTAAGAAAAAAACAGAACCAATTTGAACCAATTGCCAGCAATGAAAGTGAATCAGTAATCAAAAAACTCTCAACAATTTACAATTGCACCAAAGACAATAAAATACCTAATGGTCCAAGAACTTTTTTCTCTTGCTCCAAGGACTACAGAACAACACCTAAGCCTAAAAAGACAGAGGCCAGTTCTTTCCCTTTATCCTTTCTAGGGTAAAACAACAGATATGAAGTTATGCACAAAGAGGAAAAGCAGTTTCCCAGTGTCCTGTCAACCCACCTCCTTCACTATTCCCCAGATACATATGGAAGAATCTTAGGGCAGAAGAGGTCTGACACCAAAAGAGCCTAGTGAGGAAATCAACTTACCCTCAATATCCTGTCCCTTGTTAAAATGAAAAACAATCAGAGGCCAGCCTTAGAAATTCCCTGAGCAGACAAAAACAGTTTAAACATACAAAGCTTAATTTAGCTAGGCTAACTCAACCTCACTCATTTCTTGCTTATGCCTCTGGAAATCATAAGCAAAACTTAAAACTGTTTCCCAAAATTGTTATGAGATAACCACTAGCCATTCCCTATCATTTAAAATAATCTAATACCATAACAAATTACTATGAAGAATAAACAGTCAGTGCCTTCTCACACTATAAGCTGCTTTATGACAATAAATGCAATCATTCCATGTTTTGCTTTGAGTGCTCATAGTTCATGAACTGTCTTTTTGGTGTACGCACAAAACTTTAGTAATTACTGCTTAGGTGATTCATTGGTTTTACCTCTACTGTTTCTGAACTTTTAACACCCTAAATACTAAATGCACTGCCACTCCTCTCCATCCCAAACTTGGATGCAACACTGAGGTGGGAGGGAAAGGAGGAGGAAGTTGAAGGGACATGAACCTGGTGTGTCTAAAAAACTTTAGGGCAACCCATTGATGTGTGGGCTCTCAAAAAACAATTAAATGGAGTTACTGAAAATTAAGCCATTACATTGCTTACAGTCCTAAATTCTTAGAATGAGACTTATACTCACTACAATTTATTTCCTCTTCTGAAAAGCACTGAGCTGTTCTGAATGAAACACAGCAGCTTTCTTCTCCTTAAACAGAGGTTATCTTTCCTTTTAAATCTTCTGCCTACTTTACATAAAATGAGGGGACCAAGATGGCTTGAATGTTCCTCTGGGCTGGACTAATACTATACATATGGCTCTCCCTGGTTCTAGGTCCTGACCACCCTTTTCTCTGGGCATCTGCTTTAGAAAACCTTTAATTAAACATCTCTTCTCTGTTTAAAACATATATAACTCTTTTTACAAGCCTCTTTTCCGTTTTACAACCCCAAACTCTCTTTCTGAAGGGCCTGGGAGCCATCCTTTGAAATGTAATCCTCAAGGAAGATAGCACCCCTATTCCCAGTCTCTGTGGGAGGGTAGGAGCTAGCTTCTAACAGGCACCAACAGCAAACACACATGGCCTAATCACAGAGAACCACAGAGAAAACTTCAGGAAGTTACTCAATGTGTTCTCCTGGTCAACCTCCCCTCTACAGTCCTCCAGCACATTCCCACTGTCTCACTCAGCCCTCAAACACCCTCCCATCCCTTGTCTGAGCAGAACTGAGCTCAGACTGAGTTCTGGCCTGTGTTCCCAGTTCCTAGAGCCGTGCATAAAGTCTTCCTTGCCTGTTTAACGTAGTTCAGTGCAATTTCCGCTTTGGCAGAGGAGAACAAAGACACTTGAGCTTCCTGCAACACTTAACTTCCATACCCCTTCCTCTATTTCTTGAACGTTTACTACCTCCTGTCAGTTGAAATATTCTAATGGGTACAAATAGTATCCAGCTTCTTTTACAG
Organism: Eumetopias jubatus; assembly: GCF_037043125.1. Lineage (NCBI taxonomy): Eukaryota > Metazoa > Chordata > Mammalia > Carnivora > Otariidae > Eumetopias > Eumetopias jubatus. The sequence continues at coordinate 207,776 of NW_028274897.1, forward strand.
GAGGATACTGAGGCTTAGTGAAATCAAGCAATTTACATTAGGTCATTGTGATAATCTGAATGTCTGTGTCCTCCTCTTCTCCCCAGATTCGTATGTTGAAATCCTAACCCCAGTGTGATGGTATCACCATGAGGGACACGCAGCATGTGACGAGCTCATGAGGATGGAGCCCTGATGAATGGGATTAGTGCCCTTATGACACAGCCCCCAGAGAGCTCCCTTGCTCCCTCCACCATGTGAAGGACACGTTGAGAAGATGCCTGTCTGTGAATCAGAAATCAGGCTCTCACCACACACTGAATCTGCGTGGAGCTTTGACGGAAGACTTCCCAGCCTCCAGAACTGTGAGAAATACATTGGTTGTTTTAAGTCACCCAGCCTACAGTATTCTGTTAGGGCAGCCCCAGCTGACTGGGACAGTCACACAGCAAATAAATTCTGGACTCCGCAGGCCTAGACCCACAACACGTGCCTCCAGAGCCCTGGCTTTCAAATACTTGGTACAGCCCAAATAAAATTTTGTTGAATCTGTTCTCGTTAGCTTCTGTGTGTGTTTCGGGGTCCAGAGAAGTGTCTTTTACTTCCTGTGTTTGTTTTGGTGTTTTTGAGGGGGAGGGCACTTTCTCTTCCCTGGGAAGCCCTGGATGCATTCCCCAGAGCAGGGGGACCCGGAGAGAAAAAGGATGGGAGTGAGGTCCAGCGAGGGACACGCAAAACAGGAGGGAGGGTCAACACTGGGTGTGGCGGCCCCTGACAGTCGACAGTGAGGTACAGGTAATATTATATGTGTATCACTTCCAAGGGGGTTTGGGTATCGTTTTGGGGGGAGCAGAGATGGCTGTGGTGGGTTCCAGTGTATTTGGGGGCTTGGGGGTCTTGTGTGGGGTTCGCACTTTCGGGCTCTGCGCTCAGAGTGCGGCCGGCGGGTCGGCCTCCCGGGGGCACTCCAGGGAGCACCCTCCGCCGCCCCGGGGGAATCTGGGGAGAAGACACCAGGGCGGGGACGTCCCACACTCACCGCTCAGGCCTCGTAACCGCCACGGCCACACCTCCACCTCCACCTGTGAGGGACAAGCGTCACCCGCGGCGCGGTGCCTCCTGCCAACGCCTTCCCCAACCGCCCAGCCACCGCCGGCCCCTTCCTCGCGCATGCGCACACGCGCCCAGGCCCCACCCGCCCCCTCGCTCCCCGCAGCCCTCGCGCGCTCAGGCTTCACCACCTTCCCAGCACGCATCTCACTATCCCCCCCGCGTCACTATCCGCGGTCCCCCCCCAACCCCGGGCGCACTGGACCCTCCCCGGGACACCCCAGAGCGTGAGGCCTCACTAAACTCTTCCCTCGCGTACTGCCCCGGGGCCCCACCACCCTGAGGGCCCTACCTCGGGCCCGTTCGCTTGCTCCCAGGCTCTTTGCCTCTGCACCCCACTGGACGACCCGACCACCCTCCATCTGTCGCTGGCTCCCCTCTCCCTCATGTGTCATGGTCACCCTCAGCGGGCCAGTAGCTGGTGGCAGGAAGTGGGAGGAGATTCAGTGGCCGCCGCCCTCCACGGTCTGTGGGGGTCAACAGATAACTTGCAGAGGCGCAGGCACAGGGGCCCGCAACCCTGCTCCGGGGGCCACTCAAAGCCCCAGACGCGCGGCGACCCGGCCTAGGGCGCGCCGTCCACGCGCCTCGCCCCGGTGGCATGCGCCGCCTCTGCCCGTGGGCGCTCAGCGCGTGGAGACCCCCACTGCGTCCTCTGCACGCGCTGCCCTGACCCGCCAGCCACTCAGTGGGCCTCACCCCCGGACCTCTCTCATGCTGCTGCAATTCACTGATGGTCGCTTCTCTTGGCGGACCCCCGCCCCAGCCAATACGCACCTCCAGTGTAGCTTAATGGTTGGAAGCCCAGGTTCTGGATTCTGTCAGAGGGCAAATCTCTTCCCTACTGGACCAGGTATCGGGTTCGGGCCTCTCAGGGCTAAATGGAGCTGGGCTCTTGAACTGTTAGGTTAAGCTTTGTCAGGAAAGCGTGCTGGATGGACCCTGCAGGACCAAGGGCTGCTGGTCCAGGTTCGGGTGTTTTCTCTTGATTTTTCTTACTTACACCTGCATGTAAATTGCTTAGTAGAGGAACTGACATATAATTTTTTGTTTCTTTCTCGAAGATAAGAGGTGGATTGGAAGATAGGGAGGAACAGTGAAAGAGACTACCACATTAAAGTAATTTTAAAAAGAGTCATTAATGATGCCAACTGTGAGACTAGATACAAGTAATAGCTTAATCAAATGAGTTCCCTCTCCTCTTTTAAAGGTGGCGAGCCTTGTTTTACTGAAATCAGTGGTGATGTACGGCATGTGTGGGAGTGGAACCCATAGAAAGTTGTACCCCAAAACAATAAAACACAGAATAGCTTCTGGGTATCATTTTATTACTCACAAAACCCAACTGAGGCTATAAAAACCTTGAACAAACCATCTCAAAATAGAGTAGCTTCATGGACGCTTTCTGTCTTGCAAGTGGACAACAGTCATCCCTACTTGTCTGCTCATCTGCCCATGAATCTTGAGAGTGATTAGATTTCTCATGTGGCTTATGGTGTACTCCATGTGCCCAGACAAGATCTGAGGAAGAGCTCTCTGTCTCCCTCTCCACTTCATTTCTTCTTCTTTCTCTCTTAATCAGAAGTAGGGTGAGAATAGGAAAGAAAACACACTATTTTTAAAGAAGTGTTTTACCTTCTGTTCTTGGAGTCTAAATGTCTTGGTACAAAGATTCTCTTACAAATGAAGAATCTTGGTTTGAGTTTTGGAAATAATAATCCAACTTACTCCTACCCCTTAAGCTTTGGTATTGATTTTAATTACATCCTTTTTGGTATAAACCTGTGTATGTGTGTACTCATGCAAAAGATGATTTGATACAGGCTTACTGCTCCTCTTAACCATAACTCAATACTGAAAAATAATCCTCTTGCTTTTCAAGCTATCCCATTTGACAGCACCACCATTTCTGGATGTTTCTGTTTAAACATTCAGGATGCTCACGAATAGGTCCTTTTCCTACCCTGATTAATGGCGCTCTTTTATATTTCTAGGAAAATGAACGGGAATTTCTCCAAATGTCTTTAGATTTGCACATGCTGTATACATGAGCCACTCATGTAAATCTACAAAGGAGTGACATATGTTCTTCTTTGGGGCACTCTTTATTATGTAAATATATTTATACCAAGATAGGCACACACGTAGTAGTGCCCCTCTGTGTGTCCATGCATAGACAGAGTAGTCTAAGGAAGACATAAAGTTCACTGGTTGGGAGTGAATCTCAGGGTACCTTTTCTTTATAATCACCTTCTGTGTTCTCTGGGTTAGCAAAGGCCAGGAAGATTTGTTCCAGCGTTATCTGACTGATGGAATAGTCTTCTAAATTGAATTGCTCTTTAGCATCTTCCAAAATACCAAACACCTTTAGCAACAACAGCAATAAAAAAGTGCAGTTACCATTTTTATAGTCCTCCCCTCCAGTGCCCAACCCAGATAAGCCTCTCCTGCACTTCCTCCAAGTCCTGTCAAGTTAATGTTGGTGGACAAAAGGGGGAGATGAGAAAACGATAGAAAACATAATTGAGAATCTGCAAGGAAGCAGTTCTCTGTCCCCCTTCTCTTGATGGACAGAGATTAATAATGGGATTTAAGGAATAAATCAATTAAATTCTAGGGACTTTTGGAAAATATCATACTTTAGGTTACCTTTCTGCTCCTTATACAATGTCAGGCTCCCATTACACATGCCTGGATATCAAATACTCCCCCTATCATTAGTGCTTTCTTAATATAAAATGTTAGAAGGTCATGGTTTCTACATTACCTTTCCCCAGGTGTTGTCCTTGCTGGGAATGTAGTAGGTAAGGATCCCTTGATTCTCCTGCTTTAACACACTACCTAAGAAATGAAAGACAGGATAGATGAATAATCTTGCAGATATCATTTTAAATTTCCAAAATATTGCTACATCAACTTAATTATTCACAATAGAGGGGTGAATAGACATTGTTAATACAAAAAGGGACATGGTCAGATAACCTGCTCTCTTTGATATATATGACATGGTTAATTCCTTTTGGATTTATTTCTGATGAAATATTCTTATTATATGAATTTCATAACAGTTATTGAGGGCAGGCTTTCAGGCACAGTAAAATTGTCAGCTCACATACCCCATGGAAAAACTCTGAGCCTTCTAAAATTCTGTTACAAGACTTTATTCCTGAACATAGTGTTGAGAATATGAGCTGGCCGGATTTTCACTCCGGTTGTGTGGATATGTATGCATGTGCTGTGTGCTCGGTGGGGAGGAGAGCAGGACAAGGCCCCCTTGCTTTTTCATTATTACATGTCCTGTGAAAGAGGAAATCATACATATAAATCACCAAAGTCAGGCTGTGTGCTCTGGTTTTGTTCACTGGTGAATAAGAACCCACTGGTGGAACGAAAGGGAAGAGGGTAGTATCCACTTCTAATTGGAACAAACGTGTTTACTCTCATCAGTGCACATTTGTAGGTTGTTGCAAATTGGATTAACTGGGGTCAAAATGTTTTAAAGTAAAAAATACATGTTTATAAGGGTGAGTGGATTTTCTTATGTGAATTTTAATGCGTGTATTGTTTCCATGATGCCATAAAGCTCTTTTTTGTGTGTGAAAAATTTGAAACATGGAGTTTAATGAATTATTCAAAGCAAACACTGGTGAAATCACCCCATTTAGGCCAAGTAATAGTAACGAAGAGACTTCCATGTCCCACTCCTCAGCCTCTATCCCACATAAAAAATTATCAATACCTTCATTGTTATTATGGACATTTCCTTTTCAAAGTAGTTTTTACCAATGCATATACCTCTAAAAATTGAGGTAGAGTTTTCCTACCTTTGACCTTTATGTGAATAGAATCATCTGGTATGTTTTCTTTCTTCTCCTTTTACTCAATGTTTGTGAGATTCATTCATGCGGTTGCATATAGCTATAATTCGTTTTCTTCTCTAAATAGTAATCTGGCATATGAATATTCTGCAATTTATCAATTAGGCTACTGATAGACATAGAAATTGTCTGACTATTGTGACTATTACTGACTTAAATATTTTACTTATCTCCTTTTACAGGTGGATGCAAGTATCTAAAATATAGCTTTAGGTAGAATCATTGGGCCATTGCTTTTTTAAAAATTGGTCCAGTTTCACCTGTGAAATATAGTGAGTTGAAGAGTGTCACTCCCACTGTTACTACAAGAAAGCTGGACAAATTGCAAATTAATGCATTTCTTGAACCCATCAGTTTTCTGACAGGGCAAACTCAGGGCAAATAACTAACCCATATGTGGGTAGAGTCAGGCATCTACAGAGAAGATCGGGACCATAGCATTTGCTTGTACAAGGCAGACACTACCAGATGACATAAGCTGCAATAAAAAATGTAATAAGTTGCTAAAGATCAAGTGTGGGATAGCAAGAGAATTATGAAGCCCATTTTCAAAATTTTTAATCTCTCTGATTTAGGTTTTTTAGTGGTGCTTACTTCTTATACACATTAGAGAACTGAATTTTGCTTGTGAGCCAAGCTGAAATTTTTTTTCATTTAATGCAGGAGTTAAGTCTATTTACATATATTGAAAGGAACAATATATTTAATTATAGTCCTCCTATATAATTTTTAAAGTTATATATGCATATATACTGGATAAATGCATATATATCAATACAAATGTAAATATACAAAATATGTCTGTGTTTGTATGTGTTTCACTTTGTGGCTGGTTCTTATTCTTACTGTTATATTTGTGATACAGTAAAGAATATATATATATATATTTTTTAAATCTTTTTTTTAAAGATTTTATTTATTTATTTGAGAGAGAGAGAGGTAGAGAGCATGAGAAGGAAGAGGGTCAGAGGAAGAAGCAGACTCCCTGCTGAGCAGGGAGCCCGATATGGGACTCGATCCCAGGACCCTTGGGATCATGACCTGAGCCGAAGGCAGTCGCTGAACCAACTGAGCCACCCAGGCGCCCAGTAAAGAATATATTTTTGTTCTAATGGTTAACTTCATTCTAACATCTTTTCCTAATACCATAAATTGTCCCTTCTTTTTAAGATACTGGTATAAATATTCAGTGCTCACCAATAGTACTTATGCAGAAACTTCTCCAGTCATTCCTCAGTCAACGGGAAATTTTTGTCTGTGTAGTCTTCAGGGAGAGCCATCAGGAATAATATCCCCTGAATACCTATTTGTTTATAACTCTTTTGAATTTTAATCTTGATCATTTTGACTATATATGAGAACTATGGCTTACATTTTTCTTAGCATAAAATGTTTTGTCACAAAGCCCAAAATCAATCTAATTTTCTTCCGTTATAAATTTTCTTTCTTCCCCTTGTTTTTTTTTTTATCTGGCATCCAAAGGTCATCCCACTTTATTATTAAAATACAATTGTTATATTGGAATATTCCTTGGTATTGATGATACTGGGTCAATTTTTCAGGTTGTCCTTTCAGTAAGCAGGCTTGTCTCATCTTAGGAAATTTTCTTGAATGATAGTTTTTAGTATTTGTTCTAATCTATGGCTTTGCTTTTCTCCTTTTGGACTAATTTCATAGTTGTGTTGGATTGTCCTTGCCTTACCTCTCACTCACTTTTTTTTGAAAGCTTACCTGTGTTTCCATTTGATGGTTTTCTGTTTTTCTCCTTTCCAATCTCCATTTCCCTCCTGCTTTCTATGTGGTTTGTTTGCTCTTGATAGTTAAGTATTTCTGAAATATTTAACTTAAAATACCGTCTCCAATGTGGTCAGCTGTCTGCATATCACCCTGTTGGCTTAATCTCTTTGTCCTTTCAATTGGAATTTAGGATTTTCTTACATACCATTCATCCCTTTCTTAATTCTTTAGGCTCATGTTGAAATATTAGATAATAGTTTCAACTGTTTTGTGGCCTTATAGCTCTGCTGTTCTTTCAGTGTCTGTAGGTATTTTCTTTTATCCTCTTTTACTTATGATATTTTTCTGTGGGATTCAATGATAATCTTTTCAGTCACTTATCTTTGAGATTAATTTTCTTAAAGCTTTAGAAGGAGTTTCCTATATAGAAGGTGAGGTGGGACAGAATATCTTTCTTAGCTTTAGAGTCCTCTCCTGTAGGGTTCCTTCTGAGAGGCTTCTGGGATGTATCAAGTGATATGGCCTCCCAGTGTAGACCTTCCTCTGGTACTTTCTCATATCTGCCTCTTGTGAGTCTCTCCCCACTCCAAGCTTAAATTTCAGATCCTTTCCTCCAGAGAGGATCTCTGCTTGCTCCTGCTTGGAATCAGAAATGCTCCTGATCGCCCACTTGAGGGTCCCCCTTTACAAGGCAGTCTCAGCATGAGCTTCCCAACCCTGAAGAGGGTCCAGACTTCATCAGTGATCCCAGTGCTACAATGGCATTTGCTTCCACAATTAGCATTTTCTAACTGCTCACTGTTTCCTTTCTTTTGTTTGGTTTCTTCTTCTTCTTTTTTTTTTTTCTTGTTTTCTGGTTAAATTGTTTTTCTCTCTTTTGTTTGTAAGCCAACTATTGTATTAAAGATGCATTTGTTTTAATTTTGATCAATTTCTAGTTTTGTTTTACCAGCAGTACTTTTCAGAATATATAATCTTCCATGTTGTAGAAATAGAACCATCTTTGTATTTTTTTTTTTAGATTTTATTGTATTTATTTGAGAGAGAGAGAGAGTAAAAGAGAGAGCACAAGAAGGGGTAGGATTAGAGGGAGAAGCAGACTCCCTGCTGAGCAGGGAGCCTGATGCGGGACTCGATCCTGGGACTCCGGGATCATGACCTGAACTGAAGGCAGTCGCTTAATCAACTGAGCCAACTAGGCGCCCCCATCTTTGAAGCTTAAAAAGAAATGACCTACAATAGTTTAATCGTTGGAATTGTTCTGTGTCTTTTGTGTACTTGGATATCTCCAGGGCATAGAGAGGTGCCAGGCCCAGAGAAGATGCCAAGTAAATATTGTTTGTGCAAATGATGAGGAGGCTGAACTTAGTCATTTACTATACGTGAGATATTCCGGGGGCGACCATGAGGCCAGGTTTTAAAAAGTTTGCAGAGTTGTAGAGGATGAGTTTGTGAATCTCTGCTGGGACTTTTTGTAGCACCACGTGAAATGCTTCAGTTGGATCATCATTCAGTGCTCAGAGCAGACTCGTAAATTCTGGGGGGGAAACCGAGGCTCAAATCAGTGAATCGAATTTCCGTCAGGGCACCTGTGGATGAAGGGGTGGGGCTGAGATCTAAACCCTGGCCTCAGTTCAAGGTTTCTCAGTGGTTTTACCTGTACTCCCTTCCCTCTTTTTAAATGAGTGATTTCAATAAAATGTCAAGTCTTACATTAAAAAAATTTTTAGTGAACCTAAAAGTTTCAGCTTGTCCCTCATAGATGTCTGATTCTCATCATCTGGAAATAATTTTCAAGTATGAGGTTGTTCTACTTAACCTATAAGAAGAAGGTTTTCACCCTTTCTAAATACAAGATTCTGTTACAGTAAATGTGCTTTTTAGTTGCCGTCTGGCATCTGAGGCTGTGCATCTGCAGAGGACATCCTAGCTTCTTGGAACCCCGAGTGAAATAAGAGTAAGTGGGCTCTCACTTAAGCCCAGAGGTGGCTTCTGGGCTGAAAAATGCATTGGCCTTTGTGTATGGTTGTTGTGATAGAGGATTTGGCTCTCTGAGGTCTGATTTTTTGCATATTGTGAAGGAGGGGACTCATCACATAAATGTTACTGACTTCAGGTCTGAATAGGAGTCCGTTTTTCAGTTAACTGTGAGCAATACGCACTGTGTTAAAAATTGTGTTGGAGAAGAGACAGGAGACTAGAGATGGCTCGGAAAACACTGCAACATTGGGAAAATTGTTGCTGACCTATCTTGGTTGAGTTCTGAGTCGTCAGTATTTGATGGTCAGATTGTGAGTGGACATCCGATATTGAGTGTCCTGCTTGGTGACCTCGCCTGAGCCCCGATCCACTGAATTGTGAGTGCGTGTGCTGACGGCCAGACGTCATGAAGCAGAAGGCCCTGTGCAGTGATGGCCCTTGCAGGATGTATTTGCTGTTTGCAGAAGGCCCTGTGCAGTGATGGCCCTTGCAGGATGTATTTGCCGTTTCTGGAGTGGGTGTTTGCAGTTTTGCTGAAACTGAGCTCCTGGACTCATTTCTCTCTCTTTCCCATCTTCCCACAGAGTCAAGCCTTTCTTATCACAACCCATTATAGAATTACAGTCAGAGGGCCCACTTCAAATCGGCAAGTACCCTTATCCTATGTGGTACAGCATGGACTATAGAACTCTCTTTGCTTTTTTTCCCGTTTTCCTTTTAAATGGTGTGTGTATGTGTGTGTGTGTGCATCAGAATCTGTGTGTGCGCCCATGATGTCACACAGCGTGTACTTCTGCTGATACATTTACACTGCATCGTATTTACTGTGAAGCAATTTAGAGCAGATGTCCATAGGTCCCCGTTGTTAAATCTTTATAAGTGTGTTTCAGTGATTTGCAAATGGTGCAAAAATAGATTTTTTCCGGAATTTCTCGCTTTCCAGCTTTCTTTAGGAACATCCAGCCCGGCAACATCAGACCCTCCCTCCTACATGGCTGCTTCATGGAGGGGGGCAGTCACCCTCCAGTCTCATCCCCACTGCTCCCCGCTGTCTGTTCCTGACCTGCTCCACCTATTAGGTCACCTCCTTGGCCCCTGTGCTCAGGTTTTCCTCCTTCGCGTTTTAATTATGAGTGTTTCCAGCAACTCTCTGCTCAGTTCTAAGCCTTTTGAACCAAGGGAAGCCTCTTCCAGAATGTTCCATCATTTTCAGTCTGTGTCTGGCAGAGTAGTTCAAGGGACTTATTGATAATTCAGGTCAGAAGACCTGCCCAGAAGGATGGCCTTCTTGGATGGTGGACACAGATCACACAGAAAATGTCGGACAACTAGACAGGCCTCTGTGCAACCACAGTGCCATAGTCATGCTCCTCGTGAAGAAACTCCTCCAGGTAGAACATCTCCCCCATCCTCTGTTTCCTCCTACAAATTATAAGTAGAACCTGTGCAGGCTTTGCCATGTGCTGGCCTAGCTGTTTTCTCCACGCTGTAGCTATCCTGGTTTTCTGTATATTTGGTGAGTACTTGTGTCAGAATGACTACCTGTAATGAAAGAGCTAACACTTGGCATCACCTTTGATCCATCAGTACACAAATGTATGAAGTAGAAAGTAAAGACCCTCCACAATCTCTCCCCCCATCAAGATAACCAATGTTCAGAGTGTTTTCTCCTGTGAAGGAACAGTGCCCCTAGAGACGGATCAATATCACACATGAGAAAACACACACAAAAATAGAATCCAGTGCCTGGCACCTAGAAGGTTCGATAAATTTTTGTTGAAAGAATGTATATACACATTGAATAAATACATAGGTTGTAGTTAATATGTATCTGTTGAATGAGTGCATCTATAGTTCTCAAAATAAATTGATCTATGTGTAAATTTAATAAAGTGAATAATTTATACATCCTGTTTTGTAACTCGCTCTTTCTGCATCCTTAGTGACTCGTGGCTGTCTTTGTGTCATCATATATAGGTCTGCCTCATTATTTCTGATGGCTTTCTCATTCTGCTTGGCATGGAAATGCCATTTTATTTAATGTATTCAGTACTGATGGTCCTTTAGATAGCTGCGTTTTTTATGGTTTTCTATTAAACAGTGTTGTAGAAAGCACAGGTACACATGCATATTTGCAGGAATTGCTGGTTCAAGGGATTGTCCCTTATGAATTCTAATAGCTACTGCCAAACTGTTTTTCGAGACCTTCTTCACTAATTTGTCTTTTCATGAGAGTAGATGAGGGCTCTTTTTCCCTACACCCTCACTAGCACTGGCTGTTACCATTTAAAAAAAATTTCTGCCAATCTGCCAAACCTATTAATCTAAAATTTTTAAATTAACTTTGAAACTGCTAATGTGATGGAGTATCTTCCTTCCTTTTTTGGCCTGTAGGATTTCTTTGTAAATGTCCATTGGAAATGTGTCAGTGGCAATGTTACATTTTCTCATCAATTGCTAGGAATCCTTTAGAAGATAAAGATACATTCTTCGATAAAAATCCCTTGTCAGCTTTTTTTGGGCAGATTTTTTCTTAGTCTTTCACTTGATTTTGAACTGTGTGTTTGTGTCTCATGTAGGCACATTTTCTGGTCCTGTGCTTTTAGTTTTTGAACTTGCGGGCATACCGAGAAAGGGGAATTCGAATCAAAACAAGGGCAATACAAAGGTGAGTGAAGACCTGAGAAAAGTGATAAGTGATCTTAAATCTGGCACAATTCCATTGAAACATTGCCCTCCTTCGTGAAACCTATGAGGCTGTGAGTGTAAGATTCACCACTATTTTTTTATCATCAGGAAAGACCACTTGCTGGCAAATTAAGTGGTGTGTTCTTGACTGTTCGATGTGTCCTGATTTCAGGAATGTTAAAGTGGAAAAAAATATCCATCTTTTGAATTGATACTATTTAAAGCTGAACCATGCACGGGGTGTAAAATTCAAAGTATATAAATGGGCACACAGGCAAAAGTAAGTCAGAAGGAGTAAATTAGGTTCTCAGATATAAGCAATCGACCAAACAGAAGACCTCAATGCCCTGCAAGCAAACTGTAGATCTTTGGTTTTGACCATTCGCATATCGAGAATGTAAAAGGACTAGACCAGAGTTTCCCAACCACAACACTCTCGACATTTAGGACCAGATCATTCTGTGTGGTGAGGCGGTCCTGGGCATGGTAGGATGGTCAGCAGTATCCCTGGCCTCTCTCAGCAGATGCTGGAGTACCCTGCCCTCCAACCCAAGTCCTACCAACAAACATGTCTCCGGACATAGCCACATGCCCCTGGAGGACCATTCCTGGTAGGAGCTACTAGACTAGAGCAACATCCAACTCTGAGCTTCCAGGATTTTATGAAAGCGTCCCACATAACTCCAAAATGGGGTTTCTCCAAGAAGAGTTGCCCACGTGACATCCAGACTTACAGCTGATTTGGAATCCCAGACCTGGTTTCTGGTTCATGACAGCTCTGCCATGAACTAGCCCGATGACCTCTTTTGAGTCCTCCCTTCCTCATCATTCAACCAGGAATAAATAACATCACCTCTGGGACTTGCTGTGAAGAAGGCAGTGAGATCATTGACGCAAAGCCTCTAGCCCAGCAGCTCAGCCAGCACCAAGGGCACTGAATCCACATTAACCCTTTCCTGGTGAATCAGGTGAAAAGGCAGCCGGCCAGGGTGTGTCCTCAGAAACACGTAGGATGCAAAGTCTGAAGCCCTGGCCCCGAGTCCTGCCTCGGCCACTGAGTAGCTGGGCATACTGGGCAAGCCATTTTTCCTTCCTCATAACCTAGACATGATAAGCACCAGTAGGCGAGAACCAAGCCAGGTGCTCTGGGACAGCACTTGGGAAACTAACCCACTAGAGAAGTACTGACGAGTATGACTATCAGATCTTTGAAAGATTTCTGAAAAGGACAGAACAAGCTCTTCCACAAATCCAAGAACCGAGAGTGCAGTCATATCAGGGTAAGGTACAGGAGAGAAAAGGAAAATTGTAACAGGAATCCTTCACCTCCCGATCCTTTTACACACGCAAGTGCCAACTGGTGACCCACACACAGACCAGGTCTGGCCACGGACAGATTCTGTTGAACCCCACATCATGTCATGGTGGTGGTTTAATTTGCCTTAAATGCCACCTGATTTTCATGAAAATCCAGATTTCAGGCCTTTTTCGAAAACTCCAAAGCTCAGGCCACACTGGGCCCATATCCCACATGCCCCTTGTTGAGACAAACACTGGCGAGGTCCCCCTTGGCCCTCAGCTGTTCTAAGTCACTCTGCTTTCACTAGCCTGGAGTCTGTAACCTTGACTTCTCTAAAGGCTACTATGTAGGAAAGCATTCGGACCTGCAGGGAGTAGTACTTCAACCTTGGCACAAACCGACACCCAAAGAGACACTCCCTTCCAGAGCCTCACCTAGGTCATCATCTCTCTTAGGTGGTGGCTCAGATTCTTTTGCTCCTTGACACTTCTGCCTCACAACTCAACGTTCCTGGGTTTCCTCACCTTGGTATACACCTTCCTCCACTGAGGCTATCACCTCCCCCAAAAGTACCACCGGCATCTGATGGATTATCTATCTGCACTGGGGATTTTCAAAATGCATCTTTCTTTTTAGAGCAGGACTACAAAAGACAGGGCGGCTACTTACCGTATCCTGACCAGCACTCCTTCTTCCCTCCTGCTGGTAACAGTACCCAGTGTTCTCTGGGGGACCAGCAGTCCCCCATTCCCAGTCCCTGTGGTTTGGGTGGGGCTGACTCCATTCCCATTTCCAGGGCAAGGCATGGGACCCAGCTGGACACATTCAGAGTCAACCCTGGGGCTCTGGCCACAGTGAAAATTAGTCTCTGTCCCTCTGGAACTTGAACAGAGGAGGAGGGAAAACTGGCTGGGGGTGGGGGTGTCCCCTTGGGACACAGCCTATGTAGAGAGTGGAACCCCTGGATCCAGCCCTGGCTGCAGCCATACTCCTTTTGGACTCTGTGGGTCACATATGAGCTAATGAAATTCCCATCTCGGCTTAAGGCAATTTGGGTTGGGTTCTCTTACAAGCAAAAGAGACCTAAACAATAGGAGAGAAAGTTGAAAGAAGTGCTTACAGTTGGGGGGAAAGGCTCTGCTCCAATTTTCTCCTGGTTTGCTGGTGTGGGTTTGGTACCTCTCTCCATGCACTGAGAGTGGAGTGTTGCTCACTGTATTAGCGATCCTTCTCTTAAGCACTTATCTCATGGTGTATAATTATTTCTTGTTTGTCTATCTCTTCCACAAATCTATTGAGCCCCTTCAGGGCAGAAACTGGGTTGTGTTCACTTTTGAATCTTTAATACCTTGATCAGTGCCACACAATGTGGGCTCAACAAGTGCCCCTTGATGAATCAATCAACCATCCTAATTCTCTTCTCTGGAACACCCCTGTCATGAGACCACCACATTAGCGTGGTGCCTGTGATACACAAAATGTCTGCTGAAACACACCCATCCTCCCATTGGAAATACATCACATCATGAGGACTCCCTCCTTCCAGCCATTCCTGATTCTCCCCCATGTTCGTCCCACGGAACCTCACTGTGGGGTTGCTCACAAGGTCCTCAATCTTGGGATGAGAACGTGGCCTTGCAATGCTCTATGAATGGATAACACACAGGATGGGAGTGCAGTTCACATACATGACTTCACTCGTGGGTGCAGGGGACCTTCTTTGCCCTCTAGGCTTCCTCTTGTGTTGAATGCACCCAGAATCCTGCTTCTGATGTCTACCAATAGCACGATAACACAAAATCACAATTCTAGGCTCTCTCCTGCCTCCACATTCCCTCCCGAGGCTTTTATAATGACTTGAGTGGAAGAAATACAAATGTATCGAGGAAATCGACAGCACTGAACCAAAAGCTTCCCCAGAAAAAGTTTGATTTGGGAAGCATAACTGTCACACCCTTCACAGCTCTGGAATAGCCTCAGCTTCCATTGGCATTGAGCAAGAAAGATTTTCAAACAGAGTCAAAGGTCAGGGCCGGAATTACTGTCCCAGTATGAATCACCATTGACTCTATCCAGTTTTCATTTTCCCATACTTGGGCTCACACCGCCAGGGCCATCTGGGAAGAACTAGATTCACACTGGATGTGACAATCTTTGTGGAGTTTCTGCCCTATGCGAGGCACCACAGCAGACGCTGGGAAATGAAAGAGAAAGACAGCAAGGGCTCTCTCAAGGCATTTCGTTTACTGGAGAACAATAACAAGGAAAATGGCCACTGCATTGTAGAAAACGAGGTGCTGTGTGGACTTCTGAAAGTTCCCCGGGCTGGGGCCATCCAGTCTGTGTTGGAGCATCAGGGAAGGCCTCTTAGAGGCAGACACCTTTGCGTGGAGAGCTGAAGAATGAGTAGAAGGCAGCTACAGGGCTGGTGCAGTGAAAGGGGCTCCGGAGAACTGCAGGTAGAGGCTCACGGGTAAGAAGCCTCGGCCTGCCCTGGGAACTAAAAGTGGGGCACCTATGGCCGGAATCCAAGTGTGAAGAGAGAAGCTGCTACAGAGGAACTGGGGCCAAAGAGACCCTGCCAGGCTTGGTAGCTTGAAAAGGCTCAGAAGTTTGCACCAAAAGAGCAAACTCCCCTTTACTGACACAGTGTATAAACAGGCCAGAATGACACTGTGACAGATCTGTCTTGACACTCACTGAATATTGATTTCACAGGGAATGTTAGTAAGAAGGCAAAAGGGGGCGGGGGTAAGAAAACTCCCAAGGAATTACTTTGGATTCATTTACAGATTCTCCTTTGAAACATTGGCCCCCACTCCTGATTGATGAGGGAGCTGAAGACTAATTGAGGACAAAGCACAAGCTGACACCCTGCAATCCCCCACCCCCTACTCCTGGGTGGGATATGTGTGACATTCCTCCAGGAAACTTCCAACTGTCTTAATGTCAATGCCTTGCTAGAAGGGAAAACCACCTTACTTGACAATGACAAGGTCTCCAGGATCTTGTACGTTCTCTTTAGCATAGGAAAGTTCTTTTGAAACCCTGCCTTTTCCTTACATCCCCCAACTCCCAATTATATAATCAGATGCCCCCCACATCCCTGGTGCAGCAGCTCTTTCTACCCACGGTCCTGTCCCGGTGCTTTAATAAACCACCATTTTGCACCAAAGACGTCTCAAGAATTGTTTTTTCTTTGTCGGCTCCAGACCTCACCCCACTAAACCTCACCTACATTCCAAAACTACATCACTACTAGCCTACCTCCCTCTTGGCATTATTTCTATCATTTCCTGCAAATGACAGAAAAGTAGGCACCGCTAGGCTTTAGGGGACAGGCATCAACTCTGGAAACAGGATAAATGCACAGTAAGATAATAGGATGGGGTAGCAACAAAATTAGACAACAAAACTAAGCCACTAAGCAAAACGTTATGGGGGGGGGGCTGAACCAAACGCTAAAAAGCAAATTTAGACAACGGGAGGGGAAGTAAAAGCATTTTGGTACACACACAAAAAGAACTATCCCCTTGGGCTTTGGTCAAATCAAGCTCCCCTTTTGACCCAACTACTGGAAAAAAAGAAGCAAAAGCTGTGGAAAACTCACACTTTCATATCTCTCCCAGAATAAACAGTAGGTCCAGTAGAGCCAACTGACCTAAAAGACGTTGAAAGATGTGCCCCAGATAACTGGGCACATGACAGTCACCTCCAGGAGCTCTCAAAACCACAAATGTTCCTGTTGCAACAGCTTAATGGTCTACAAATTCCGGTCTATTCTGTCATTTCAGAATCGATAATGTTTCCTGTCAAGCATTAAAGCAGTCCCAACGAAACCTGGAGAAGAATCGGCTTCCAAATCCACAGGGAGAAAGGGTTTTTTTAAAAAACTATTAAAAAAAACAAACTAAAGGTCGTCCCAAGGGGTTTCCACAATTCTTTCCTCCCAGTTCCCAATTTCTCAATGTCAAGACCTTGGGCAGTCCGGTCCATAGGGGCCCGGGTTTGGAGACGGCGGCACCTGTACAGTCCCTGGATGGATGCCCGAACCTCCTAGGCGTATCCGATGGGCTCTGATAGCCCCTTACTCATTTAGTGCTCTCAGGCGCTGGGAGGTGGGAGGGTCTGCAGAGCGGGGTGACCCAGAAAGCCTGAGATCTTCGCCCGCAGAGCACAGCGTCTGTTTGGCCTGGGGCCCACTGGTTACCCGAGTTTTCGCCCAGGGAAAATCCCGGGGGGAGGGTAGGGAAGGCTCGGGTCCAGTCCCCCCAGGGCGATGGTGGGCGGGGCCTGGACAGAGGGCGACGGGGTCAGGCGGTGACCAACCCCGCTGCTCCCCGGGGTCTCGGGCAGCGGCACCGAGCCAGGCTCCAGGTCCCCGCGTGGCGGAGCCCTGGGCCCGGACCCCGAGGCCTGATGCGGGGCGCTGTAAGGGACCGGAGCGCGTCACCAAGAGAGCAGCCGGCCCTCCCGCGCCCGACCCTGGTCCAGGCTCCTGCCGACCGGGATCGACGCACTCGCCTGCCCACGGTCTGGTTGGTCAGCTGCTTCATGCAGTTGGATCGCTTCTTTCTAGCGGCGGCGGCGGCCAGCAGGGCCAGGGCCGGGCAGCTGGAGGAATCGCCCGGGCCGGGGGTAGGGGGGCGGGGGGGGGGAGGGCGACATCGCTTCACGTCCATCCGAGGCGGCAGTGGAAGCTGCTCTGGGGCCAGCGCCCCGCCCTCGCCGCCTCTCATCCAGTGGCGTGGCAGGTCGGGGCCTTAGGGGGGGGCCAGACCCGGGACGCGGTTCCCAGCCCCTCCTCCACCCGTGGCGGGAACCCCGGGGCCGCCTTGTGCAGGCCCGGATGTCCCCTCTCCAGCACTGCCATCGCCGCGCCCGCGACCCCCTGCGCGGTCTAGGCCGCACACCTGCGCTAGGCTGCGGAGGCGCCCAGCGCCTCGAGCCTCTGGTGAACCGTCAAACCCGGGTCTGTGACACACCGTCCCCGCAGGGGTGTCAGGGCACGGAGGGATAGAACACTTTGGAGCCTCGGGAGGCTGGAAATGCCCAAAGTCTCCTGGAGGGCCGGGCTTCTGCGCAGGTGTAGATATTTGTCAGATGCACCTCGGATCTGCTCTCCTAGGTGAATGGATGCATGTGACTGTGTACTATTCACCTCGATTAAAAAGATACTGTTGTGTGGAAAGCACAAGCTGCAGGAGTTTGTGTACCTTAAGGGGAAAGTCCAGGGCCAGATGCATTTTCTGTGGGCGGGCACCTGGGGGCAGTCAGGCAGGAGCACTCACTAGGGGCCCACACAGGATAGCCAGGAAGCAGGGGGAGAAGGGGAAGGGGCCCAGCCCTGGCTGGGAAGTCGTGGGGCTGAGCGGCTGGGACCGGGACCAGTGGCCATAGTCGGCCTTGGGAAGGCCCAAGGCCTTGGCATTTGCTAGCAACCTGGCCTGCACAGGGGAGGCGGGGCCCGGGCCTGCGCAGGTGTTGCCTAGAAACGCCCATTGTCTTCTGATTTATAGCCTGGCGCAGGCAGGGGTCCTGGGACACTTGGCGGGGTAGTCCGACTGCGCTGGACGCTTTTCCACAGAAGACCACGACAGTTGTATGACCCGTGAAGATGTGCTCCTGGGTTGGTGGCCTGGGCTATGGCCTAGGCCATTCCCAGCGGAGAGGGGATGGCAGTGAGACTTCCTTCACCGGCTACAACTCGGATCTCACGATGGACTTTGCTGATGTCATATCATCTCAGACACAAATCAATAGACTCCTCAATGAGATCGAAACACTGGAGGCTGAGCTTACACTTTGGAAACGTTTGTCCAAGGGACCAAATCGCTCAGACTCCAATGCCATCTGGAAACTGAGGAGCACCATCAGGGACCTAGAAGAGCAGCGGATGAGGGAGATTGAGGAACATCAACTCGGAGTTGCGACACTGCTCAGTGTCCATCAAGAAAAACTGGCCGACGTCAGGGACAGGCACCGCAAACAACTCCTCGAGTATGAAAAACGGATAGAAGACCTGCAAGATCAATACTCTGCTGGTCATGGGAAAGATGACTTACTTCAAGAAAGGGAAACTGAGCTTAGAAGGTTGAAGCAACAACTTGCAGAAATGGAGCGGCTGAATGACAATTTAAACAACGTTGTTTCTGATCTCAGAGCAGAAAACCAAAAGTTGGTTTTGGCGCTCCAGGATGTAAGACATCAGCTGGAAGAAACTATTCTCCGGAACAATGAGGATTCTCTGGAAAACAGCACTGCTGTGAGGGCTTTAAAAATAGAAAAAGGACAGTTAATAGCAAAATTGTCTCGGGCAGAAAAGAAGCTGTTGGAGGAAACGAACAAGTATGAGCAAACTATCAAAGAATGGTCCCCTTTAGAGCATGCGCATTTCATTCAACACAGTCAAGAGAAAGACCTGGAAATAGTACACTTCAAAAAGAGAATCGAGCAGATGGACGCCGACCATAAAGGAACGAAGGAAATGCTGTCCTCTGCTTTGGAGGAGCAGAAGCGATTGACACAACTCATTAAAGAGAAAGAGACGTATATTGAAGAACTTACAGGAATTCCAGAGCCTCAGGAGGAATTCGGTCAGTCTATCCAAACCTTCAGAGGCAATGACATTTTCCAGCCATCTGTGGAGGACAAAGACAGGTGTCTCCCATCCGTGACAGGCAAAAATCATCATCTGGGAGAAGAACTGGAGAGCCCAAGACAACAGAGTCGCTCTGTACCTGCAGTTGACCCTAAAATCCTAGACGAGATCATAGAACTAGAGTGTGAGGTGTTTCAACTCCAGGAGTTAAAAGGCGATCTCGAGGAGGAAATCAGAGAGCAACAGAAGATCATTTACAACCAACAGCAGGGGAAGATAGGACTGCTTCATTCTTCACAAGAGCAGAAGCAGAAAGTGGACCATCTCCAATACCGGCAGGAGCAGATGACTATTGAACACGCTCAGCTCCTTTGAGCAAAAGACGAGGAGATTCAGAATTTGCAGGACACGATAGAACAGATGAAAGCCTGGCTGCCTGACAAAAGCCAGCACATTCCAACAGAAGACTGTGATGATGTGGAAGTCACAAGAAGTCAGCCTCTTCCTAGAGAAAACGGAAGTGAAAAGCTTGATTCATCTGAAGCTGAAACTCAAAGATTCGTCCTAGGAATCAAAGAACACAAACCGGAGATGAAGTTTCTAACTGAACAGAACATCCGACTGACGGAACAGATCGATCGGCTCTCCAAAGAGGAGATTGGTAAACTAACTCAGATCATCCAGCAGAAAGATTTGGAGATTCAGGGTCTTTCCAGCAGGATCTCTGCGGCTTCTCACAGCCAGAATGGGGACGTGGAGCGACTTCAGCGGCAATTGCAAGAGTATGCTGGGAAAAGCGAACAGGTCTTGGCTGCCTTAAATGAGAAAATGAGGGAGAACAGCGATCTGAAGACAGAATATGACAAAATGGCAGATAGAATTACTGTCACAGGAGCAGACCTCCAGAGAATGCAAGAGGAAAATCAAAAACTGTCCACTAGAATTGAGAGTAGTGGTCAGGAGATATTTAGAGAAAGGATTCAGAATTTATCACACATTATTCGAGAAAAAGACCTCGAAGTGGATGCGTTAAGTCAGAAATGTCAGACTTTATTGACACTCCTGCAACCATCCAGCACTGGTAATGAGGTTCGAGGAACTAATATGGATCAGTTGAAGCAGCTTCTCCAGGAACGGGACACATTAAAACAGCAAGTGAAGATCATGGAAGAGTGGAAACAGCAGGTGATGACCACAGTCCAAAATATGAAGCATAAGTCACCCCAGCTTCAGAGAGATCTGGCACAACTCCAGGTGCGGGCTTTCACCAGCAGCGAGAAGGATTCTGAAGTCCAGACGACCTCTAGTGACCTGATCGAACTGTACAAAGGCAATGAAATACATTTACAACATTTAGAGAAGGAACTGGCACAAATGCAGCTCAGCAATGGGTAGCTTTGCAATGCCAAGGATCTCCTTCTAGGGAAACTGGATGTGATTTTCCTCCAGCCCTCCACTGACTCCTCGGAGTCAGCGGATTCTCTGGAGGCCATGAAATCTGACAGAGTGAGTGAGGCTTCTTAGTTGCTCCAAGAGGAGGTAGAAGAGCTACGAAAATCCATTCAAGAAAAAGATACAATGATTCGAACCCTCCAGGAAGATAAGCAGAGATGGATTGAGTCAGTGGCTGCCAGGAGGGAAGTAGAAGGCCAACATCAGGAACACAGGGATTCCGACATCGAGCAGCTGAAGGAGAAACAGGCTGTTCTACAAAACTTCCTTCAGGATCAGGAGCTCCGAATCCAAGCGAAAAGTGAGGAATTGCTTTCTTTACAGGAGAACTTCAGTAGCCAAGTGAGTGAAATGAACTTTTGAGGCAGACAGTCACCGATCTGAAGGAGAGAATAGCAGGGTTTGAAATGGATGTGTTTCAACTGAAAGAGGAAAATGCAAAAGTCGTGGAAACCTCTAGAGAAAAGGAAGTGGGAAATCAGGCATTGCAAGAGACACATAGGCTGGCTTGTGAGAGAGATGAAGTCCTGTTGGCCCTGAAACAGAAACAAATGGAAACCTGTGCCCTCCAGAAGGAGGTTCACCATTTACGTGAGAGCAAATTACGCCTAACCCAGGAGCTGGAGAGACGGCGACACCTGGCACTAGAAGCCGAAGATGCTCATCGCCAGGAAGCTCTGGCCTCAGAAGACAAAGTGGCTCAATCAACTCAGGAAGGAAGTGACGGTCTTGCAGGGAAAACTCGTTGTGTCTTCCACTGCCATGGAAAATGCCAGCCGAGGAGCCAGTCTGCAGGTAGAGTCGCTGCAGGAGCAACTGCACGTGGTGACCCAGCAGAAAGAGGACACTGCGCTCCAGCTTGCTGCCTCCCAGGAAAAAGGAAAGCAGTATGGTCACATCCTAGCTGACCTCAAGTTGGAACTCGCCGAATGGGCAGACAGCCTGGAAGGAAAACTGAAGTCATTGCAGGGACAATTCCATAAAACAAATGCTGACTTGGAGCTGAAGGAAGTCCAACTCCAAGAATTCAAGAAACAGAATGAGGTCCAGCAGGAAATCCTGGAGGACACACAGAAGAAACTGATGAACTTAGTCAGTAAGTCCGAAGGAATGGTGGACAAAACCCTCCTATGAAGACTCTTCCTGGGATCTTTCCACTCACCTGATGCCGAATGGCAGGAAGCGTTAAGGTTGATGGGAAGCATGCTGGGGATCCGAGAAGACCAGATGTGGCAGCTCCTCAGTGAAGGGCCAGGTGGTGTTACCAGCTGGATGACTCGGGGGCCTGGACCCAAAAGTGCCCCCAACACATGTGTGAAGCCAGATCACGGACCTATGGCCAAGAATTCTTTTTCAGAACTTTTCATCCAGTTTCTAGAAGTGGAATCTCATTCAGGTTTGCCACCACCAAAACCCTCTGCTCATGACGGGAAGCCCCCAGATTCCGGAGGAAGGGGAAAACTGGCTATGAAACAAGGCCCACCACGTCTGAACACTACCCTAGGATCCACACCCTGGAAAAAAGATGTGAAGCCCCGCACCACAGCTGTGTCTCTTGTTACCCCACCTGGACCGGAAACAGATGGATCGGAGCACCTTCTTCTAAATGCCGTCACTGATGCTTTGCCCAAGTACATGCCCCAAATACTGTCACCTGCCAAGAAGGTTGGAATGGTGGCCAAAGGCCTCTCCAAGAAATAGAGGATCCTCAAGCCAGAGACGAGACAGCGCTCGGAAGACCCCAAGTCACTCTATGTGTTTACCTTATCCCAAAATGTCCTTTTGCAAAACGTACTATTTGAAGTTTTGCTTTCAGCTTAATAAAAATATTCTTTTATGCGTTAACAGAAAAAGCGTCTTTTGGTGACTGCAGAGGTATTCACCAAACTGAAAATGGTGCTTATTTCTTATGAGAGTAGACATTGGTGGGGTTGGAGGCTGTGGTCAATGGTACTTCCAGTATTGTCTGTAATCCTTTGATGTTTTCATAAGGAGCACGTATCTACATATACCTTCAGTAAGGAAAACATAAACTTTTCTTAATGTTCCAAACTTATCGAATACACGAGCACTCACGTCTTGTTTGAGAAACTAGGTTTATAGCATGAAAGTTTAAGATAAATACATTTTTTGAAAAAGTGCAAGTTTGATTTTCCCATCTATGTCCCATTTCTCTTTCTCCTTTTTTTAAATTTTTAATCATTTTATGTTGCCTGGGAATCCACTTCATGGGTAACCTGATTTCTCTCAGGCCTTTAGAAATATATGTTTATTTGTCTATTTGGGCATATAGTATTCTCTGACTTGCTTTTTTCCAAAAAAAATCACTCTGCCTTCGAGATCTTTATAAATGTGAATGAATTCCAATTTCTTCTTTAAAAGGAAATGTAGGCATTAATGGGTATACCCTAAATTACTTTTTTTTATACCCTAAATTACTTAACTAGCTCCTATTGATCAGTATTTGATGGGCTTTTACTTCAAATGTCCATGATCAACTCCCTTGTTCATTTCCTCAAAAGCCACTCCAAATCTTCATTTGCAGTTCCAGGCTAATTACACCACTGTACTCTGGAAACGATCCATTCAGACTTCTTTTCTTCTTCTTTTTTAAATTTTATTTATTTATTTGACAGAGAGAGCAGGAGAGCACAGGTAGGGGAGGGGGTGGCAGAGGGCGAGGGAGAAGCAGGCCCCCCTGTTGAGCAGGGAGCCTGATGTGGTGCTTAAATCCCGCGTTGCTGAGAGCATGACCTGAGCTGAAGGCAGATGCTAAACCGACTAAGCCACCCAGGTGCCCCCCCCAATTCAGACTTCTTTAAAGACCTCATTCCATTCTATTAATTTTCCATTCTGCTGTATCTTCAACCTGCCAAATATCTTAAATCCATCCTTCCCTTTCTGTTGCCAGTGTTCTGGTTCACCCATTCCTGTCTCTTGCACAGACTAGTGCAGTAGACTGCCTGCCAATCTTGCTGGTTCCACTCTCCGCCTCCCTTGCATCCATTCTCCACGCTGCTGTTAGGACAAAGTGAGATGAAAATCTGATGTTACTTCCCTGCTGTAATTATTTGAGGGTTCCCCATTGCCTGGAGTTCGACCTTTAAGAGACCATCCAAGCCCTTGCTTTTGCAGCCTTCCCTCCTGCTCATCATTCCCATACAGGCCACCCTTTAGACCCAGTGAATTCTTACAAGCCCCAAATAGATTATTATCCATATAAGTTCAAGTCCATGAGACTCATCATTGTGCTTTGACAAAGGTACAGAGCAGCAGAAGGATTTAATTTTTCTCCTCTTCACCCATTGGTGGGGGAGTGTTTCCCACCCTAATGTAATGGGATGCCCGGATGCTGAACAGATGAGCTCGACAGTAATTTATAACCCACGTGTACTTATGGCCCATACCGTGCAGGGCCAGGTTGCACCTGGGAGTAGAATGAACATGGGCTGTGGGGGGTCAGACCTTGGAGTAACAAGAGAGTGAAGGTGAGCCCTACTTCCTGCAGGAGGGCATGGCTGGCTTGCTGGATAATTCCACAGGCTGTCAGGGAACTGGACCTTACGACTTGAGGAGAAACTGTGCCTGGTCCCTGGGATAAGGAGGGCTGTTTGGCCAGGAGACCCGATCCGTGGGAGCAGAGGGCGAAGGGAACTGAGAGTAAGGCCATTGGAGGCCCTCTGATGTTCCCCGATGCCAAGACAACACTTCCTATGGAATCTTAATCTCACGCTCTCCATCCCAGTGGACTCTGGTATGTCCACATCATTTTCAGCCTGGGGCTGAGACTTTTAAGGACTAGGACAAGTGCTTCTCTAGGAAGTGTGGCTGGCACCTGACCAGGAAGGAGAGATGGCGTCAAAACCAAAATGTGTCAACTGCCATTGATGGTCACTCAGTTGATCCCAAGGGAATCCTGAAGTAGCCAAGGGACAGAAGGTAAGGCTGACGTCCCGCACGCCGCGGAATCTGACAAGGACTGTGGACCCAAGCAGCCGCCCCCACCTGCAGGTTGGATATGCAGACTGGTTCAGTCTGTAGCAAGAAGGTCTTGGTAACTACATTAAGCTGGTGGGGTACCATGACCCGCGGAGTAACAGACAGCGGGTTATGTAGGCTCAGAGTCTGTGAGAGACTCTGTTTCCAGGAGAGCCCAGTGCACGGCCAACAATTGCTCCTTTCATGGTCTATAACCTAGGGCCAAGGAGGGCTGTTTCTTGCATCAGGAGCCCATGGACAATTCCAGGGATTCCAGGAAACTGGAGAGGTGCTTGCTAAAGCCTTTTCACTTAGGGAAATAATGGGTGATATTTTTTAAAAAGATTTTATTTATGTACTTGAGAGAGAGCTGGAACTGGAGGAGGGGGTCAAAGGCAGAGGGAAAAGCAGTCTTCCCACTGAGCAGGGAGCCCCACGCTGAGCTTCATCTCAGGACCCTGAGATCATGACCTGAGCCAAAGGCAGACGCTTCACCGATTGAGCCACCCAGTCACCCCCCAACAGGCGATTTTAACTTGGACAGATCCTAGAGCCTTTTGTTGAGGGGAGCCCCACCCAACCTGGGCTCATGGACCAGTAACAGCCTAAACGGGCTTATGTAAAATTTATAAACAAGGAATATGTACCTCCAGAACCGAAAAAATACTGAAAGACTTTGGACGTGTATGTCCTTTTTCTTTTAAAAGATTTTATTTAGTTAATTGAGAGAGAGCGCGAGAGTGAGAGCACAAGGGGCTGGTAGGGGCAGAGGGAGAGGGAGAAGCAGGCTTCCCACTGAGCAGGGATCTGAGGTAGGACTGGATCCCAGGACCCTGGGATCACACCCTGAGCCAAGGCAGATACTTAAGAGACAGAGCCACCCAGTCGCCCCCTGCAGTTGTATGTCCTTAACAAATGTGTCAAACAAATGTCCTCACAGTAGGATGTCATAAATGTGATGTCATACCTTTGTTCTTGGAGAAGGTTGGGTGCAATAAGATCCTGCCTGCAAAGATTGCATGTCATAGAGTGGTTTGTGTGCCCTGTGCATAACAAGGTAAAATGTGTCCCCTTCAAGGTCAAGGCACATGTGACTGAGAGGATGTTGAAATAGGCACTAAACAGAACATATTGGAAAATCTATAATTGCAAAATATTCACCATGTTTAAATTAGTTGGGATTCCGGGTGGGCTTTTTTTATTTAAGGTTTTATTTATTTATTTATTTATTTATTTATTTATTGTAATGAGAGAAAAATAGCACAAGTGGGGGCAGGGGGAAGGAAGGGGCAGAGGGAGAGAGAATCTCAAGCCAACAGCACCCCGCACAAGGAGCCCAACAGGAGGCTTGACCCTTGATCCTGAGATCATGATCTCAGCCAAAAGCTTAACCAACTGAGCCACCCAGGCACCCCTAGGGGTCTCAGATGTTTGAAGGGGACCAAGAAAATATAGAAATAACTGTCGCAATGGAAGAAGTTTTGTAGACTCACAGATCCCAAGAAAGGAGGTCCTGAGAGCCATGGAGGGCCACCCAGGGAAGCACCCGGGTTGGTCAGCAGAAAGGGGGAATGAAGGGAAAATGTGGGCAAGACCCTTTCTTGTGGTTTCCATGGGAAGGGACAGGTGAGGCAGGGTAAGCAGGCTTAAGACTGGCTAGTTTGAATAATTTCAGTGGGCTCCAGGCCATAGTGGTATCTGGAGTAGTCTGTCCCTGTCCCTCAGGCAATCAGAGCAGGGGATAGTGGCCTGAGTGTAAGAGCTTCTTAGAGGAGGTGCTTGGGGGTAAAGGTTCTGTATCAGTTGGTTTACATGTGAAAGGTGTGCTCACAGGCAAGCTGTTGACCAAGCCTGCCAGGGACAGTCCCTCCAAAGTGAGCAAGGCCTGAGATATCAAAGCATTAAATACAGAAGCTAGAAAATATGGTTATTTTACTAGGTATAACCATAATTTGAGCCCTCGTATTAAGTTTCTGAAGGTTAGCCACCTGGTGCATCTTAGCTGACATTAAAGTTAATTCAGAACCTATGTTGTAGAGGCACAAAAGCCAATCAGCCTCCTTTTATCTTTTGTTATATAAATTATTTAAGTAACTCTTGGTTTTCCAGTTGGGTCAAATTGTGAACCTATGGTCAACTAATTTGGGGGGGGGAGGGTTCCTCCTCTTGTATCCAGTTTCCTTTCTTCCATTCCTCCTTTTTTTTCGATTTGTTTGTTCCTGGATATACTTGTGGGGTGGAGGAGGGACTTTTTACCCTGCTTGTCTTTCTGTTTTTTTTTTTTTTTTTTCTGCCAGGAAGATCATTTTGTCCATGGCCGGAGTGGGAGCCTCAAGTGCCTGGATCCCGAGATGAGTCCCTGGACGTGCCGGAAGCAACAACACTAAGAGAAAGCAAGTGTGTAGAGGAGGGGTTTTGTACTGGGAGAGAAGTGGAGCACCAAACGGCCCTCCCTCCTCTTTTGTGTTTCTCATCAGCTCCTAAGCCCTGGTCTGCCATGGATGTGAGCCTGAAAACCCTGAGGGCTCCGGAGGACACACCGTAACAGGGAGAGGAGCGGCAGCTTGAGAGTCGGGCAAGGCCACTCCTGTTGCCTGAACCACAGTGACTCAGGAGGCAGCCAGGGAGCCATTTTTACATCTCCCTGGGGTCGTGACCTCCTTCCTTTCCACCCACAACACAGAGGGTCATTCCCAGGACGGTGTGTGGGGTGCGCTCTCCCCACCAGGATCTGTCTGTCTGCCCCAAGTACTGACCCAACACCCAGTCAGTGGAACTCAAGCACACCAGTCAGCAAGTCGTGTGGTTGTGGAACTCAGGGGGGGAGCCTTGGAGGCCGATCCAGGCCAGATGGAGGTCACACTGATGGCATCTCCCTCCTAGATGCAGTCAATTCACATCCATTCTCACCTTGTTGGCAAGGATGGGACATTAGTTTGGAAACGGATGGCGACCTCCATTTGAACTAACAGAATATGAGCTAACACACAAGGTGGCCAGGGTTTGCCAGTTCCCTCCCAGGTTGCGATTGTCACTTCTGAATCAAAGCTCAGCAAAGAACAGAGGTGTCCTTCACTTAGAAAATGACAGAGGTGGATCAGTATATCTGCCTCCACCTTCTTCCAGTTACCCTCAGCCTCACAATCCACACCTAGAGGGTTGACACCTTATACTACTAGCCCTTGACACTTATTACTGACTAACACCCATGGGATGTGTCCACTGTCAAGCTGGACAGTGCTAATTAGACTGTGCTAATTCAGTGGTTTGCATTACCCTCTTGGCAGAGGACCACTCAACGAAAGTGTTGTATTTGATCTCACCACTCCCGCTGGCAAGCCTCCCTCACCTCAGCCTTCCCCACTGTCATTTCTACTTTGGCTGTCAATGAGCTCTTGTCCCTCCATACAATACTAAGTATGCTTTTGATATCTGATCTTGCTCTAAGATATGTACACTGGCTTTTTATTGTTATTGTGCTTGTGTGTGATCCAAGCTTCTTAACGTTTGAGTAGATCCATTCAGTGCTCCAGGCAGAGAAATGGAACATAAAAATACACTTCTTTATTTTTCTAGAAAATGTTTTCTAAGAAGTGCAGTACAAAATATATGTATAAGGAGCATCTTAAATATGCATAATAATGAAACACATGTGAACCACCCCAACTTGAGAAATGCTTGAGGTGCCTCTGCAATCCTTACCCTCCCCATTCCCTAAAGATCACAATGTGGTGCTTCTTGTTTCCCCCCCTCCATTCCTTTTCTCTAATGTATAGTATTTTATCATATATGTGCCTTTCTCTAAACATTCGTTTTGCTTGGTTTGAACTTTATAAAAATGTTCTATTCCCTTCTTTCACTGAATAGTATGTTTCTTAACTTAAGCCATTGATGCTTGTAACTGGCAGCTCTAGTTGGCTTTCACTACTACACAGTTTTGCATTGTACCCGTTTTCTGCACATTCCTTCCTCCACATTTGAAAGGCGATTATGTGCGCAAAGCCCTTACTTAGCACAACTCCTGGCGCAGAGTCAGTGCTCCATGAACATTTGCTCAGTGGTTGAGACTGAGCCCCGAGTAACTGTTAACACTAACAGTTGTTTCCTCCAGCTGGATTCTCTGCGCTTCACCCTGATGCTGAAGATCTTGTAGCTCTTCGTCTCCTTGAATGACCGTTGGAAAATATTCTGACCACAGGCACCTCTGCATAGAGAAGCATCTTCCCAAGAAGAAACCCGGTGCACTCCCCGCGCACCCATGACTACAATTCCCCGAATGCATTGCGGTGTGCCTTTGAGTCCATTCAGTTTACTTCAGCCACGACCCCCCCACCCGCAGCCTTCCGGGTATAGTGGGCAGGGCTACATTTTTTCTTTAAATTTTTTTATTGTTATGTTAATCACCGTACATTACATCATTAGTTTTTTTTTTGGTGGAACATCTGTAAAACTTTATTGAGAGAACTACAACAGTGAAGTACCCCACATAAGAGTAGTCTGCATGTTTCAGCTTGTCCTTGTTTAAATCTGGAGTAGTCCTTCACCTGCTTCTGGCATTTTAATGGGCTCTAAGAAGGGTAGACTTGGCCCCTTGAATCAGGGTCATCTTCAGTTATACCCCCAGCCTTTGCCTGAGGCAGCTCCTGGAGATCAGCTTCCAGGTCCCATCCTTGAGCCACAGGTCCTCCTTCAACTTCCTTCCCTTGATCAGGTAGAATATCCTGACTCTCAGGTGGTGCCTCCTTTTGTTTCGGTTGCTCATCGCTGGTTTGCTGCTCCTGCTGGTTAGACCCTGGATCATCTTTTCTTTGTTTGGATCTGGATCTGGATCTGACTCGGGCACTCATAGTTCACCCAGTTGAATTCAGCTAGCGAGAAAGCTCACGGCAGAGAGAACACCCCGCCTCAGTGGATCTCAGCTCGGCTCACAGCACATCGTTAGTTTTTGATGTAGTGTTCCATGATTCATTGTTTGTGCATAATACCCAGTGCTACGCGCAGAACGTGCCCTCTTTAATACCCATCAACAGGCTAACCCATCCCCACACCCCCCTCCCCTCTAGAACCCTCAGTTTGTTTTTCAGAGTCCATCATCTCTCGTGGTTCATCTCCCCCTCCAATTTCTCCCCCTTCATTCTTCCCTTCCTGCTATCTTCTTCTTTTTTTTCTTAACATATATTGCATTATTTGCTTCAGAGGTACAGATCTGTGATTCAACAGTCTTGCACAATTCACAGCGCTTACCACAGCACATACCCTCCCCAGTGTCTATCACCCAGCCACACCATCCCTCCCACCACCCCCACCACTCCAGCAACCCTCAGTTTGTTTCCTGAGATGAAGAATTCCTCATATCAGTGAGGTCATATGATACATGTCTTTCTCTGATTGACTTATTTCACTCAGCATAACACCCTGCAGTTCCACCCACGTCGTTGCAAATGGCAAGATCTCATTCATTTTGATGGCTGCAGATTATTCCATTGTGTATATATACCACATCTTTATCCATTCATCTGTCGATAGACATCTTCGCTCTTTCTGGGCTACATTTTTTATCTAGTGACCCCACCGCGGTGCCAGGAGACAGCGAAATTTTCCAGTGAGCGTCTGGGCAGAGGCACCAATGAGAAGGGAAAGTTGTTAGGGCAGCTGACGTGGGCGACGTCTCTGAGCGGCGCCAGCTGAGCGCAGTGGAACCAAGCCGTCCTTCCTTCTCGGAGGCTGGCTCGTTCCCCCGGCTCTTGTGTACCCTGTTTCGCTGTTCTTGGTGAGCGCGGTACACCAAGTACTGGTATCTCTACCAGTGTACTGCGCTCACCAAGAACAGCGAACAGCTCACCAGCCTGAGGATGCCCTCTTTCAGCTCCTCCTCTTCCTCCTCCACAGACATAGACGACGAGGGAGTGCCCGGCACTTGCGAAGATGCTTCTCTATGCAGAGGTGCCTGTGGGTCGCGGGGTCAGGGGCCAGCGTCCCTGGGGGGCTGGGGCCTGGGTGGGAGGTGGGCCTGTGTCTCCGGAACACGCTTGTTCGCCAAAAGTTAGTCGTTACCTCATGTGACCCTCGTTTGGCACCTGTGAAGTGCGCAGGGCGGGGCTTCATTCATGGAGGCGATAATTATCTCACTTGGGCTGTACACCAGGCCTGGGGACAGCGTGACTGGGAATCTGGCCTGAACCAGGCAGACGGGGTCTTGGCCTCCTTGGGGCTAAAGTCTTTATGGAAGACCAAGGAGAAGCAAGTAAGTCTAGTGTCGATAGGGGAGGAGGAGTTCAGGTTCTCCCTTTGAATAGGTTACATTCCATTGGGGATGTCAGGGTCCCCATTGTGCACCTGAGATCAGGTCAGTCAAGGTGTGTTTGAGGGGGGGTGGATGGCCTGCTCAGGACCACGTAGTACTGGTGTGCAGAGCCAGTACTTTCCAGAGCTCTTGCGTGTTTGCCACAGGAGTCTACATTCTAGGGCTATGGTGGGGACAGCGTTGTAAGCACAGATACGTGTCCCATATCGGAAAGACCAAGGCTGGAGTGTACTTCATTCATTCGTTCATTCAACAGAAATTGTTGAGAGTGTACTTTGTGGTAGACCTTTCCTTTTGGGTGGGTGGTGGGTATTCAGCAATTGGGAACACATAAATAGGACAGATACGGTGTCTGACATATCACCACCTGGTTGGAAAAGACTGGAAGCAGATAATTACCCATGAAATACATAATTACAGTTTTGCTTTGAGTGCTGAGAAATGCAGGGAGCACTGGAGTTTGTAATTTAGGCAGTAGGGTTAACCTGAGAACAGAAGGCTAAGAACAAAACGGGGATGTGGGAGGGTGTTCACTTAGAGCAGGGAAGGAGTGTGAACTGGTAAAGGAATTGAGAGAATGCCCCTGGAAGCTAGGGCCACCTAGGGACGGGAGGGTGGGGAAAGCCAAGGTTTGGGGTTAAGACTTGCACTTTTTACAGGTTCCTGGAGACTAAGCATAGTGATTTAAAGCATGGAGTCCAGAGCCAAGCTGATCGTAGCTCTGCCCCTTATGAGCTGTGTTCCTAAACCATTCTGCATCTCAGTTTCCTGATTGAGAATTGGGGATGATAATAATCCCACTCTTCATTCCTTCTCCAGTTTTCAGGTGCTGCTGACCACATGTGTAACACTGTTGTATTAGAAATAATTTTTCTCATTATCGACTGCCATTTGCCAAGAGAATCTGAAGTGCCATTTAAATGATCAGATGGAAATAAATACGTTTCAGTACCGTATCATAATTAGGTGTATTTAAAATTTGTTGGTGATTTGGTTTATTTAATATTTGTTGGTAACATTTTGTGCAAACTTGCTTACTTAAAAGTAAATTGACTATAGAGTAATTCATACACAGAATAAGGACAGAGAAGTAGTATAAATAGAGCTTGCGTTTTCTTGAGTCTCTATTGGATAGTTTTTATAATTTCTCTGTTCTTCTCTGTCTCAGTTTCCAATGGCCCCCTGTATCTGCAGACATGTAAACAACATAGGGGAAGTTTGGGTTTGGAATTGCAGAGACTAAGGCGGCAGGAGCCAGCCAAAGTGGAAATCAGCAAAGCTTGAGGAGCTTTTTTAAAAAGATATTTGTTTGGGGCGCCTGGGTGACTCAGTGGGTTAAGTGTCTGCCTTCGGCTCAGGTCATGATCCCAGGGTCCTGGGATCGAGCCCCGCATCAGGCTCCCCGCTCCGTGGGAGGCCTGCTTCTCCCTCTACCACTCCCCTTGCTTGTGTTCCTGCTCTCACTGTGTCTCTCTCTGTCAAATAAATAAATAAAATCTTTAAAAATAAAATAAAATAAAAAGATATTTGTTTGTTTGTTTGAGGGAGAGAGTGAGAGAGAGAACAGGAGCTCAGGGGGGCTGGGGGAAGGGCCAGAGGGAGAAACCAACTCCCTGCTGAGAGGGGAGCCTGATGCAGGGCTCATACCCTGGACTCCAGTATCATGACCTGAGGCTTTTTAAAGAAAACACAGATGCTGTATGGTGACTGATATAATATAATAAAATTATATTAAAAATTATTTGCAGTTAACTATACATTAAACTGTGTCTTGAATTCCTCAAAAAAATAAAATAGAAAAGAAAACACAGATGCTTACGTCCTACTCTAGACTGAGAATCTTCTGGGATAGGCCCCAGGTATAAGGACCAGGCATGTTTGCCAACTGGATGCATTTCATCAAAGCTTTTTTTTGCACTGGGCTTTCTGTCATCTGAAAAAACATGCAGCGAGATTGGGAGAATCCATAAATGAATGTTTGAAGACATTTAGCAGGGCTCTGTCCTTCAAGTTGTGTGATATAGTGATCTGCATCTTCGCTGTAATGTGTTAAACCCTTAAATCTTGTGAGAAAGTTTGGATTGTTTTTTGTTTTGTTTTGTTTCCCCAGATTTTATTTATTTATTTAACAGAGAGGGAGCCAGAGAGCACAAGTGCAGGGAACAGCAGAGGGAGCAGGAGAAGCAGGCTCCCCGCTGAGCAGGGAGCCCAACAAGAGCCTGGATCCCAGGACCCTGAGGTCATGACCTGAGCCAAAATTAAGAGTCAGACGCTTAACCAAACTGAGCCACCCAGGCACACTTACGGGACCTGATGTCTTAGGGAAATAAATTGCAAGGGGTAAAAAGAGAAGAATGAAAGTGAGGCCTGTAATTAAAAGAGGCTTGTGAGACCTGTTAACCAGTTGGAAGGTATGGGTCTTATTTTCATTCAGTATTGAACAAATACATAGAGTGAAAATATTTATGAGACAATCATATGAATTTGAACTCTGACTTGACATGTCATGATATTATGAAATTATTTTTAAATGTTTAAAGTGTGATGATAGTTTTGTGGGTATATACGTGTGTGTGTGTGTGTGTGTGTGTGTGTGTGTGTGTGTCCATCAGGGGCAGTTTTGTTCCCTAGGAGACATTTGCAATGTCTAGGACGTATTTGGGGTCATAAGTAGGAGTGAGGAAGGCTACCCGCATGGAGTGTGGGGAGACCAGGGATGCTGCTAAGCATTGTAGTATGTTCAGGACAGCCCCCTCAGCAAAGAAGGACGTGGCCCAAGATGTCAGTAATGCCAAGGTTGTGAAACCCTGTCGTGGAGATACGTGTTGAAGTCGCTGTGGATAAAATGATAGGATGGAGATATTTGCTTCAGAATTTTATGGGGCATGTGGAGATGGGCCATGAGTTGAGAATTACTTAAGTTAGTGATGGGAGTTCCTCATACTGTTCTCTCTACTTGGTGTATGTGTATCTATTTATCTGTCTGTATGTGTATAGAGTATATATATATGTGCATGTGAGTATGTGTGTATATATATATATAATGCAATTGTAAATTTCTGTAAGGAAAGCTCACAAGCTTGCTACAGGTGAGGTAGAGCGTGTGTTCTGGGAGCAGCGCGGCAGCAGTATGTGGCGCCCAGTGCCAGCAGGTGGGGAGAGTGGACAAGCTGAGATGGTGGGTTTGCAGGAGTGGCAGCAGTAGCATCCTTACCAGGCTCTGTCTGTAGTGTGAGGTTGGCCGTGTCTGCCTGGCTAGCCTCTCCTTATCCCTGGTTTGTGGTTTTATTGTTTTGTTGTTGTTGTTCTTTGGGCTTCCTACTATCCTTTCAATAAATGCTTTTTCTGTTTAATTCACTCAGATTCAGTCTCTGTGAAGACTTATACAAGAAAAGAATGAAGCAGATGCATAGAGAAAAGGTAATATGACAGACCATGGGAGGAGAGAGAGGAATTAGGAGAAATAGATATGTGAAAATATATATGTAATTTATATATATAACAAATAAAAGTTACATAGTATATATATATAATATATTTAAGAGAAAGGATCTCATGGTTTCTGTTTTCCTTGTTCTTAACTTCTATCCCTCTCGAGACCACAGTTTAATTCTTGTCCGGGCTATTATGAGACACCCCCGTATTTCTTTAGTATATACACTCTCCTTTCTACTTAAACAAATACAAGTGGTCTTCTGTCACCTACAACCCAAAGAAGCTCAGCATAGTTTGGGTGATGACGTGCTCACCTAACCACCTTTTTCCTATCCCTGCTTTTGCTCACCCCTGTGCAGATGTTCCACAAATATCTGTCTAATGGACCCATGATAGTCATTTGGCTCCAGACCAGGGACAAATGTGCTGTTCATGCCAGCAGAGGCATTCTGGTATTCTTGGCATTTCAAATAATCATTGTAAGTGGACACACTTACTGAGAGTTCATTCTGGTGTATGTGCCCATCTCTTGTGAGTTTTACCAGCATGCCTCAGTCTCTGTGAACACCACTGACTGTAGGGTCATCAGTTCTTGGGTTTGTGAGGCACAAGGAATGAACGAATCCAGTGGGGCCCGTTGAGAGACAGCTTGCCCGGTGGGTCCTATACTGCTGGACACAAACCACTCCAACTTTGTTGATGAAGGCAGCGCCTATAAGGTGGGAGAATGTACAGGCAGGGTAGTCTCGGTTTTCAGAGACAGGCTTTGAGTCACATAGCCTTAGGTTATAACCCTGAGTCCACCCGGGCTCCTGTTTCCTCAGGCAAGTTATTTAACTTCTCTATGCCTCAGTTTCCTCATCTGTAAAATGGACTATTTTAAGGATTCAATTAGAGCCCATCTCTTGCAGTGAAGCATGCAGATTAAAGGTGAATGTTTTTCCTTTGCTGTCTAAAGCAGCTTTCCCCCAGGATGCCACTGCATACTCATTGCTTTTAGGAAGAGGAGAACATGGAAAAATTAGTCCTCAATTTGATTTCAAAAAAGGGAAACTGAAAATCTGTTGCCTGCAGAATGGAACCAGGACATCTAAACTCTGCTGAAGAACTGATGATCTTGGGTGTATCATTTCCATAGGCCCCAGTTTCTTCTGAAAAATGGGGAGATGAAGTTAGATCAAGTGTCCCAATAGGTATACTGTTGACATCATGGGCTGGATTATTCTTTGTTGTGGAAGCTATTCTTTGCATTGTGGAATGTCTAGAAGCATCCCTGGCCTCTACTCAGTAGATGCCAATAGTATTTCCCTAAGTGTGACAAACAGTGTCCCTAGACATTGCCAGATATCCTTTGGCCATAAAATCACCCCTGGTTGAGAACCACTGAATTAGATGATATGAGATAATAAGCCATTTACAAGTTCCAGGGCTGGAGCAAGAGTTGGGTCTCTGCCATCTCCTAGCACCTAGCCCTGTGTGTGGCATCATGGCAAGCACTCAGTACAAGCTGAATGAATGAGATGAAATACATAGTTCCTTCCAGCCAGATAACATCTCTGGCACCAAGAGAATCACATAGATGGTGAGATACTTGTTACAGATGTGACTGCCCCTATTTAAGAACTGTTCAACATTCCTGGATAGAAACGAACTAAAGATAGAGGCCAGCACTATGAAAAAAAAGAGGTCTGTCTTGCCTGGTTAGCAAGAAATAGTGAGTATAATATCAAGGAGGGTCCACTCAGTTCTGACAGCTACTTCAGATCATGTCCCCTGAAAGTTAACTCTGAATTTTTGAATATGACAAAAAGTTTAGTTGAGATGAATGAGTCCAGATCTTGGAATGAAAATTGTACACAGTTTATTGTTCAGGTAACAATGGATTATATGTAATGATTATGAATATTAATTTGCAGTTCTTAAATCGCTTATTGTCTTTTGCTCTGTGTGATTATGAAAGTAGCTTCTTTTTCAGTCCAGCCAGGACTTTCCTTCTCTTTCCTTCATCTCCACTTACCTACCTTTTGGCATTCCACAATGTCTGATAAGGATTGAACTGATTGGGATCAGTAGATCAGTTGGAAATGTGTTGCCTTTTGAACAATATTAGGTCTTTGGATCCAGGAACCTGGGATATCTTTCTGCTTATTTAGTTCTTCTTTCATTTCTTTCAACAATGGTTTATAGTTTGTACTTCCTTTGTTAAGTGTATTCCTAAGTAATATATTGATGCTATAGTATATGGAATAGTTTTCTGCATTTCATTTTTGGATTGTTTGCTAGAATGTTGAAATAGAATCAATTTTTGTGTATGAATCTCATATCCTGCAACCTTGCTGAACTCATCTATTCATGCTAATAGTTTTTTAGTGATTTCTTATATACAAGAAAGATTTTTTAGTGGTTCCTTTCCTGAATTTCTTTTCCTTTTTTTTTTAAAGATTTTATTTATTTATTTGACAGAGAGAGACACAGCGAGAGAGGGAACACAAGCAGGAGGAGTGGGGGAGGGAGAAGCAGGCTTCCTGCAGAGCAGGGAGCCCGATGCAGGGTTCGATCCCAGGACCCTGGGACCTTGACCTAAGCCAAAGGCAGACACTTAACAACTGAGCCACCCAGGCACCCCTTCTGAATTTCTTTTTTTTTTTTTTTTAAGATTTTATTTATTTGACAGAGAGAGACACAGCAAGAGAGGGAACACAAGCAGGGGGAGCGGGAGAGGGAAAAGCAGGCTTCCAGTGGAGCAGGGAGCCCGATGCGGGGCTCGATCCCAGGACCCTGGCATCATGACCTGAGCCGAAGGCAGACACTTAACGACTGAGCCACCCAGGCGCCCCCTGAATTTCTTATACACAAGATTTTTTATATGCAAGATCATGTCATCTGCAAATGGACATAATTTTACTTCTTCCTTTCCAATGTTGACACCTTTTATTTTACATTTCCTGCCTAATTTCCTTGGCTGGAGCCTCCAGTGCCATGCTGAATAGAAGGGGTAAGAGTGAACCTCCTTGTCTTGTTCCTGAACTTTGGCGGAAGAGATTCAGTCTTTCACTTTTAAGTGGGACCTTAGTGCTGATTTTTTTTTTTTGTGAATGACCTTTATCAGTTTGAACCCTTCCTAGTTTTTAAAACTCATCAGATAAGGATGTTGAATTCTGTCAAATGGTTTTCTGTGTCTCTTCAGTTGATCATATGTTTTTTGCACATTTTTCTGTTTCTGTGGTGTATTCTAATACTTGATTTCCAGATATTAAACCAGCCTTGCATCCCTAGCATAGAGGCTACTTGTTCATGGTATATAATCCTTTTAATATACTGCTGTATTCAATTTGATAGTAATTTTTGAGGATTTCTGCATCTGTCTTCTGAAGAGATAATGGTCTGTAGATTTTGTTTCCTGTAATATCCTTGCTTGTTTTTTGTATCGAGTGATATGGGCCTCATAGAAGGAGTTAACAAGTGTTCATTACTCCTTTATTTTCTGGAAGTGTTGTGAAGAAATAAATGGTATTCATTGTTCTTTAAATGTTTGGTGGAATTCACCAGTGTAGCTTTCTGGTCCTGACCTTTCCTTGGTGGGAAGTTTTGGTTTTGTTTTATTTTGTTTTTTGTTTGTTTGGTTTTTTAAAAAGATTTATTTGTCAGAGAGAGAGAGAGGTAGACAGAGAGCACAAGCAGAGGGAGAAGCAGGCTCCCCGCTGAGCAAGGAGCCCGATGCGGGGCTCAATCCCAGGACTCTGGGATCATGACCTAAGCCGAAAGCAGATGCTCAACCGACAGCCACCCAGGCACCCTGTTGGTGGGTCATTTTGAAAACATTTTTTTAATTACTAATTCCATTTCTTTACTTGTTATAGGGCTGTGAAGATTTTCTGTTTCTTCATGAGTCCAGCCATTTTTTATGTTTTTTTAAAAATTTTTTATTGTTATTTTAATCACCATACATTACACCATTAGTTTTGAATGTAGTGTTCCATGTTTCATTGTTTGTGCATAACACCCAGTGCTCCACGCAGAACGTGCCCTCTTTAATACCCATCCCCAGGCTAACCCATCCCCCCACCCCCCTCCCCTCTAGAACCCTCAGTTTGTTTTTCAGAGTCCATCGTCTCTCATGGTTCGTCTCCCCCTCCGATTTCTCCCCCTTCTTTCTTCCCCTCCTGCTATCTTCTTCTTCTTCTTTTTTTTCTTAACATGTATTGCACTATTTGTTTCAGAAGTACAGATCTGTGATTCAGCAGTCTTGCACAATTCACAGCACTCGCCATAGCACATACGCTCCCCAATGCCTATCACCCAGCCACCCCATCCCTCCCAC
The DNA here is from genome assembly GCF_037043125.1 of Eumetopias jubatus. Classification (NCBI taxonomy): domain Eukaryota; kingdom Metazoa; phylum Chordata; class Mammalia; order Carnivora; family Otariidae; genus Eumetopias; species Eumetopias jubatus. The sequence continues at coordinate 246,539 of NW_028274897.1, forward strand.
CCCCCACCACTCCAGCAACACTCAGTTCGCTTCCTGAGTTGAAGAATTCCTCATATCAGTGAGGTCATATGATACATGTCTTTCTCCAATTGACTTATTTCACTCAGCATAACACCCTGCAGTTCCATCCACGTCATTGCAAATCCAGCCAGTTTTTTTTAAATGGGGTTTTACTGGAACACAACCATACTCCTTCATTGACAGATTGTTTATGGCTTTGATACAACAATGGCAAAGTGGAATACTTGGGACAGAGACTGTATAGCACATAAAGTCTAAAGTATTTACTATGTGGCCCCCTTATAGAAGAAGCTTACTGACCCCTCTTGTAGAACATGAGGCTTTTCAGGAATGCGTCTGTTGCGCAATAGTAAATATGCTTATATTTAATGAGCATCTATTAGGTTGTACCATATTAAGTTGCCATTCACATAGGTCAAAAATGGTCAAATATTGGTATTCACATATATGGTCCACGTAACATAAATTTCCAAACACATGAAAATTAGTGGAGTATACTCTGTGCCCTTAAGAAGCTACTGGGACACAAACACACATGCACACGCCCACCGCTGATGTCAGTGAATATAGGAATTGCTATTATAGATGCAGAAACTCAGTATTGCAGGAGCACAGAGTAGCCTGTGAACAGTTCTTACCTGTCAGGGTGAGGGAAACGGACTAGAAGCTTGAGAGGCCTCCAGAGAAGTGGCTGTGTTTCTGGCTGCTGTGCATTTGAGCTGTACTTCATAGCACATGTAGGATTTTATCAGGTAAAAAGAAGCATTTTCCAGTTTTCCTCGGGGTGGAGGTGAGGTTGACATTAAGCCATAAGCAACGTGGTGCATTTCTTTCCTTCAAACAGAATGCAGTTCTTCCTGGAAAATAGTTGCTTAGAATTAGAGGATATTAAAAATCAAGTGAGCATGGTTCCCTAATTTTTAGGTGAAGGTTGAAGGCAAAGTGATTTGTTCAAGGTCACCCAGCTGTTGACAGAAGTAGAGCCTGTGTCTTCTCACCCCCAACTCAAGGCCATTTCCATTAGGCCACTTGGATGTACAAGACACCAGAGTCAGAGAAATCACCTACTAGGGACACTGGTAGCAGACTGGTCTGGGTTTGAGTTTTGGCTCTGTCACTTACTGTTACTCAGCACAGGGTTTAGGCACCGGAATTGCCTCCTACATGGACCCCCCGGGGAGAGGTTCAGAGTCAGAGTCTGAAACCAAACTCTCTGAGTTTCACCCCAGTACCACCACTACTTCCTAGCTGTGTGACCTTGGGCACATTATTTAACCTCTCTGGGCCAGTAATGTGAAGATAATAATACCTCACTGAGCTATAGGACTGAGAGAGTTTAGGATTAATGCATACATAAGGCATGCAGAAAAATGCCTGGGACATAAAAAGTACTGTATGCTAACATTATTAGATGAAAAACAGTGGATTGGGACAGCTGGGTGGCTCAGGCGGTTAAGTGTCTCCCTTCGGTTCAGGTCATGATCCCAGGGTCCTGGAATTGAGCCCCACATTGGGCTCCTGGCTCAGCAGGGAGCCTCCTTCTCCCTCTGCTACTGTTCCCCCTGCTTATGCTCTCTCAGTCTCTCTCTGACAAATAAATAAAATCTTAGAAAGAAAAAAAGAAAAGAAAAACAGTGGATCATAGGACTGTTCTAAGAACCAAGGAGAGTAATTTAGGTGAAGCCTTGTTCCAAACTTGTAAAACAATGCAAATAGAATGTATTATTATTCTCTTTGTGAATTAAAAGACTGGCAACGTGGAGAATGAAGTTGATGACTGTCATTTCTTACAGCCTTTGATTTGCCAGGGACTTGACTTGTATTATATGAGCATCACAAGACCCAGAGATGGTTATTATTTTTGGCTGACAATAGTGACTGTGTAGCAGAGCATAGGAGGGGGGTACACAGACTCTGGGGCCAGGCTGCCTGGGTCTGAATCCTTGCCCATCCTCTTACTGGCTCTGTTAACACAGGTGCGCTGCTTACACCCTGTGCCTCCATTTTCCAGTCTGTAAATGAGGATGATGAAAATAGTATCTGCTTCACAGTTGGTTCTGAGGAGTAAATGAGATAATTTTGTGAAGTGCTTAGGATAGTGTTTGATGTATAGTAAGTATTTGAGGAAGAATGAAAGCAGGAAGGGAAGGAGGAAGAAAAAGAGAAAAAAGGAAGCTAGAGTGGGATGGAGTAAGCAGGTTATTGACAACACATGACTCATACATGTTGGGAAGTGTAAGCAGGTCTGTGTGGGTCCTGTGCCCCTTCTGCTCAACCAGAGCAGAGCCATGAAGTGAATCCACTTCACATCCAGTCAGGGTCTCTGAGGCCACTAGGTAGACAAATCCTTCCTCCACTGCATTCCTTGCCAAGGATTTGTGGTGCTGGAGCTCAAGACTGTATCTCTTCACTATTCATTTTGGCAATATCTGGGAGTTTAGGCAGGGGCTCAGGGCCCAGATCTGGAAATCGCAGACCATGGGCAAATGTTCAAATTCCTCCTTCCATGACATCTCGTTTTTCCAGGCTTAGCTGCTCTCTGTCAGCTGGCCAGTGTTCTGGCTGGGCAGTGTGTGGCTGGATCACCTCCTGAAGTCTTCATTTGTGTTTTGTTCTCCTTATCTCCATATCTCCTTATCTCTGTACCTTATTATTTCCTGGAATTGAAGATGCTATGTGTTGTAAGATGCACCGCTATTTTGTATCTCACTGAGAACAAAACCACACTACCAATTAAGCCATGACATACGCTTATCACTTAAAATTTTAGTTTGAATCTCATGAAAGGAGCTTGCTAGTCCCTTTGAGACATAGATTTCAACATGTATCACTCTTATGCACATATAAAAAAGAAAATGTGAGCAAAAAATTGTTGAGAGTAGTCCTCAAACCTCTTCACATTCAATATGTAATGCCTCTGAATCACTTTTCAACTCAGAGTTGTCTGTGGTCACCGGTGTCTTTTTTTTCCACACAGCGTCAGCCTCTGTGCTGTTCAGTGATGGTGATGTGGCATTTCCTAGAAGAGAGTTCCCAGCAGTGTCTCTGGGGTTTTCTTTTAAGAAAATTCTATAGGGCACTTGGGTGGCTCAGTCGTTTAAGCACCTGCCTTTGGCTAAGGTCATGATCTCAGTGTCCTGGGATGGAGTCCCACATCGGGTTCTCTGCTCAGCAGGGAGTCAGCTTCACCCTCTCACTCTCCCTCTTCGCTCTCCCTCTCTCTCTCTCTCTCTCTTTCTCTTTCTCTCTCACATAAATAAATTTTTTTTTTCAAAAAAGAACATTCTGTAAATTTTGATGTTGACATTTCCTTGATCTTATCAGGATGTTGCAGTGAAATGTTTTCAGGTAAGAAGCAACATGCATATTCCTCCCTTAAGTGATCGATCCTCCGTGGTTTGTTGACTAAAAGGTCAAAGAGGTGTAGGTGTCCAGTCACGCCACCTGGAGTAACAACCAAATTTGGACATGCAGGAAATGATCCCAATGTCTTGAGTGCCATTGACCAAAGCTATGGTAAGGTAACATCATTAATGAGATGCCTCATAATATCAGAGATGTTATAAGGAGGGAAAAGACGTACATCTTAGAATAGATGAAAGAAGGGTTGTTCCCAGAAGAAAGTATGTCTTTGCCTGGGAAGTGAGCCCCTTTCCTGGACTTTTTTGGGAGTTTATTGGTGAGAGAATACTAGATGGGTCCTAAACAAAGTGAGGATGGAGAGGGGCAAGTTCATACTCTGGGGGGGGGGCAGAAGTGAGAAGGGCAAAGAGAAGAGTAGAGGGAATCCCAACTCTAGGAAGGTGAGCAGGTTCTGTGAGACGTTGGGATGTGAGACTGGCTCCCTCGGAAACTTTGGGGTGTCCAGATCTCAGTGTGGACGGTCAAGGTGCACTCACAGAGGTGTTCTTAGACACTGGGCTTCCAGCATCCTCTGGGCCTCCTATGGCCAAGTAGGACCCATCACATTAGAGCCACCTAATTTCAGAAGGTGAAGTGGTTCCCAGAATATTCTGCTCTTTCTAACTTTGAGGCCCTTTCCTAGTCTTGGAGAGTGAGAGGAAGCTCTGATAATGACCAGAATCGGGTATTCCTGCCTGGCCGATGGTATGAGGCTGGGATTCAAATTTGATTTAGAGAAGATAAATGTGACAGTTTTTTTGTACTTTATTTATCAAATAAATATATAATATAATATGTATATTAAATATAAATATAAAATGTAATATATGTAGCTTGTCTCTTACAGATGTTAAATAATTTTTTTTAAATGAAAATCTGCTCTATGGAAATACCCCTCGAGCCTGGCCTCAGTTCCCCCAGACTGTCTCTGTGTGGCTTCATTGGGCTTTATATGGTATTTCTCAGTGGGTCACTAGAGGCATCTGGGACTGGAGAAATTGTGAACACTGCAGATGGTTTGTGCACTTGGCTCCTCCAGAAGTCAGTGATGCTCCCTTGGTCACTATGAGATCCCCAGGTACTTCCCACATTTCCAAATGGCCCCTGTCAGGGAAGCACCCCTTCTGGTGGAGAACCACTAGGGTAATGGGCTACAGCCATGGCATTGCTGACTGCCGTGAGCCACTCATTTGAACTCTCTAGGCTTACATTTCACTCCTCATTGCTATTGTGATAATTCAAAGCTAAATTCTTTTTTTTTCAAATGTTTACTGTTTTATTTTTTGTAAATATTATGTAAGAAAAAGGAAAACACTTGTGCCCAAGTTATATACAAAAATTTGATGAATGTCAGTGTAGCTTCTTTTGACATTGACAGTGACAGCTTTTGATTTGTTTACAGTAGAAGGGCCACCACCTAAAGAGACTGCTCGCTTAATCAAAAAGCTAGGGGCAGGGGTGCCTGGGTGGCTCAGTCATTAGGCGTCTGCCTTCAGCTCAGGTTTGGTCCCAGGGTCCTGGGATCTAGCCCCGCATCAGGCTCCCTGTTCTGCGGGAAGGCTGCTTCTCCTTCTCCCACTCCTCCTGCTTGTGTTCCCTTTCTTGCTGTGTCTCTCTCTGTCAAATAAATAAAATCTTAAAAAAAAAAAGCTAGGGGCAAATAAATGTATCCTTATGACAAAGATCAAAGACTGAGAGCTGAAGGATTGAAGGAAGATGTGAGAATCAGATATATTTAATCTAGAAAAAAGCAGAGTAGTATTATACACACAAATGACATTTCTAAATCTAGAATGGTTATTTTTTGCAATAAGATGTTAGGATAGAAATTTCAAAACTTTGAGAATATTAAGTTGCTTTGATGTGTTTTTGTATCTAAAAATCAGGGACTTTTTAAAAGCACATTTTATTTTTGAAATAATATTTTAGGAATTGTTTGGTCACTGCAGATGTAAACTATTTACTCCCATCTTATTTACTTAAGCTTCTTGATTAGCATTTTAAAAACAACTACATTCAGATTTTTTAAAAATATCATTCTTACTTTTATATCTCCTCTAAATAAAAGTGTCAATTTTATATTCTTGAAGTATGTATATAGCAATCTCTCACTTAAAAAAAAACAGGCAGTCTTTTTCTTTCATAATGAATATCCCACTAATATGATATTTTGATATGGAGAGTAAAGAATACATTAACTTGATTTCAATAATCATTTGTTATGTATATTACCTTTGTTTTAAGGAAGTAAATTATAGCAACCAACCAATGTGTTTATAACCTTTACAACTTTTATATAAATTTTATACTCACATATGTATAATCTCTCCAGGTAGTGGATACATGTTAAGATTTTTATAACTTATGGTGATAAATGAATGAATGTTTTGTTTTTCTGGTTTTGTTATAATAGTCTTGATACATTGCATTGATTTTCAAATGGGAAGATGATTACTTTTTGGTTTTCCATAAAAATGATAAACCCTGAACCTTTTACTGTATACATTATTACTCTCTTTATGGGAACAAGTTTCCAAAGAAAATGCAAAGCAATGAAACCATACTAACTCAACTGATCTCCATATTAAACTTATTTGGAGTTCTTATTCACTTAATGCCAAGTCACAAACTAATTTAAAAAATTTTTAATTAAATACACTAGTTACCTATGTAAAGATAGGCCCCCTCTTCATTATACAAATGATTATAGATGACTGGTCTATATTTATTACTATTCCCACACCACAGTTCAGAATTCCATGTTCTGAAGGTTAGAAAAGAAGAAAGCAATAAATATCCCCAAGTAAGAAATACTTGAATCTATGAAATCATTTTGTCTCCATCTCTTATGATGCCTATAATTAAGAACCAACATACAAATTATAAGTGCTATCAAAACCTGCAGAGAAATTTTTAAAAAAGAACCCAGTAGTCAAATTAGACAAACAATAGCCTTTAAATATTGAGAAATATTTTTGCATGAAGATGAACCAGAAAGATTATTATGCTGTGACTTGTTACATAATATGCTATAGTAGTTTAAACTGATTGATAAAATTCATTTCAAAGATACAGCCAGGTTCCAAGCGGGGGGAGATGGATAAAGTCATTGAGACATCAACCAATTTTTTTTTTATGTTATGTCCTCAAACTCACTCCTCCTTCTTCTCTTCCTGCTTTTAGCAGCTGACCGCATCTAGCCCCTCTGTGTTCCCTGATACTCTCCTGAAGGAATGTCCTTCACTTCCCTAAATAGCACAATTTTCAGTGAAGTGAAGGTAACAGGAATTAGTAGCTGTCATCTCAGAAAGAGACATGCTACTGTATTTCCTGTATTCATCTGGAGGGCAGCAACATAGACAGGACAAAGAGAAATAACCATAAGAAAAATATTAGTGTAACTACAATGGTGTAAAAAAAATTACTGACAACTACAATGTACATCTCCATGTAAAACCCTTCATTTTCATTAAAATTTAAAAATGACTCTGGTGGTTGGCTCCATAGCTCAGGGGTTAGAGCACTGGTCTTGTAAAAATGACTCCATAATCTGTTGCAAAGTAAAATATCAGGTCTTCTATAGTTTTGCTATGACTATAGAAAGTAAATGAATGAAGGAAACTGCAAGGCAATGATGCATAAAATTGCTACTATATATCATTTTCAAGGCAGAGCCATATCTATATATGGAACACAAGATATTTCAAAATGAATGCAACTTGTTGTCTTTATAATTTTACAGAATTAAAATTGAGAACATTTCAGCAAACCCTAGCAAAAGTACCATATATGCATACCCAGATGTTATATATGTGTATGTATGTAGAGGTATATATCATAGATAAATAATAATACTAAATTATTAACACTATAGAGAATATACCCCCACACCCCATTTCTAACACTACGAAAATAATCAACCTGCATGAACTGGAATCAGATTCATTTTCTTCTTCACTAGTGCCATCATCCACTTCTGGTCTATCCAGCCAATGTGCACCGCCAAAATCTTCTGCTGTAAACTCAAATGCAGGGACTTCAGAGGTGGATGCCATTGGCCAAGAAGGTGAATTCTGAAAATCCAGTTGGCTGGACCTTCGGTAACCGATTGAAGCCAAAGGCAATTGTAGGCTACATGGATCTAAAAACTTTCTCCCACCGTTTGCTCCAGTCTGTCCTCGATTCCAAAATTCTCCCTGCTGGCTGTCAACTGTAGAATTAGATGATGCTTGATGGCTAAACCACCTCCATCTGATTTTCAAAATCTGCTTCACATCAAACTCTTTACAAGAACCAGACATCCTCAGAGAAACCAAGTGATCGTCTAGGCAACGGGCAAAAAGCACTGCACACAGATTTGTGCATCCAACCAAGACGAGAGAAGTCTATGCCCTGCTGTACACAATAAAGAGATTGAAAGGAAATAAATCACATTCACATATATATCTACATTAACTTTTATACCAACATAGCAGATTATAAAGAACAAAGGAGAATGAATAGCGATGAAACACGGTGGCGCATTCCGTTCAATCAGAGCAAACTCTCATCTACCTATCCTGAAACAGCTAGACAAAGCTAAATTCTTAATAGGGACAGCAAGAGAGTATTCAAAACAAAGGAACCACAAAACAACTAACTGTATAGAAACATAATACTCTATGAGAGAAAGCGTAGGAGAAATCAAATATGCATTATTATTAGTGCTGCAACAGTAATTCTTAGAATTGCTAAAAATGCAAGAAATTCTAAACAAGTGCTATTTATCTGGGTTTCCAGAAGTTTGGGACACATTTCTTCCAGAAAGACATTTTTTCTTATATCATTTCTCTGTCAGGGAATTAGTTGAGTAGAAAAAAACACCAAACTGAGGAGAATGTGGATTCCTTTGGGAGACCTGGAGACTCTTTTGCCCCTCCAAACCCTCCCTGTCCCAGTTTCTTCTCAGGCCTCGGCCATATTCTTTCTGTCTCTGGGTCCCTGTTTTCCTGTGTGGGGAAAATTGGAGGAGAACTGATTTCATTCTCTCTCTCCCTCTGTGGTCAACCAGCAAGAAATCATGCACTTAAGAGAGACAAATTATTGGGAATGTTTCTGAACAAAAGGTGTATTGTAAATTTAAGATGTCATTGCTACTTATGAAAGGTTTCTGTTTGCAGATAGATATTTGGTCAGTTTTTTATTTTTATTTTTTTTTTTAAGATTTTTATTTATTTGAGAGAGAGAGAATGAGAGACAGCACAAGAGGGAAGAGGTTCAGAGGGAGAAGCAGACTCCCCGCTGAGCAGGGAGCCCGATGCGGGACTGGATCCCAGGACTCCAGGATCATGACCTGAGCCAAAGGCAGTCGCCCAACCAACTGAGCCACCCAGGCGCCCCTCGTCAGTTTTTTAGTCTTCCACATTCTGTTCTTCTGCAAAGACAATTCCTTTGTTAATTACAGATGATAATGAACTCTACAAATACCACACAATGGGAAGAGGTTTTGGGTTCTCAGCTTTCCTGAAAAGCATACTGATTAGAGTTCTTCCATGTGCCTTTAACGCACACAGAAAATTTAGGAACCAAGTGACTTATTAGCCCATAACCACAGGAACTACATGATTCATATCATTTCAAAATGAAAGGAATATTTGTACACAGTCATTTTTTATATCCATTTTCCATACTGCTGAAGGAGAATGGGGACAGACGTGTCTAGAATAACAAATAACCCCCACATCATCTGCAAAGTGGAAATTTAACTGGGAAATTCCCCACATTCCAAACAGAATGGAAACATTGGTACGACTGCACTCTTGTTTTTTCCCCATTTTGAAACACAAACTGGCAACTTGTGAAGTCATAATGTAAGTAAAAAGACTTTATACACAGAAAAGGCAATTATATGAAAGGAATTGGGGTAATAGATTTCCAAGGTGTAAGAGACTTTGGGGGACACTTAGCCCAGCCCACTGCAATCCTGTACCGCAATCTCCATGGCTATGGCTCAGCTGTGGCTTGCACACCACAGGTACTTCAAAGGATTCTCTGTTCAACCGAACAATGAAAGCATAGTGCAGTAATAACCGTGATAGCAGTAAGCCTTGGGTGTCAGGGGAAAGGGAAAGCTAATATAATCTGTAGGGTCCAGGAATACGTCCTAGAAATGGCTGACACTGTTGGTTGCTCTATCAGTTAGAATGGTTTTAGCTACATGTAATACAATACTTAAATAATAATGGCTAAATAAGAAAGATAATTAAGTGATATAACTAAAAACTTCAGAGAATAGCAATCACAGAACCACTTTAGTGGTTCATGGATGTCATTAAGGAGCCAGGTTCCTTTCATCATTCTACTCTACCTTTATCAGCTTATTAGTTTTTCATCCTTAGGCTTATTGTCCCATGGTTGCAAGATGGCTGCCAAAGCTCTGGGAATCATGTCCTCACACAATCAAGTGTAAAGACATGAATCAGAGAGGTAACCATGGAGGGAGGGAGGGAGAGAGCTATTTTCATGTCATTATACTTTTATCAAGGAGGACCAAGAAGAAGCCCCTTAGAGGACTTCCCCTTCCATACAAAAGTCTGGAAATAGATCACACGGCTCCCTAGCTGTAAGGGAAACTAGAAAGTGAGTCTCTTGCTGGTTTAGCCTTTATAATGGGAGATGGACAAAGGTGGAGTGTTGAAAATGACTGTTTGGTTAGCTATTTAAGTGTCTGACATAGTTACCAGCTGTGCCAGGTGCTATTCGTTCCTTCCTGGATTTGTTCAAGAATGGGATTTGCGGGGAGGATGGGTCCTCTCCAGTCCCAGGTGATGATTGGGTTAAGAAATTCAATTCCTCCTGGTGTTAGGAATAGGAAGGGGATAGCGTTCTGGTAATTGAGGTGTGAGAAGTTCTCTCCCAGAACTCTGAGGATCTTCTAGGAGACTTATCCTAGACAAGATGTCCTTACTTCTTCCCGGAGAGAAAATGTACAAGTCTGATTGGTCACAGAGTCCCCTTCAAGCTGGTAACCAGCTAAATTCTCTGACAAGTCTCAAGGCAGGAGAATTTGTAAAACTATGATCCCTGTTATTGCAGTTGGTCGTGAGCTCATAATTCACATTCCTCATATTCACCCGCCACTACCCTGCTAGATTTCTCCGACCCCTTGCCCTTATTGGACCATGGTTCCTGTAACTGCCAATTTTCTATTCACATGCGGCATGGGAGCACCAAAGGGTGCTTCAGTGACTTCTCCCTGCCCCCATTGTAGATTTGCGCCCCTGGTGCTTCATGTACTCAGAATCAAGGAAGGTCACTTGCCCTTGTCCCTCGTTTCTTTGTCTCCTTGCCCACTGGCATGAGGAACCCAATGCACTGAGAGGATGAGAATGGCACCTAGGAGGTACTGAATTCAATAGTAAATACCCTGATTTTTAAGGAACTTGGAGGTGACGGGTCTGCAGCAGCGACCTGGAAAGGCTGAGAATGCCTCCCCCAGAGCATAGTGCCCACCTGGCCTTGGGCACACCTTGGGGAGGTGAGGCATGCCCCAGGCGAAACAAAAAAACCAAACCAAACCAAACTAACAGAAAAAGAGAAGTGGGAGTGAAGAGTGAGGAAGGAGCTCCATTTATTGGGAAAATGGAGGCAGGGACTCCTCCCTGGGGCCTGAAGTTGAAGAAAACTATAGTCAAGTTTCTCCATCTTGGGGAGAGGGGCTGATCACCTCCCCCCAAACTCCAACCTTTTGATCTTGGGAGAGCCCCACAGGGGTGGTGGGTTTGCAACGGTCAGTTCAGTCTGTCCTCATGAGTTTGGTTAGGAGAGGAGCTAGAGGAGGTAATGGGACCAGGGCCTGCAAGACAGGTCCCTTCCTGCAGTCTGAATTGGACAGAATCTTCAAAGCAGGAAATGTATTTTTGACATAGGTGCCATGGCTTAATTGATTACAACTCCACCTGGTAAACAGAGTCTGGGTTCAAATCTCGCTTGTGTCACATATTACTAAATGAGCTTGGTTCTTTCTTGTGTCCTGGGGGCTCTCCAATGCTTCTGTTGCCCTTGCCCATAGGGTAGGCAAATCATGGTTAGGAATCCCTTGCACAGTACCTCATTGATCTCCAATGCAATTGTGAGGTTGGAAAACTTGGTTCCTTAAGGGTTCGTGAGAGCCAGCCTTACTCTCTATCCTGAGCTAAATGTTCACCTTGAATGCCTCCAGGCCAACTTATTAGGCCAGGAGAAGGACCAGGTAACTAGCAAAGGAAGACCATTTCCTTGGATGTGGTTTTTCAGTTTTACATTGGATTTCCCTTCTTTGAGGTACCTGCTCCTTTTTGTCCTTTCAGATTTCTGGACCCATGAATCCTCAGTGTCCACTGTAGAAGCTCTAGCCCCAATCAGTCACAACAGTTCGGTAGTGGCCCCAACCAGTTTCTAAAATTGTTGACTAACCCAGTCCTGTCACTGATTTAAGGGTGGGGACTACCCTTAAAGGACTCTGTCCTTTAGATGCTCCTTCGAGGCTCTCATCTCTCAGCTGAGCTTAAAGTTCCCAGCCTTCGATTCAGTGATTCTGCTGGTAATGCTTCTACCACCCTAGCCTTTCATCTGAGTAAACGCCAATCCCTGGGTGAACCAAAACATCCATGTTTGCCTTGAATCCTGATGGTGGAAATCACACAGCAGGGCAGTTTGGAACAACTGTGAGTTCTTGCCAACCAGCCTCACGAGTGCCCTCACGGAGCTCCCTCATTCTGTGCTTCTTTGGCCAGCTCCCTTTCCCGTTCTCCAGAATCCTTCCAGCAGACATTTCCCACTCTCCTCAACCTCTGATTGACGCCACCCTCTTCCTTCATTCTCGACATAACGTGGGTGATGGGATGGGTATTGCCTGACATAGAAGATGGGAACCTTCAGAATGGAACTCCATGAACATCCCTCCAAGAAAGGGAATCATCCCTTCTTCCCGTGACAGTGGTCAGCGTCCTCCACAAAGGCCACTGGAAGCACACCTGTCGTTAAACATAGTGACTTTGTAATCAGAGAAAGACATGTATCATATGACCTCACTGATATGAGGAATTCTTAATCTCAGGAAACAAACTGAGTGTTACTGGAGTGGTTGGGGGTGGGAGGGATGGGGTGGCTGGGTGATAGACATTGGGGAGGGTATGTGCTACGGTGAGCGCTGTGAATTGTGCAAGACTGTTGAATCACAGATCTGTACTTCTGAAACAAATAACGCAACATATTTTAAGAAAAAAGAAAAAGAAGAAGATAACAGGAGAGGAAGGATGAAGGGGAGTAAGTCAGAGGGGAAGACGAACCATGAGAGATGATGGACTCTGAAAAACAAACTGAGGGTTCTAGAGGGGAGGAGGGTAGGGGGATGGGTTAGCCTGGTGATGGGTATTGAGGAGGGCACGTTCTGCATGGAGCACTGGGTGTTATGAACAAACAATGAATCATGGAACACTGCATCAAAAACTAATGATGTAATATATGGTGATTAACATAACAATAAAAATTAAAAAAAAACAAAAACATAGTGACTTCGTTACTCATCCTGAGGGAGAACCCACATCATGGGGACTGTGGGGCTGATCCAGAAGGAAGAGGGTGTTAGAAAGAACTTACAGGATTTGGGCTTTTGGCGGGTTTTTGGGAGTGTTCAAGGAAGCAGGGGTGTGCTCTGGACTGGGTCCTGAGGTGAGGCGAGACAGTTCTGGGATCAGGTATCTCCATCTGTCTTTTCTAGAAGGAGGTGTGAGGAGAGTGGCCAACGGTGCCATTCAGAAGGAAGGCACTCCCTCGTATCAGCCGGAAGAGAGGATGATGTCGTACCCTATTTTGGGGCGGGTATGACTAGCTGGTTTTTGTCTGTTTGGACAAAAGAGGAAGTGGTCCTATTTTGTGTCCCTTCATCACCGGGGCCACGGCACCTCGAGCTGCTGTTCTGCGAGGTCGTTTGTGTCCAACAGGAGAACCACGTGACCTCTCCTTGAGCGCCAGGCCCACTGCAACCAGCCATGCAGCCTGGCTCATGGTGCCAGGCCGCCTCCTGGATGTGAGCACTGCTTTTCCTTCTTTCCCAGTGGAGGGGGGAAAGGCTTCAAAAGACAAATAGGTGTTTGTCAGAAGAAACTAGCCTGGCCATGGAAGCCCAGGGCTATGTCAGCGGCACCTGACATTGGGCCGGGGATCGGGGAGCAAGAGAGAATTCTGGAGAGGCTGTCAGAGAATGATACGTGGGAGGACTGAGGGGTTTCAGGTGGGGGAGCTGACGTGCTCCGGGTTTTCAGACAATCCCCAGCAGCCATGTGGAAATGACTTGGTAACAAAGAGCAGGTCTGTTCCCCTTTCCTTCCCTGGTGCCCCACCCCCGGCTCAGGTCCCTTCTCCTACCTGCTCTGTTGCAACACGTCCTTCTCGTTCTGCCTGCTTCTCATCCAGCTCCCTCTCCCATCCACGTGGTCCTTCTGTGGTCACGGTGATTTTTTTTGGAATCCCACATCTGCTACTGAGTCATCAAAAGCTTTTGATTCCCCGTCAGCCACGAGTTGAGAGTCTGCACTGCATGTGGTTACTGACTTTGCTTTTTGTGATCCTCTCACGGTTCCCTGGGTCTCCCACTGCCAACTGGAAATCTGTATTTCGATGTCTCAGAATTATCACAGATCCATTCTTTCCAAAACTGCTCAAGATCCCCTTCCTGTATTTTCCTCCTTGCCACCCCCCTAACTCAGTGAATCGGGCCACTGTGTCTTTCAGGTCCCATGTGCAAAAGGAAGGAGTCATCTTGGAACTCTGCTTTTACTTCCTTACCCCCTTATAGGATCATTCAGCCAGACCTGCGCTTTCATCTGTTAAATATTTCTGGAATCTACCTCCTTTTCTCCACATCTGCTTCTGCCCTCTCAGTCTTAGTTAAAGTCATTTGTGGTCTGAGCCCTGGTGCTAGTCTGCTTGCGGAGCTTCCAGGCGCTTCTACCTCCCCCAAATCCCTATCTCCCCCTGAAGCCAGAGGTTTGTGGAAGGCCCATTCGTTCATGCCACTGCCTAGTTTCCTGGCTTCTTGTTGCCGTTCGAGAATGTTCCTTCTGTGTGTGCACGGCTGCTCTGTCCTCCTTCTCCAGTCTTGCTTCCCGCTCGCCTTCCCTGCCCTACACGATCCGGTCAGTCCTTCCAATGTGCCCTGTGCCCACCGGCCTTGGGGCGGCTTGGCTGCTCCCTATGCCCGAGATGCTTTTCCCCCCCCACCCCCGTTGCCTCATGAGCTCTCATCTTCCCTCAGATGACTGCAGTCACTCCACATTCTTTATTGAATGTCAACTCAGTTGCCAGAGGCTCGGTTCTTGTGCACTTCCAGATGTGACCCAAACAGACCATGGTGGAGCTGTTAGGGAGCCTTTCTTCCAGGGAGAGAAGCAGCCAGGAAACACAGAGCCAAGGAATCTGGCATGTCAGGGGTGCTGGATGTGTAGGAGTGATGGAAGGGGTTGTCATCTGAGCTGGGATGGCCAGCGAAGGTCCCTTGAAGACAAGGTTGGGGAAAGCCTTGCAGGAGGTTGAGGGAGTGGGCCCTGTGCCTGTCTGTGGGAACAGTGTCCCAGGCAGAGAGAAAGGGGAGTAGGAAGGCCTCTGTGGAGAGAGCTGGACTTGTTCAAGGAATGAGAAGGCCAGAGTGAGGGAGAGGGGGAGCATAGCAGATAGGATATCAGGGACCTGGGCTGGTGACCACTGGGGGATTTTGAAGTGAAGAATGAGGTGACCTGACTTGGTTTTTTTTTTTAAATTTTTTATTCTTACGTTAATCATCATACATTACATCATTAGTTTTTTTTTATTTATTCATGAGAGACACACACACACAGAGAGAGAGAGAGAGAGAGAGAGAGAGAGGCAGAGGAGAAGCAGGCTCCCAAGGAGCAGGGAGCCCGATGCGGGACTCGATCCCAGGACTCTGGGATCATGACCTGAGCCGAAGGCAGACGCCTAACCATCTGAGCCACCCAGGCGCCCTACATCATTAGTTTTTGATGTAGTGTTCCATGATTCATTGTTTGTGCATAACACCCAGTACTCCACACCGAATGTGCCCTCTTTAATACCCATCCCCAGGCTAACCCATCCCCCCACCCCCCTCCCCTCTAGAACCCTCAGTTTGTTTTTCAGAGTCCATCGTCTCTCATGGTTCGTCTCCCCCTCCGATTTACTCCCCTTCATTCTTCCCCTCCTGCTATCTTCTTCTTTTTCTTTTTTCTTTTTTTTAAATTTTTTTATTATGTTAATCACCATATATTACATCATTAGTTTTTGATGTAGTGTTCCATGATTCATTGTTTGTGCATAACACCCAGTGCTCCATGCAGAACGTGCCCTCTTTAATACCCATCACCAGATTAACCCATCCCCCCACCCCCCTCCCCTCTAGAACCCTCAGTTTGTTTTTCAGAGTCCATCATCTCTCATGGTTCATCTCCCCCTCTGACTTAATCCCCTTCATTCTTCCCCTCCTGCTATCTTCTTCTTTTTCTTTTTTCTTAACATATGTTGCATTATTTGTTTCAGAAGTACAGATCTGTGATTCAACAGTCTTGCACAATTCACAGCACTCACCATAGCACATACCCTCCCCAATGTCTATCACCCAGCCACCCAATCCCTCCCACCCCCCACCACTCCAGCAACACTCAGTTTGTTTCCTGAGATTAAGAATTCCTCATATCAGTGAGGTCATATGATACATGTCTTTCTCTGATTGACTTATTTCACTCAGCATAACACCCTCCAGTTCTATCCACGTCATTGCAAATGGCAAGATCTCATTCCTTTTGATGGCTGCATAATGTTCCACTGTGTATATATACCACCTCTTCTTTATCCATTCATCTGTCGATGGACATCTTGGCTCTTTCCACAGTTTGGCTATTGTGGACATTGCTGCTATAAACATTGGGGTGCACGTACTCCTTCGGATCCCTACATTTGTATCTTTGTGGTAAATACCCAGTAGTGCAATGGCTGGATCGTATGGTAGTTCTATTTTCAACTGTTCAGGAACCTCCATACTGTTTTCCAGAGTGGTTGCACCAGCTTGCATTCCCACCAACAGTGTAAGAGGGTTCCCCTTTCTCCGCATCCCTGCCAACATCTGTCGTTTCCTGACTTGTTAATTTTAGCCATTCTGACTGGTGTGAGGTGGTATCTCCTTGAGGTTTTGATTTGGATTTCCCTGATGCTGACTTGGGTTTTAATGGGATCACTTCAGCTTCTCTGTTGAGAACAGTGAGGATGGATGCAGGGAGATCAGTTAGTAGGCTACTGGAATATTTCAAGTCAGAGGTGCTGTCGGCTTGGGTCAGGATGGTCGGGGTGGAAGTACTGAGAATTGACCAGATTCTGAGTGCGTGTTGAAGGGAGAGCTGATGGGATGTACTGACAGATTGGATGTGTGTGAGGCCGATGAGTCAAAGAAGGTGCCCAGTCCTCTGGCGCACATCAGATGCGGCTCCCTCCAGAGGCCCCTGACACCAGCAGACAAGGTCCAGCCCATTATCTGTTCTATGTGCATCTCCTTTGTGGCAGTCAGTCCTGTTGCAATGCAGACATCTCATTTAATGTTTGTCTCCCCCGTGGGAATAATGGTGCTGAGAGGGACCATGTGTGTCTCAGTGCCACGTGCCTTGCAGACCCCTAGTAAGTATTTCTGAGCCGGCAGAGTGATGAGGAACTGAACGTAAGTGCTCAAAGGTTCTATTTCCTGATGAGATCTCCAAATTCCCATGTTCTGTTTCACTGGTTTTGAGTGGTCTGAGTATTTTAGAGACCAGGCCAGGGGCTGTAAGATGGAAATTCTATTGTGAGAATTCCAGAAGTTTTTCTATGTCAACCGCATCGAAAAACGTCCCCCTTGACGTCCAAATGGGTCAGAGGGTCACCTCTTGGGAGATATAGCATTTTCTGGAGGGCCTAGGCCTTTCCTGTGCACTGATAGCATGTTCCCACCTCTGCACAGAGTGTAGGGCTGAGATTTTGATTTGAAATATTCTGAATGTGGGGGCTGCTGCTTTTCTTCTCAAGAGAAGTCATGTCACTTTAGAATGAGAATATTCTGGTGAGGATAAATTAGCTGCCAAACTTGCCCATCAAGACAGTCAAATAAATCATGGCTTTTCTAGATATTTGCCACCCCCCCAATTTTTCTCAAAGGGAACTAATTAAATTTTGGAAAATATCTGTGAAAAACAATGGTCTTGTATCTAGAATAGTAATTATTTTTCTTTTACAGTTCATTTTTTCAAAGATTTTATTTTTAAAAATCTCTGTACCCAACGTGGGGCTGGATGGCACAACCTGCAGATCAAGAGTCACGTGCTCTTCCAACTGAGCCAGCAAGGTGCCTCTTTAGGATTAAATTTTTAAATGACAAAATGAATATATTTCCCCCATTCAGTATCCTAATTTGAGTATACTGTGTATATAATTTTTTACCTTGTGTTTTTTAATGGCTGGATGGTATTCCACAGTGTGGTTGTACTTTATGTGATTATTCCTGTGTTCGTCATTTGGGTGTCTGTGATTATGGTTAAGATACAGCTGTGGTGAACACCTTTGCACGCATGTTTGAGTTTTCCAGTGAGTTGGATTTCAGAGGAGAAATTTCTGCAAAATGGTCCTCAAAGTGGTTGTATCAGTTTCTCTTCTCACCCATTGTAAATGAGATTCTAGTCACAGAATATTCTCAGTCTCTTAAATTGTTTGTGAACTGGCAGGGGGGAAATAATGTCTCTTTTAAAAATGTAAAGATTTATTTATTTGTGAGAGAGCACGCGGGAGGGTCAGAGGGAAAGGGAGGGAGAGAATCTCAAGCTGACTTCCTGCGAGTGCTGAGCTCGATGGGGGCAGGATCCCACAACCCTGAGACCATGACCTGAGCCAAAATCAAGAGCCAGATGCTTAACTGATTGAGCCACCCAGGTGCCCCTTAAATTTACGTTTGTATAATCACTAGTAAGACTGAGCATTTTTAGTTGGTCACTGTCACTGACAGTTTTTTACATGAACCCTCTCTCCTTATCATTTTCTACTGGGTTGTTGTCTTTTTCCTTGGTTATTTATAGTTTTATTATTGATTTGTAGGAACTTTTTTATGTAGGATAGTAGTCCTTTGCCTCTGTACTTGTTGAAGTATTTTCTCTCAAACTGTTGCGTGTCCCATACATTTCATGATATGCTTCATTCTGAATCTTATAGTGCCAAATCTGGGAGTCTAACTTCATGGCTTGTGGCTTTTAGATAATGCTTTAAATGACCTTTTTCAATCACTACATTTTCTTTTAGCACTTTTATGGTTTTGGCTTCATTGCTCAGACCGTTCATCTATCATTGTTATTTTTATGTTATAAGGTAACATTTTTTGTCTCTATACCATCTAGTGATGGTCTATATCCCCCACGGATTTGAAACATCACTTAGATACTCAATTCTTAAATATGCTATAACACAGCCATGGGTTTATCCTTCTTCACTACCAGCTGGATTTGCCTTTTTTTCATTTTGATGTCTAAACATTTTGACTTGGGATATAAGTTAGTTGTGAATTGATTGAGAGTTCCTATGGCTTCCTTCTCAGAGTAAGAATAGGTCTGTACCAGGGAATAGGACTCTTAGTTCATTTGAACAGCTCTACTCCAGGAAGGAAGAAGAGAAAGGGTCACTTAGAAAAGGCATGTGTCTGTGTTTGTGAAAGCAATAGCTTTTCAGGAAGCCCTACAATGTAGACTTCAACATACGTGTCACTGGCCAGAAGTAGGCACATGGCCCTAC
The DNA here is from genome assembly GCF_037043125.1 of Eumetopias jubatus. NCBI lineage: Eukaryota > Metazoa > Chordata > Mammalia > Carnivora > Otariidae > Eumetopias > Eumetopias jubatus. The sequence continues at coordinate 265,772 of NW_028274897.1, forward strand.
GCCTAGCTTCAGGAACATGTGGGAGGGGAGAATTTCTCACAGGGCAGATTGATACCTCGAACAAAATTGGGGTCCTCTTAGTAAGGAAGAAGGGGTAGGTGGATGTTGAAAGGGGAAATGGAGGGTCAGCTATATCTCATCTTTTTTTTTTTTCCTTTAGAATTTGCCCAGGTAGGGATGCCTGGGTGGCTTAGTTGGGTTGAGCATGTGAGACTTGATCTCAGCTCAGGTCTCAATCTCAGGGTTGTGAATTAAAGCACCAGGTTGGGCTCCATGCTGGGCGTGGAGCCTACTTAAGAAAAAGAAAACAAGAGGAATTTCTCCAGGTATTCCTAAGACACAGAGAGGGAGGGGAAGGAAGAGAATGGAGGTGGGAGGGCAGGGGAGAGAAGGAATAAAATGCTCAGGTCTTCAGTGTTCAGTTTGATGAGCATTAAGAAATGTTTACAGTGGACTCTTCAACAACATGGGTTTGAAATGCAGGGGTCCACTTGTATGTGGATTTTTTGATAAATATACTACAGCAATGCAAATGTATTTTCTTTATGATTTTATGACTATTTTCTTTTTTTTTAATTTTTTATTGTTATGTTAATCACCATATATTACATCATTAGTTTTTGATGCAGTGTTCCATGATTCATTGTTTGTTCATAACACGCAGTGCTCCATGCAGAACGTGCCCTCCTCAATACCCATCACCAGGCTAACCCATCCCACCACCCCCCTCCCCTCTAGAACCCTCAGTTTGTTTTTCAGAGTCCATCATCTCTCATGGTTCGTCTCCCCCTCTGACATACTCCCCTTTTCTTCCTCTCCTGTTATCTTCTTCTTTTTCTTTTTTCTTAAAATATGTTGCATTATTTGTTTCAGAAGTACAGATCTATGATTCAACAGTCTTGCACAATTCACAGCGCTCACCGTAGCACATACCCTCCCCAATGTCTATCACCCAGCCACCCCATCCCTCCCACCCCCCACCACTCCAGTAACACTCAGTTTGTTTCCTGAGATTAAGAATTCCTCATATCAGTGAGGTCATGTGATACATGTCTTTCTCTGATTGACTTATTTCACTCAGCATAACACCCTCCAGTTCCATCCACGTCATTGCAAATGGCAAGATCTCATTCCTTTTGATGGCTGCATAATATTCCATTGTGTATATATACCACTTCTTCTTTATCCATTCATCTGTCGATGGACATCTTGGCTCTTTCCACAGTTTGGCTATTGTGGACATTGCTGCTATAAACATTGGGGTACACGTACCCCTTCGGGTCCCTACATTTGTATCTTTGTGGTAAATACCCAGTAGTGCAATTGCTGGATCGAACGGTAGCTCTAATTTCAACTGTTTGAGGAACCTCCATACTGTTTTCCAGAGGGATTGCACCAGCTTGCATTCCCACCAACAGTGTAGGAGGGTTCCCCTTTCTCCACATCCCCGCCAACATCTGTCGTTCCCTGACTTGTTAATTTTAGCCATTCTGACGGGTGTGAGGTGGTATCTCATTGAGGTTTTGATTTGGATTTCCCTGATGCCGAGCAATGTTGAGCATTTTTCATGTGCCTGTTGGCCATTTGGATGTCTTCTTTGGAGAAATGTCTGTTCATGTCTTCTGCCCATTTCTTGATTGGATTATTTGTTCTTTGGGTGTTGAATTTGATAAGTTCTTTATAGATTTTGGATACTAGCCCTTTATCTGATATGTCATTTGCAAATATTTTCTCCCATTCTGTCGGTTGTCTTTTGGTTTTGTGGACTGTTTCTTTTGCTGTGCAAAAGCTTTTTGTCTTGATGAAATCCCAATAGTTCATTTTTGCCCTGGCTTCCCGTGCCTTTGGCGATGTTTCTAGGAAGAAGTTGCTGCAGCTAAGGTCGAAAAGGATGCTACCTTTGTTCTCCTTTGGGATTTGGATGGACTCCTGTCTCACGTTTAGGTCTTTCAACCATTTGGAGTCTATTTATGTGTGTGGTGTAAGGAAATGGTCCAGTTTCATTCTTCTGCATATGGCTGTCCAATTTTCCCAACACCATTTGTTGAAGAGACTGTCTTTTTTCCACTGGACATTCTTTCCTGCTTTGTCAAAGATAAGTTGACCATAGAGTTGAGGTTCCATTTCCGGGCTCTCTATTCTGTTCCATTGATCTATGTGTCTGTTTTTGTGCCAGTACCATACTGTCTTGATGATGACAGCTTTGTAATAGAGCTGGAAGTCCGGAATTGTGATGTCGCCAGCTTTGCTTTTCTTTTTCAATATTCCTCTGGCTATTCTGGGTCTCTTCTGGTTCCATACAAATTTTAGGATTATTTGTTCCATTTCTTTGAAAAAAGTGGATGGTATTTTGATGGGGATTGCATTGAATGTGTAGATTGCTCTAGGTAGCATTGACATCTTCACAATGTTGATTCTCCCAATCCATGAGCATGGAACGTTTTTCCATTTCTTTGTGTCTTCTTCAATTTCTCTCATGAGTATTTTATAGTTTTCTGAGTACAGATCCTTTGCCTCTTTGGTTAGATTTATTCCTAGGTATCTAATGGTTTTGGGTGCAGTTGTGAATGGGATCGACTCCTTGACTTGTCTCTCTTCTGTCTTGTTGTTGGTGTATAGGAATGCCACTGATTTCTGTGCATTGATTTTATAGCCTGCTACTTTACTGAATTCCTGTATGAGTTCTAGCAGTTTTGGGGTGGAGACTTTTGGGTTTTCCACATACAATATCCTATCATCTGCAAAGAGTGAGAGTTTGACTTCCTCTTTGCCGATTTGGATGACTTTGATTTCTTTTTGTTGTCTGATTGCTGTGGCTAGGACTTCTAATACTATGTTGAATAGCAGTGGTGAGAGTGGACATCCCTGCCTCGTTCCTGACCTTAGAGGAAAAGCTCTCAGCTTTTCCCCATTGAGAATGATATTCGCTGTAGGTTTTTCGTAGATGGCTTTTATGATATTGAGGTATGTACCCTCTATCCCTATACTCTGAAGAGTTTTGATCAAGAAAGGATGCTGTACTTTGTCAAATGCTTTTTCTGCATCTATGGAGAGGATCATATGATTCTTGTTCTTTCTTTTGTTAATGTATTGTATCACGTTGATTGATTTGCGGATGTTGAACCAGCCTTGCAGCCCAGGGATAAATCCCACTTGGTCGTGTTGAATAATCCTTTTAATGTACTGTTGGATCCTATTGGCTAGTATTTTGGTGAGAATTTTTGCATCCATGTTCATCAAGGATATTGGTCTGTAATTCTCCTTTTTGATGGGATCTTTGTCTGGTTTTGGGATCAAGGTAATGGTGGCCTCATAAAATGAATTTGGAAGTATTCCTTCCATTTCTATTTTTTGGAACAGTTTCAGGAGAATAGGTATTAATTCTTCTTTAAATGTCTGATAGAATTCCCCTGGGAAGCCATCTGGCCCTGGGCTTTTGCTTCTTGGGAGATTTTTGATGACTGCTTCAATTTCCTTAGTGGTTATAGGTCTGTTCAGGTTTTCTATTTCTTCCTGGTTCAGTTTTGGTAGTTGATACATCTCTAGGAATGCACCCAATTCTTCCAGGTTATCTAATTTGCTGGCATAGAGTTGCTCATAATATGTTCTTATAGTTTGTATTTCTTTGGTGTTGGTTGTGATCTCTCCTCTTTCATTCATGATTTTGTTGATTTGGGTCATTTCTCTTTTCTTTTTGATCAGTCTGGCCAGGGGTTTATCAATCTTGTTAATTCTTTCAAAGAACCAGCTCCTAGTTTCGTTGATCTGTTCTACTGTTCTTTTGGTTTCTACTTCATTGATTTCTGCTCTAATCATTATTATTTCTCCTCTCCTGCTGGGTTTAGGCTTTATTTTCTGTTCTTTCTCCAGCTCCTTTAGGTGTACGGTTAGATTCTGTATTTGAGACCTTTCTTGTTTCTTGAGAAAGGCTTGTATTGCTATATACTTTCCTCTCAGGACTGCCTTTACTGTATCCGAAAGATTTTGGACAGTTGTGTTTTCATTTTCATTGGTTTCCATGAATTTTTTTAATTCTTCTTTAATTTCCTGGTTGACCCATTCATTCTTTAGTAGGATGCTCTTTAGCCTCCATGTATTTGAGTTCTTTCCGACTTTCCACTTGTGGTTGAGTTCTAGTTTCAAAGCATTGTGGTCTGAAAATATGCAGGGAATGATCCCAGTCTTTTGGTACCGGTTGAGACCTGATTTGTGACCTAGGATGTGATCAATTCTGGAGAATGTTCCATGGGCACTAGAGAAGAATATGTATTCCGTTGCTTTGGGATGGAATGTTCTGAATATGTCTGTGAAGTGCATTTGGTCCAGTGTGTCATTGAAAGTCTTTATTTCCTTGTTGATCTTTTGCTTAGAGGATCTGTCCATTTCAGTCAGGGGGGTGTTAAAGTCCCCCACTATTATTGTATTGTTGTTAATGTGTTTCTTTGCTTTTGTTATTAATTGCCTTATATAATTGGCTGCTCCCATGTTCGGGGCATAGATATTTACAATTGTTAGATCTTCTTGTTGGATAGACACTTTCAGTAGGATATAGTGTCCTGCCTCATCTCTTATTACAGTCTTTGTTTTAAAATCTAGTTTGTCTGATATAAGGATTGCCACCCCAGCTTTCTTTTGGTGTCCATTAGCATGGTAAATGGTTTTCCACCCCCTCACTTTCAATCTGGGGGTGTCTTTGGGTCTAAAATGAGTCTCTTGCAGACAGCATATTGATGAGTCTTGTTTTTTAATCCAATCTGATAGCCTGTGTCTTTTGATTGGGGCATTTAGCCCATTTACATTCAGGGTAACTATTGAAAGGTATGAATTTAGTGCCATTGTATTGCCTGTAAGGTGACTGTTACTGTATGTTGTCTGTGTTCCTTTCTGATCTTTGCTGCTCTTAGGCTCTCTCTTTGCTTAGAGGGCCCCTTTCAATATTTCTTGGAGGGCTGGTTTCATGTTTGCAAATTCCTTTAGTTTTTGTTTGTTCTGGTACCTTTTTATCTCTCCTTCTATTTTCAATGATAGCCTAGCTGGATATAGTATTCTTGGCTGCATATTTTTCTCATTTAGTGCTCTGAAGATATCTTGCCAGTCCTTTCTGGCCTGCCAGGTCTCTGTGGATAGGTCTGTTGCCAATCTAATATTTTTACCATTGTAGGTTACATATCTCTTCTCCCGAGCTGCTTTCAGGATTTTCTCTTTGTCTCTGAGACTCGTAAGTTTTACTATTAGATGTCGGGGTGTTGACCTATTATTATTGATTTTGAGAGGGGTTCTCTGTGCCTCCTGGATTTTGATGCCTGTTTCCTTCCTCACATTAGGGAAGTTCTCTGCTATTATTTGCTCCAATATACCTTCTGCCCCTCTCTCTCTTTCTTCTTCTTCTGGGATCCCAATTATTCTAATGTTGTTTCGTCTTATCGAATCACTTATCTCTCGAATTCTGCCCTCGTGATCCTGTAGTTGTTTCTCCCTCTTTTTCTCAGCCTCTTTACTTTCCATCATTTGGTCTTCTATATCACTGATTCTCTCTTCTGCCTCATTTATCCTAGCATTTAGTGCCCCCATTTTTGATTGCACCTCATCAATAGCCTTTTTGATTTCGACTTGGTTAGATCTTAGTTCTTTTATTTCTCCAGAAAGGGTTTCTCTAATAACTTCCACGCTTTTTTCGAGCCCAGCTAGTATCTTTAAAGTCATAATTCTGAACTCTAGGTCCGACATCGTACTAATGTCCGTATTGAGTAGGTCCCTGGCTGACGGTACTACCTCTTGTTCTTTCTGCTGAGGTGATTTTTTTCGTCTTGTCATTTTGTCCAGAGGAGAATAGATGAATGAGAGAACAAAATGCTAACAGCTTTACAACGTCCCCAGCAAATATACTGTATACAAATCAGAAAAGACCTGAAACCAGGGGAAAAGAAAGGGAAAGAAAGAAAAAAGAAAGAGAAAAAAAAAAGAAAAAAAAGATAAAAACAAAAACAGAACAATACAAAAAAAGCAGAATGTGATCAAATATGATCAGGTTATTGCATAGGTCAGTGCCACACACTAGATTTTGGGCGTATTTTGGTCTGTTAGAAAAAAGTGCCTCCTAAAATTTTAAAGGAAGAAAGACATATATGTACAAAATAAGGGTTGATACAATGAAGGGATAGAAGATGACTGTAAAGATGAAAATTATAAAAGATTTTATAAAAGGACTTGATAAGATAAGAAGTTGTTTGAAAAAAGAAAGAAAATTTTAAAAAAATAAATAAAAAAGGGAGAGAATGTGATCAGGCAGGAGACTAGAACAGAGCCATACACTAGTGATTTAGGGTATATTTTTATCTGTTAGAAGAAACTGTATCTCAAAATTTTAAAGAGAGAACAACTTATATATATATGCCAAAAAGAAGGGTAACTACTATGAAGGGATAAAATATGACTCTAAAAATGAAAAATAAAAAATTTTTTTAAAAAAAAAGAGATTGATAAGATGTTGTTTGAAAAAGGGAAAAAGGAAAAGAAAAAAAAACAGTTAACAAAAATTAACTTTGATGAACTAATGAATCATAGTAAAAAAAAAAGCCATGAATTCTATGTGCAGTATTCCCCTAGCGCTGGAGTTCTCCCGTTCTCCTTGATCGGTAAACTTGGTCTTGGCTTGCTGGCTGTTCGTGCTGATCTTCTGGGGCAGGGGCCTGTTGCTGTGGTTTCCAAATGTCTTTGCCGGAGGCTGAATTGCCCCGCCCTTGTCGGTCCGGGCTAAGCAAGCTGCTCGGGTTTGATCTCAGGAGCTTTTGTTCCCTGCAAGCTCTCCGTACAGCCTTGGAGGACCAGGGCAAAAATGGTGGCCTCCCAATCTCCACCCGGAGGAGCTGAGAACTCGGGGCCCCGCTCCTCAGTGCGCCCCCAGAGAAAAGCAGTCACTCCCTTGTCCCTGGTCTCCGGCCGCACTCCGTGCTCACCCGGCCTGTGACCGAGCGTTTGTATCTCTGGCACCCGACCCCGTGTGGAGTCTCCAAACCCAGCAGATCCCTGCGGTGCGTTCCCGCGCCGCTCCTCCCCGGGAAGGAAGGGGAGTCTCCCCGGATCTGCCGCCTGTTGGGTCCCTGCTGCAGGAGCAGTGGCCCGACTGGGCTGCGGATCACAGTTTATGGCAACCCCAAGCTGAGAGCCCGCGCCTCAGCTCCGTCTCTGCAGCTGGCTTCCCCGCTCCGATACCTGGGAGCTCTGGTGCACTCAGGCTGCCCCGGTCTTTCTGTGACCCCAAGGGTCCTGAGACCCCACTGTCCCGCGAGGGTTCCACCCCCGCTTAGCCACTGCAGCGACGTCCCTCAGCGGAGCCGACTTCTAAAAGGTCCGATTTTGTGCTTCGCGGCTCTAGCACTTGCCAGAAGCGGCCGGTGGAGGCCCCTCCCCCACCGTCTATCCTCCCGAATATCGCCTCGGATTCACTTCTCCACACGTCCTACCTCCCAGTAAGTGGTCGCTTCTCTGTTCAGAGAGTTGTTGCTACTCTCCTCTTTGATCTCCTGTTGAGTTCGTAGGTGTTCAGAATGGTTTGATCCCTATTCAGCTGAATTCCTGAGACCAGACGAAATCTAGGTCTCCTACTCCTCCACCATCTTGCTCCGCCCCCCTCCATACTGTTTTCCAGAGTGGTTGCACCAGCTTGCATTCCCACCAACACTGTAGGAGGGTTCCCCTTCCTCGGCATCCCCGCCAACATCTGTCGTTCCCTGACTTGTTAATTTTAGCCATTCTGACTGGTGTGTGGTGGTATCTCATTGAGGTTTTGATTTGGATTTCCCTGATGCCGAGCGATGTTGAGCACTTTTTCCTGTGTCTGTTGGCCATTTGGATGTCTTCTTTGGAAAAATGTCTGTTCATGTCTTCTGCCCATTTCTTGATTGGATTATTTGTTCTTTGGGTGTTGAGTTTGATAAGTTCTTTATAGATTTTGGATACTAGCCCTTTATCTGATATGTCATTTGCAAATATCTTCTTCCATTCTATCGGTTGTCTTTTGGTTTTGTGGACTGTTTCTTTTGCTGTGCAAAAGCTTTTTATCTTGATGAAGTCCCAATAGTTCATTTTTGCCCTGGCTTCCCTTGCCTTTGGTGATGTTTCTAAGAAGAAGTTGCTGTGGCTGAGGTCGAAGAGGTTGCTACCTGTGTTCTCCTTTAGGATTTTGATGTACCCCTGTCTCACGTTTAGGTCTTTCAACCATCTGGAGTCTATTTTTGTGTGTGGTGTAAGGAAAGGGTCCAGTTTCATTCTTCTGCATGTGGCTGTCTAATTTTCCCAACACCATTTGTGAAGAGACTGTCTTTTTGCCATTGGACATTCTTTCCTGCTTTGTCAAAGATGAGTTGACCATTGAGTTGAGGGTCCATCTCTGGGCTCTCGATTCTGTTCCATTGGTCTATGTGTCTGGTTTTGTGCCAGTACCATACTGTCTTGATGATGACAGCTTTGTAATAGAGCTGGAAGTCCGGAATTGTGATGCCGCCAGCTTTGCTTTTCTTTTTCAACATTCCTCTGGCTATGCGGGGTCTCTTCTGGTTCCATACAAATTTTAGGATTATTTGTTCCATTTCTTTGAAAAAAGTGGATGGTATTTTGATGGGGATTGCATTGAATGTGTAGATTGCTGTAGGTAGCATTGACATCTTCCCAATGTTTGTTCTTCCAATCCATGAGCATGGAAAGTTTTTCCATTTCTTTGTGTCTTCTTCAATTTCTTTCCTGAGTATTTTATAGTTTTCTGAGTACAGATCCTTTGCCTCTTTGGTTAAATTTATTCCTCGGTATCTTACGGTTTTGGGTGCAGTTGTAAATGGGATCGACTTCTTGATTTGTCTGTCTTCTGTCTTGTTGTTGGTGTATAGGAATGCCACTGATTTCTGTGCATTGATTTTTATCCTGCTACTTTCCTGAATTCCGGAATGAGTTCTAAGAGTTTTGGGGGTGGAGTCTTTTGGGTTTTCCACATACAGTATCATATCATCGGCAAAGAGTGAGAATTTGACTTCCTCTTTGTCGATTTGGATGCCTTTGATTTCTTTTTGTTGTCTGATTGCTGTGGCTAGGACTTCTAATACTATGTTGAATAGCAGTGGTGATAGTGGACATCCCTGCTGTGTTCCTGACCTTAGCTTTTCCCCATTGAGAATGATATTCGCTGTAGGTTTTTCATAGATGGTTTTTATGATATTGAGGTATGTACCCTCTATCCCTATGCTCTGAAGAGTTTTGATCAAGAAAGAATGCTGTACTTTGTCAAATGCTTTTCTGCATCTATTGAGAGGATCGTATGATTCTTGTTCTTTCTTTTGTTAATGTATTGTATCACGTTGATTGATTTGCAGATGTTGAACCAGCCTTGCAGCCCAGGGATAAATCTCACTTTGTAATGGTGAATAATCCTCTTAATGTACTGTTGGATCCCTTTGGCGAGTAGTTTGGTGAGAATTTTTGCATCATGTTCATCGAGGATATTGGTCTGTAATTCCCCTTTTTGATGGGGTCTTTGTCTGGCTTTGGGATCAAGGTAATGGTGGCCTCATAAAATGAGTTTGGAAGTTTTCCTTCCATTTGTATTTTTTGGAACAATTTCAGGAGAATAGGTATTAATTCGTCTTTAAACGTTTGGTAGAATTCCCCTGGGAAGGCATTTGGCCCTGGGCTTTTGTTTTTTGGGAGATTTTTGATGACTGCTTCAATTTCCTCCGTGGTTATAGGTCTGTTTAGGTTTTCTATTTCTTCCTGGTTCACTTTTGGTAGTTGATACATCTCTAGGAATGCACCCATTTCTTCCAGGTTATCTAATTTGCTGGCATAGAGTTGCTCATAATATGTTCTTATACTTGTTTGTATTTCTTGGGTGTTGGTTGTGATCTCTCCTCTTTCATTCATGATTTGTTGATTTGGGTCATTTCTCTTTTCTTTTCGATAAGTCTGGCCAGGGGTTTATCAATCTTGTTAATTCTTTCAAAGAACCAGCTCCTAGTTCTGTTGATCCATTCTACTGTTCTGTGGGTTTCTATTTCATTCATTTCTGCTCTGATCTTTATTATTTCTCTTCCTCTGCTGGGTTTAGGCTTTATTTGCTGTTTTTTTCTCTAGCTCCTTTAGGTGTAGGGTTAGGTTGTGTATTTGAGACCTTTCTTGTTTCTTGAGAAAGGCTTTTATCGCTATTCACTTTCCTCTTAGGACTGACTTTGCTGTATCCCAAAGATTTTGGACAGTTGTGTTTTCATTTTCATTGGTTTCCATGAATTTTTTTAATTCTTCTTTAATTTCCTGATTGACCCATTCATTCTTTAGTAGGATGTTCTTTAGCCTCTATGTATTTGAGTTCTTTCTGACTTTCCTTTTGTGATTGAGTTCTAGTTTTAAAGCAATGTGGTCTGAAAATATGCAGGGAATAATCCCAATCTTTTGGTAGCAGTTGAGACCTGATTTGTGACCTAGGATGTGATCAATTCTGGAGAATGTTCCATGGGCACTAGAGAAGAATATGTATTCCGTTGCTTTGGGATGGAATGTTCTGAATATGTCTGTGAAGTGCATTTGGTCCAGTGTGTCATTGAAAGTCTTTATTTCCTTGTTGATCTTTTGCTTAGAGGATCTGTCCATTTCAGTCAGGGGGGTGTTAAAGTCCCCCACTATTATTGTATTGTTGTCGATGTATTTCTTTGCTTTTGTTATTAATTGCCTTATATAATTGGCTGCTCCCATGTTTGGGGCATAGATATTTACAATTGTTAGATCTTCTTGTTGTGTAGACCCTTTCAGTAGGATATAGTGTCCTTCTTCATCTCTTATTACAGTCTTTGTTTTAAAATCTAATTTGTTTGATATAAGGATTGCCAGCCGAGCTTTCTTTTGATGTCCATTTCCACCCCCTCACTTTCAATCTGGGGGTGTCTTTAGGTCTAAAATGAGTCTCTTGCAGGTAGCATATTTATGGGTCTTGTTTTTTAATCCCATCTGATAGCCTGTGTCTTTTGATTGGGGCACTTAGCCCATTTACATTCAGGGTAACTATTGAAAGGTATGAATTTAGTGCCATTGTATTGCCTGTAAGGTGACTGTTACTGTATATTGTCTGTGTTCCTTTCTGATCCATGCTGCTTTTAGGCTCTCTCTTTGCTTAGAGAACCCCTTTCAATATTTCCTGGAGGGCTGGTTTTGTGTTTGCAAATTCCTTTAGTTTTTGTTTGTCCTGGTACCTTTTTATCTCTCCTTCAACTTTCAATGAGAACCTAGCTGGATATAGTATTCTTGGCTGCATATTTTTCTCATTTAGTGCTCTGAAGATCTCATTCCCGTCCTTTCTGGCCTGCCAGGTCTCTGTGGATAGATCTTTTGCCAATCTAATATTTCTACCATTGTAGGTTACATATCTCTTCTCCCGAGCTGCTTTCAGGATTTTCTCTTTGTCTCTGAGACTCGTAAGCTTTAATATTAGATGTCGGGGTGTTGACCTATTTTTATTGATTTTGAAAGGGGTTTTCTGTGCCTCCTGGATTTTGATGCATGTTTCCTTCCTCACATTAGGGAAGTTCTCTGCTATTATTTGCTCCAATATACCTTCTGCCCCTCTCTCTCTTTTTTCTTCTTCTGGGATCCCAATTACTCTAATGTTGTTTCGTCTTATCGTATCACTTGTCTCTCGAATTCTGCCCTCGTGATCCTGTAGTTGTTTCTCTCTCTTTTTCTCAGCCTCTTTATTTTCCATCATTTGGTCTTCTATATCGCTGATTCTCTCTTCTGTCTCATTTTTCCTAGCAGTTAGTGCCCCCATTTTTGATTGCACCTCATTAATAGCCTTTTCGATTTCGACTTGGTTAGATTTTAGTTCTTTTATTTCTCCAGAAAGGGTCTCTCTAATAACTTCCACGCTTTTTTCAAGGCCAGCTAGTATCTTTAAATCATGATCCTGAACTCTAGGTCCGACATCGTACTAATGTCCGTATTGAGTAGGTCCCTGGCTGACGGTACTACCTCATGTTCTTTTTGCTGAGGTGATTTTTTTCGTCTTGTCATTTTGTCCAGAGGAGAATAGATGAATGAGAGAACAAAATGCTTTCAGGTTAACAACGTCCCCAGAAAATGTACTCTACACAAATCAGAAAAGACCTGAGACCAGGGGAAAAGAAAAGGAAAGAAATAAAAAAGAAAGAGAAAAAAAAAAAAAAAAAAAAACCCAAAAAGAAAAAGATAAAAATAAAAACAGAACAATACAAAAAAAAAACCAGAATATGATCATATATGATCAGGGTAGTGCATAGATCAGTGCCACACACTAGATTTTGGGCGTATTTTGGTCTGTTAGAAGAAAGTGCCTCCTAAAATTTTAAAGGAAGAAAGAATTTATATGTACAAAATAAGGGTTGTTACAATGAAGGGATGGAAAATGACTGTAAGGATGAAAATTATAAAAGATTTTATAAGAGGAATTGATATGATAACAAGCTGTTTGTAAAAAGAAAGAAGAAGATTTTTAAAAAAGTGGAAAAATAAAGGGAGAGAATGTGATCAGGCAGGAGACTAGAACAAAGCCATACAGTAGTGATTTAGGGTATATTTTGATCCGTTAGAAGAAAGTGTATCTCAAAATTTTAAAGAGAGAACAACTTTTATATATATGTGTGTGTGTGTGTGTGTGTGTGTGTGTGTGTGTGTGTGTGTATGCCAAAAACAAGGGTAACTACTATGAAGGGATAAAATATGACTCTAAAAATGAAAAATAAGAAATGTTTTTTAAAAAAAGAGATTGATAAGATGTTGGTTGAAAAAGGGAAAAAGAAAAATTAAAAAAAAAACAGTTAAAAAATTAACTTTGAAAAACTAATGAATCATGGTAAAAAAAAAAAAAAGCCATGAATTCTATGTGCAATATTTCCCTAGCGCTGGAGTTCTCCTGTTCTCCTTGATCGGTAAATTTGGTCTTGGCTTGCTGATTGTTCGTGCTGATCTTCTGGGGGAGGGGCCTGTTGCCATGGTTCCCAAATGTCTTTGCGGGAGGCAGAATTGCCCCGACCTTGTCTTCTGGGTTAAGCAAGCTGCTCGAGTGTGCTCTCAGGAGCTCTTGTTCCCTGCAAACTCTGGTACAACTTTGGAGGACCAGGGTGAAAATGGTGGCTTCCCAATCTCCATGCGGAGGAGCTGAGAACTCGGGGCTCCGCTCCTCAGTTCGCCCCCAGAGAAAAGCAGTCACTCCCGTCTCCCTGGTCTCTGGCCGCACTCCGTGCTCACCCGGGCTAGGACACTAATTTCATCACAGGAGCTCCTCTCTCATGACCTGATCTAAAGCTAATTACCTTTCCAAGGCCCCACCTCCAAATGCCATCACATTGGGAGTTATGGCTTCAACATATAGAGTTGGGGGGGGACACAAACATTCAGTCCATCTGTTTTTACCATTCCCTCTGCATGGCGTGCTCCTCCTCAGATAGCTTTTTGTGGACTTCTCTCCTCCTTTTAACCATATCTCACCCTCTTGGGTAGGACATACACTGACCACCATCTTTAACTCTGTAAAGTGCACCACCCACTTCTCCATCTTCCCCGATTCCCTTACTTGGTTCTACTTTTTCTTTTTTTCTATCAGCTTAGAATTTATCTATTATGTTAATTATTTATTATATGTTTCCCCTATTATAATATAGGATCTAGAAAAGCAAGGATCTTTGTTTTATTCCCTGATGCATCCCAAGTGCACAGGTCAATGTCTGGCACATAAATTGTGCACATAATATGTGCACAATAAATATATATTGAAAGAATCCACCTATCCATGTCTAAATGAATCACTGGAAAAGGAAATAGAATTACCCTGATAGGTGTAGTCAAGTAATTCTCAAAGTATAGCTCCCACACCAGCAGCTTTACCATTACCTTGGAACTGGTGAGAAATATACATTCTTGTGTCCCACTCTAGACCTACTGGATCAGAACATCTGGGTTTGAGGCCCAACAATTTGTGTGTGTGTATGTTTAAGATGTATGCTATGTATGTTTGTATTTATTTATTTATTTTAGAGGCTGGGAGCAGAGGGAGAGAGAATCTCAAGCAGACTCCGTGCTGAGTGTGGAGCCTGACTTGGGACTTGATCCCAGGAGCCCGAGATCATGACCTGAGCCAAAACCAAGAGTCAGTGGCTGAACTGACTGTGCCACCCAGGCGCCCCCAACTGTTTATGTTATAACAAGCTATTTGTGCTGATTCTGATTTAGATTCAAATTTCAAAACCACTAGTTTTCTTTTTTTTAATTAATTAATTTATTTTTTAAAGATTTTATCCATTTGAGACACAGAAAGAGAGAGACAGCATGAGCAGGGGGAGAGGGAGAGGGAGAAGCAGGCTTCCCACTGAGCAGGGAGCCTGATGCGGGGCTCGATCCCAGGACCCCGGGATCATGATCTGAGCCAAAGGCAGATGCTCAATGGACTGAGCCACCCAGGCACCCCAAAACCACTGGTTTTCAGAACCACCAACCCCTAACAACTATCTGAACCATATCAGGGGCAGGTGGGTAGGCAACAACAATGTGTGCCACAGGCCTTTCCATGTTTTTAAATTTGTAGCTAATAAGTAGGTTCTTGAAAAATGAAAAAGTCATGCTGTGTGAAATACAGCCGGACTGCAAAGGAACACCTTCAGGGTTGTGGCGGTGGGGAGAAATCTTGCTTTGCCGTGGGAGGGCGGCTGGTGCTAATACTGGCCTATGCTTCTCTCTCCTCCTTCCCCAGAGTGTCCTGTGCTACAGGAGGCCTAACTTCTGTCCCTCTCTCTTGGAGAGAGGGGCCACTGTGGCCCTGAGTCAGTCACTTCATATCTCTGTGCCCATGTTCTCATATGTTAAATGGAAGGGTTGGGTTAGGTGATCTTCCAAGTTTCTTTGCATTAGTCATAGATTGTACCTTTTTATTACTTGGCAGGGGGGCAACTTGGAGGGGGACACATAAGAAAACACCCCATTTTATTATTAATTAATTAATTAATTAATTAATTTTTAGATTTTATTTATTTGAGAGAAAGAGACAGAGATAGTGAGAGAGAGCACAAGTGGGGAGGAGAGGGAGAAGCAGGCTCCCCACTAAGCAAGGAGCCTGATGTGAGGCTCGATCCCAGGACCCTGGGAGCCATGACCTGAGCCGAAGGCAGACGCTTAACTGACTAAGCCACCCAGGCGCCAGAAAACACCCCATTTTAACTCAACTCCAGATTTAATTGGAGACAGGAGGACACCACCCAGGCTCTCTTTTGGAATCAAGCTAGGTTATTATTAATTTGTTTAAATATTTTTTTGCTAATACAACAACTATTTCTTGAAATCCCACCTTGTCACTCATTTTGCTTTTTGAAGTCACTAGAAAGCAAAGAAACAGTCCCCTTTCCTGAAGGACACCTAGTCTAGTAGAAAACACACGAGTAAACCAACGTGCGGTAAGGGAGTAAAATACTAGCAGAAGGGACAAGGCAAGCATGAACTGTCCTTGTATTACCAGCACTTAAAGGCAGAGAAGAGTCTATCACGCAAATGTTATTTACTAAGGAGTATCAATAATCATATAAAGGCTTGACATTTAAACAAAGTTAGAGAAAATTCAGTGAAGGCAGAAAAGTGTTACACTTGCTTCTAAAATCAGAATGACTTTGAGTGGTGTAGTAATTGACTTTCCTATTACTCTTTTTGCTCTTTCTGTTGCCCCAATTAATTTATTTAAAAGGTGTCTGCTATTTTCCTTATTCTCTTAATAGGAACAGAGTAATGTTGGTACATGGACTTTAGTTCAATTGACAACCTCAGTCACCATGGTGGTGTGTTCACCATGGAAAATTCTAAGGGCAGGAGGCTCAGAACAGGACAGCATCAGGCATATGTCTCTCTTGTTCTCCACGTACAATGTTAGCAGAGTGTAAGTTTAGGGGAGATCCACAGAAGGTTGTCAGGCTGCATCCTGAGGCATGGCAAATTACACGTGATTATCACATTTGTAAAAAGATTTTATGTATTTATTTGAGAGAGCGAGAGAGAGCCTGAGAGAGACAGAGAGAGAGAGAGAGAGCAAAAGAAAGCACGTGCTGGGGGGAAGGGCAGAGGGAGAGGGACAAGCAGATTCCTGGGTGAGCAGGGAGCCCAATGTGGGGCTCAATCCCAGGACCCTGGGATCATGACCTGAGCCAAAGGCAGACACTTAACTGAGCTACCCAGGCACCCCTGATTATCACATTTTAAAGTATACTTTGATGAAACAGGTATTTTTCTTGCTCTAAATTATCCAGGGATACCAAGAAGCCATAGCTACCAAGAAAAAGAGTAGTGGGTATAATTCTAATTTATGCTAATTAATCACTCATTAATCCTCCTTATTTTAGGTATTTTTGGTGTGTCAGAAAATTCATAGACATTATTTTAACTGTATTAAAGTTGTACAACTAAGTAAAATACCTAGTTCATTTGATTTGAGATGACAGTATATCAGTTTGTTCTGGTAGCATTCACGATGAGAAAAAATCTGACTGCCTCTATGGAATATCTTACTCTCCACCCCCTTAGAATAAGATTCTCATTCCTTTGTGAAAATTTCTCCCATGATTCTGACTCTGGCTTATGCAAAGCTGGTCTGGTGGGAGGCTCTGGGGAGTCGGGTCAGCAGGCTGGTGTTTCTCAGGTGACTGAAGTTGGAAGAACTGCCTGGGAATATACAGGATGTTACCTCTTCCCATTTTGGTCTATTGTCTGAACCCACTGGAAGCCTTTCTTTACTCTTTCTCTCTTCCTCTTTACAATTCTGTGTAATCTGAATTGCACCAGGATCTAGACAGATTTTGTAACGAAATATCCTGTGCCATTTCTCCATGGCAGAAAGAAGTGTGTTCTGGAAAAAATTTTGACATGCACATGCAAATGCCTGCACACACACACACACACACACATACCCCTTCCAAGGAACATTCCTTACAAATGTGCATGCACTTGTTTGTCCTTATTGATCATGTGCACAACGTTTAATCAACATTCTGTCAGTGACAGGCAAGGCATTGATGGCATCACCAAGGGACAGAAAGTAAGTTCACATCACTTAGTAATTCCTTCCAAAGAATCGGGCTGCAGTAACCATGAAGCAGTTTATTAACACAGCAAATCTGAGAATACATTTTGAGTTCCAATTGTAATGATATTTTGTCTAGATGACATTGATTTTGTTTCACCATGCTGCTTCTGTAAGTGGAAGGGAAACAAAATTATGATTCAGATTACTTACATTAATGAAAAATCATTTCATTCCTTTTTATTACTTGGACTGGCACCTGAGGAGGAGCTCTGTCAAGAGAGGAAGGTAAATCTGCATTAGCCATCTGTCAAGTGCTTAAAATTATAAAGTCATGGGGGGTAAAATTGAATATTACTCACCATGCAGGACATACTTTTTAAAAATTTTTTTATTAACATATACTGTACTATTTGTTTCAGAGGTACAGGTCTGTGATTCATCAGTCTTACACAATGCTCACCATAGCACATACCCTCCCCAGTGTCCATCACCCAGCCACCGCATCCCTCCCACTCCCTCCACTCCAGCAACCCTCAGTTTGTTTCCTGAGATTAAGAGTTTGTCTCCCTCTCTGGTTTCTGTGTGTTTCTTTTTTCCCTCCCTTCCCCTATAATCCTCTGTCTTGTTTCTCAAATTCCTCATATCAGTGAGATCAGATGATACTTACCTTTCTCTGATTGACTTATTTCACTTAGCATAATATCCTCTAGTTCCATTCATGTCACTGCAAATGGCAAGATTTCATTTTTTTTTGTTGTTGGCTGCTGGACCTACTTTAGCCGAGATAAATAACAGATTTTTAAACATGGAGAAGAACTGTGAATGTCTTATTGAAAGGGCTTTTGGAAGACTTATAGTTATAGGTAGTTCAAAACTGTTGACAAGTGAGGTTAGCACAGCTGAACATTTGGGACCTGTCAGCGCTAACAGATTCAGAGCATGACACACCGGACTGAAGGGAGGTGAAATGTATTCAGTGAATGCTCTTTTTTCTATCAGTTGACTGAGCTTTGCACAGGGTGAAAATAAGTATTCTGTGTGCTGTCTGTCACAGTTTGATGCCCTCACATTGGATGTGATCTGGGTATTACATTTCAAACTTTCCCACTGACTCCTTTTATTTTCTATCATAAGTATGCTGGATATAGATATAAGACCTTAGAGATCTAACCTGAGTTTCTAAATCCAAATTCTCCCCTCCAGGGAAGACCTTTTGGATTTATCAGTCAGAATTCTGACAGGAGGCCCAGGACCCATGGGACCATGGAGAAATGGCTGTCTACAAAGTCCTTTAGTCCCATAGATGCAGCCACCTCCAGAACCAGATGTCAGGATAGGGAAAGACCTGGGGAAGAAACACCCAGAACTCAGTCTGCTGCCACTAGTTAGTCTTCTGGTGCATCCCATTGGCAGAACTTAATAGGAAGTGAGAGGGCAAGGTAGCCTGGGGTGGGGGTGAAGTCATCGCCGTGTCCCTAAGAACACAATGCAGAGAATGTGAAAGAGTGAGGTGTAAAATGAGACTAACAAGTGCAGTGAATAAGACTGGATGGAAGGGGACACCTGGGTTGTTCAGTAGGTTAAGTGTCTGACTCTTGATTTCCATTCAGGTCATGATCTCAGGGTCATCAGATGGAGCCCAGTGTCAGGCTCCAAGCTGGGCAGGTAGTCTGCTTGAGATTCTCCCACTCCCTCTTCTCCTCCCCCTGCTCACATACACATACTCTCTCTCTCTTTCAAATAAATAAATAAATAAATCTTCGGGGGGGGGGGAAAAAGAGCATCATGAGTAATTCAGCCTCATTTTGCACATTGTTCTGAAGAGATAAGCTTATCTGGTCAGGACACAATACATGTCAGTTGAAGCCCTTCTCTTTGGCTTTACATGAAGATATTATTTTCACTTTAAAGTGTATGGAGTCAACAGAAGGGTCGTTGAGAAGAATGAGACCCACATGATTGAAAGGACTATAAGAACTAGGGACAGCAGTTTATCTACCTTTCCATCCACCTATTTCCTTTCAATCACAAACAAACAAACAAAAAGTTGAATCTAGGAAGTTGGGGCAAGTATCCAGTTGTTGTGGGACCTAGAAATGCTTTTTAAAAAATTCAGTCATTGGCAGGGGTGGGGAAAATGTGGAGACCCTTGACTGTGCATGGAAGCCCAAGGCTCATCCTTAGTAATTCAAGTACCAGCTGTTGGCAGAATAACTCAGACTCTTCTACATGGTGAACCTAATGTTGCCTGAACCACTTCCCGCCCTGGTCAGGATTGGCTTAGCACAGGGAGGAGATTAAGTCCGGAGGCACAAGTCACCGGTTACCACAGCCAGAAGTGGGGGAGGTGCACAACCATCAACACTCTACA
Organism: Eumetopias jubatus; assembly: GCF_037043125.1. Taxonomy (NCBI): domain Eukaryota; kingdom Metazoa; phylum Chordata; class Mammalia; order Carnivora; family Otariidae; genus Eumetopias; species Eumetopias jubatus. Next base: position 285,208 of record NW_028274897.1, read on the forward strand.
GATGCTTAAGCAGCTACAATGGTTCTTTTTATGCAAGATATGTGCTATCTGCTGGCTTTGCAGTAAGTTAGTCCTGTGACATTCTCAATTGAACACATTCAAATTTCTTAAACATAGTGAGAAATTTTTCTTACTCTGACCTCTGAGGATAAAATAAAAAAATAGTTTTTAATACACCTCAATGACCATGGCATACAATTGTTGATCTAGACATTACATTTTTAGTGTTTTCATAATTTATTTTTGAAGAGTCAAGATACCATTGTTTTAATTTTTAAATTGTATTCCATATTAGAATATTTTTAAGGTAGAAGGTGTGCATTCAGAAAAGTCCACGATACTATCGTTTGATTAAAACATTTGGTTCCTTATTTAACAAAGTATGACAAATGTAACAAAAATTAATTCTGCCAACAATGAGATACTACTGAATGGGAGTTCTGTCTTCCTGTACTCTAAATTAGTTCAGACTGAAAAAAAAATAACCCATTTTGTAAAGAAAAAGATGTAAATTGACCTAGTTAAAAAAATGTACGGCATGTTTAACACTGTACATTTTTTAGTTTGTTGTAATTAGTCCAGGTATACTATAAAAATAAATTTAAGGCTTTCAGTAACATATTTTTCAAGACACACATCCAATGATTGGATTGTTTTGTCAATGTTCATTTGTTTAGAATCATTACACATGTTTATGCTATTTTATATATCATTCATACATTATATAGTTTACTAAATCTATATTTTATCTAGTTCCTTTACCTACCTTAGGATTCCTATAGATATCTCTATATTATCACCAGTATTCATGAACTGTAAACATTTTAACATTTTCAAAGGTGTGTTTGCTACTCATCCTCTCTGAGAATAGGAGATTAAAATAAATGACATGTTTTCCTGATTCTAAGAAGGTTGTAAATTGCACAATGAAGCAAATGCTTTGGCTGTAGAATGAATGTACCAATTAGAAAAAAACATTTTGGTTTTCATTTTGTAAAATGGTGCAGCCACTGTGGAAACAGATTGACAATTTCTCAAAAAGTTAAACATGGAGCTACCATATTGACCCAGTAATAAACTCTGAGTTATATACCCCCAAAAAATTGAACAGGGGCTTGAACAAATACCTGTACGGCCATATTCATTGCAACAATATTCACAATAGTCAAAAGACGAAAAAATCCCTAATGTCCGTGAACAGTTGAGGAGATAAAGGAAATGCAGTATACATGGAACATATAACACTATTCAGTCATGGAAAACAATGACATTTTGATATATGCTACAATATGGATGAACCTTGAAAACATTGTGGTAAATGAGATCAGCCAGACACAGAGACAGATGTTACATGATTTCACTTACTTGAGGTATGTAGAATAGGAAAATTCATAGAGACAGAAAGCAGAATTAAGTTACCAGGGGCTACATAGAGAGAAAGCGGAGTAATTATTTAATGAGTACAGGGTTTATGGATGTTAGGGATGAAGATTTGTAAATAATGGTGATAGGAACACAGCATTGAGGATGTAATTAATGCCGCTGAACTGTGCACTTTTAAATGGATATATATATATATGTATATGTATATATATATAACCAAAATAAAAATAAATTTTAAATATTCTGTTCAGCTTACTCTAACAAATATGTGCTCATGAAAACCATGCACGGCCCTGTCATTTCTCTCTAGACATTTACATTCTAATATGATGGATGACAAAGAGTTACAAGAAATTTAAAGAAGGATTGGTATTGGTTTGGGGAGAACTGGGTAATGGAGAAAAGACCTGGTGGATGATTATATGGGGTGTGAAGGATATCTTAAATGCTAACGACAGACATAGCCATGCAAGCAGAAGGAACATAATGAGAAGGAACATTGAGGCAGGAAATTGTTATTCTTAAAGAAGCACGGGGTGCTTGGAAAGAAGTAAGAAAGAAGGCCGCAAGTGAGAGGCATTTTGAGAAACTGAAATTATGGAGCTCTACTGCTGATAGTCTAGAGCTTTTTGACATTGGACCAATTTCACTTGTTACCTTCCACTCAATTCTACGGGAGATCAGTCATGGTATTTGTACTATGGAACAAAATTGAAATATAAATTTCCTAGCTTAGCGCCATGAATATCCAGATGCTTCTATAATATTTTGTGATTTGCTCCTCTTGAGCTTAGGTTTCTTACAAATTAGTAACTGCAGTGGGCAACACAATGCCCCCAGCCCCAAAGGTGTCCATATGCCATAATCTGCAGAATAGGAATATGGATATGGGTGAAATTACTGGACAAGAGCAAATTAATCTAGCATATGGAATTGAAACTCAGCTGACTTTAAAATAAGATTATACTGGGTTTTCTCGGTGGGCCCACTATAATCACAAGGGTCCACAGGGTGAAAGAGGGAGGTAGAAGGGTCAGAACCACAGAGAACATCATGGAAACAATCTGACCAGTCATTGCTGGCCTTGAAGATGAAAAAGGGCCCTGGTCAAGGACTGTGGGCAGCCTCCAGAGCAAGGAAATGGATTTTTCCCAGAAGTCTCCAGAAGGAATGCTGTTCTGTAACTACTTTGAATGTAGCCCAGTGATACTCATTTTGGATTTCTGACCTCCCAGACTATAAGAAATAAGCTTATGTTTTTTAAACCACTAAATTGTGGTAATTTGCTATGGTAACAATAGGAAATTGATTCACTAACTCATACAAAATAAAACAACAGAGACCTTCACTCTCTCTCTTCCTTTACTCCTTAAGGCTCTTCTCCTAGTAGGGATTTAGAAGTGCCCCAAGGATCAATTATACTAGAATTTTTCAACCTCTGCATTAGCAGCACTTTTGGCATTTTGGCTAGTTCTTTGTTGTGGGGAGGCTGTCCTATGCATTGTATGTGGTTTAGCAGCATCCTTGGTCTCTACCCACTAGATGCCAGTAGGTTTCCTCCCGAAATTGTGACAACCACAAATGTCCCCCAATATTGCTAAATGTTCCATAGTGGAGCAAATTAGAGCCCAGTTGAAAACCACTAAAGTAGACCCTTCCTTAGGGATATGAGTTATCACTAGTGTCCTTGATTTTTTTAAAGTAAAATTTTATTTTTTTAGAGAAGTTTTAGGTTCACAGCAAAATTAAGGGAAAGGTACAGAGACTTCCTATACATCCCCCACCCCCACACATGCATAGCCTCCCTATTATCAACACCCCCACTCATGAAAGTGATACATTTGCATGAGTCTTGATATTTTTACTTTCAACTCAATGTTGCATGAAACCTTTAGATTGTAGAGAGATTAAGACTATAGAGATTTCCCCCAAAAGCAAATATTTTCACCATAATCCTAAGACCAATTAGGCAGGCCTTGCTAAGTAAAAAGGATGAGGGAAGAACCCTGAGCCCTGTGTGTAAATCAGATGCCTCTCCACCTTCGTGTGCTACAAAGATCCCGAAGAGGCAGAACAGAGATAGATTTCTGTGACAAAAGAGGAATTCTCTTCAATTGCGGCAGGATTTGGGAATTAAGGAATGGATTTTGTGCAAGGATGTGGCATGAAATACTCCAGACAAGACTGTTTCAGGGGACACAACATTTACTTCAGGGGAGTGATGTCATCAAGATGGTGCCATTGGTATTCCCAACTTCAGCCTTCCTCTAGAAGATCAACTAAACGCTATCCATAGACAAGACACCATTGTGAAAATCCCAGAACCTGGGGTGCACAACCCCTCCCCCAGGCCAGCATAGTCCCACATTGAGAGTTTTTCCAAATGGAAAAAGAAAACCCAAGGTGGACATAGAGCTTCCCCAGAATTATGGGATGCTTTCTGGGAGGCTTACTCAGGTCTCACCTCATGGGGATCACTGGAGAACCCACTGGGGCTGACCACTGGGCATCTGATAGTGATGAAACATACTTCATTGGGAAAATAGAATCTCTTCAGTAAATGATGCAGGGAAAACTGGAAAGCTATATGCAAAAGAATGGAACTGGACCTCTACATTATACCCATTACAAAAATTAACTTGAATTGGATTAAAGGTTTACATGTAAAACTTGAAACCATAAAACTCCTAGAAGAAAACAAAAGGAAAAAAAGTTCCTTGACATGAGTCTTAGCAATGATTTTCTGGCTATGACACTAAAAGCATAACCGACAAAAGCAATAATGAGCAACTGGGACTACAACAACTAAAAGCTTCTGCACAGCAAAAGAAATGATCAACAAAATGAAAAAACAACCTACAGAATAGGAAAATATAATCACAAGTCATACATCTGATAAGGAGTCAATATCCAGTATATAAGCAACCGATATCACTCATATATGGAATTTAAGAAAGAAAAGAAGCAAAGGGAAAAAAAGAGAGAGACAAATCAAGAAACAGACTCAACTACAGAGAACAAACAGTTGGTTACCAGAGGGCAGGTGGGTAGGGGATGGGTGAAATAGGTGATGGGGATTAAGGAGCGCACCTGTCATGATGAGCACCACGTGTTGTTAGGCAAGTGTTGAATCACTAAATTGTGTACCTGAAATTAATATTACACTGTATGTTAACTAACTAGAATTTAAATAAAAACTTTCAAGAAACACCAAATATAAGGAACTCCTACAACTCAGTAGCAAAAAATATACATCACTAATCATCAGTGAAATTCACATCAAAACCACAATGAGATATTACCACACACCTGTTAGAATGGCTCTTATCAAAAACAAAGAAACTGAGTGTTACTGGAGTGGTTGGGGGTGGGAGGGATGGGGTGGCTGGGTGATAGACATTGGGGAGGGTATGTGCTACGGTGAGCGCTGTGAATTGTGCAAGACTGTTGAATCACAGATCTGTACTTCTGAAACAAATAACGCAACATATTTTAAGAAAAAAGAAAAAGAAGAAGATAACAGGAGAGGAAGAAAAGGGGAGTATGTCAGAGGGGGAGACGAACCATGAGAGATGATGGACTCTGAAAAACAAACTGAGGGTTCTAGAGGGGAGGGCGGTAGGGGTTTGGGTTAGTCTGGTGATGGGTATTGAGGAGGGCACGTTCTGCATGGAGCACTGGGTGTTATGAACAAACAATGAATCATGGAACATTGCACCAAAAACTAATGATGTAATATATGGTGATTAACATAACAATAAAAAATAAAGAAAAAAGAAAAAAAAAGACAAGAGATAACAAATGCCAGTGAGGATGTGGAGAAAAGGGAACGTTTCTGTATTGTTGGTGGGAATGTGAATTGATACAACCACTATGGAAAACAGTATGGAGGGTCCTGAAAAATTTTAAAGCAGAACTATGATACAGTCCAGCAATCCCACTTCTGGGTATATATCTGAAGGAACTGAAATCACTATCTTGAAGAGATATCCACATTTCTGTATTCATTACAACATTATTTACAATAGTCAAGTCCAGAAATGACCCAAATGTCTATCAACAGATGAATGGATTAGATGTATATATATTTGTATATGTATATGTATATGTATATGTATATGTATATGTATATGTATATGTATATGTATATACACACAATGCAATATTGTTTAGTCATAAAAAAAAGGATATCCTGCCATTTATGACAACATGGACTTTAAGGGCATTTTGCTAAGTGAAATAAGTCAGAAAAAGACAAATATTGAATGATCTAACTTATATATAGAATCTAAAAAAGAAACCTGAACTCAGAGAAACAGAGTAGATTGTTGGTTGGTTGCCAGGGGCAGGAGGTGAGGGATATGGATGAAGGTGGTTAAGGGGTACAAATTCTCACTTATAAGATGAATACATCTGGGATTTAATGCACAGTGCAGTGACTGTATTGAACCATACTGTATTATATACTTGAAAGTTGCTATGAGAGTAAATTTTAAAAGTTCTCACCACACCCACTAAAAAATCCAGCTATGTGAGGTGACGACCATGTTAACTTGCCTTCTTATGGGAATCACTTTGCTATATATACATATGTCACATCATCAGGTTGTACATCTAAAATTACACAATATGTGTCAGTTATATCTCAGTAAAGCTGAAAAAAATAGAACATTTTGTTAAGAGGGTAGATCTTATGGTAAGTGCTTCTTACCACATAAGAACCACAGAAGGAAACTTTTGGAGGTGATAAATATATTTATCACCCCGATAGTGGGGATGGTTTCACCCACGTATGCCTATGTCCAAACTCATCAAATGGTGTCCATTATATACGGTTTTTATATATCAATTATGTCTAGTGAAGCTGTGAAACCATGTTTATTTTCATCTGCTTCCTTGGGCTATGTCTGTACTGTTCTGGTTTTCTGATTGTAGCTAGGTTGTGACAGTGCTGGACAGCGTGACAGTATATCTCATGATATAAATGCATGTCCTACTGGTGACTATACCCACAATGAAAACCAGCACATCCACAGGGCTTCCAGGAGAGCTTTTCTGCTTTAGGTATTGTTCACAACCTCCACCGTATAGTCTCTCTGGAGCCTGCTGTTAGCAGTAGAACCAAGCCAGTGAGGCAGACTGTGTGGGAATGTGTGCATTTGTGAGTGTGTGGGCTCCTGTGTGCCCAGCTGAAGGCAGCTTTCTCATCACAGTTCGAGGTCAAGTAGAAAAGTTTTAGGATTTTCTATTGTTTATGTTGTTCCCTCTACGGGTGCAGAAAATGGAGGACACATGGTTAAGGACTGATTCAATTATGTGTGTGTGTGTGAGTGTGAGTGTGTGTGTGTGTGTGTGTGTGTGTGTTGTAGATGCAGCAAAGCAGAGGTTACAGCACATTTTATCAACTGAGTGGTTGGACCCATCTGTGTGTGGTGGGAAAATCCTCTCCAGCTGACCCAGCCTCAGAATGACATAATTTGGATGTTAGGATACCAAGATTCCAATGGGCAGAGAGGGGTGACAGGCTTATTACTGTGTGATCAGCCTCCATGCCTCTTCCCTGTACCCTGGTCGTATTCAGGTGACATTCTGTGGAAATGCACCCGATTCAGCTTGCCTTTGCCTGTTGGGGTTTCTGTACCTTGTTCTCTAAAGTGAACCCCAAGACCTGCTAGTGCCCTGCTTTCTAACACCAAGACCTAGAAACCTCTTAACTGGAGAAACAGACCCCATGATGGTCTTTGTGACTAATACTTTTTATTGGTTAAAGCAATTTGTTAAAGCTGCTAAATTTAGAGATTATCAACTGTGGTGAAGTGGAGAAAGTGTAGGAGGTGGACTTGGCCATGGCAAGGACTTTGCTCATTGTATAAGCTTGGGCACAGAGCTGCAATCTTGAAACACTGCATCGAATGACTAAGACTACAAAAGCAGCCCGCTGGGTAAGTCTCCAGCTTCAGATTTCTAGTAAGGTCTATAGCAAGGGCTTTCCCTCTTCGTAACAAATGGGTCATAGAACCTTTGGGAAATTTGTTTTTTTAACCAAACTCAGACTATAGGAAACTGGCCGGCCTCTTGCACACCCAGTCACTGAATTTCTGAGAATCCATTTTTCCCCTTAAGTAATTTATTTATTTATTTATTTTTAAAGATTTTTTATTTTTTTAAAGATTTTATTTATTTATTTGAGAGAGAGAGAATGAGAGATAGAGAGAACGAGAGGGAAGAGGGTCAGAGGGAGAAGCAGACTCCCCGCCGAGCAGGGAGCCCGATGTGGGACTCGATCCCGGGACTCCAGGATCATGACCTGAGCCGAAGGCAGTCGCTTAACCAACTGACCCACCCAGGCGCCCTCCCTTAAGTAATTTAATCCTTTTGGAGGTGAAACTTTTGAATGAAGCCCATTTGCCTTTCCCCAGATTCAATGTATTAACTCTCTCCGAAAGGCCTTCCTCTTCAAAAGTAATTCCAGGATTTGAAGGGTGCACTCACAAGCTGCAGTGGAGCCAAAAGGTAGGTCCTCTTTCATCATTGCCATGTTGCTGAATTTAATCCATGAAATTTAAATGTTAATCATTTTATTTCATTTGCTATGCTCCCATGTGCCAAAGGGTCAAACTTAGCCCTGAGACAACCAGAGATTAAATACAACTCTGAATTGTTGGAGCGGTTTAATTTTGAGAGAGACTCTCACTGCGTTTAAAGCTCAATTTAGAATTTCCATCTCTGCAGACCAACGGCCAGTCAGCAGAGCAGACCCTGAATGGAAGGCTGATGTTTCCTGTAATTCCTCTGCTCTCGAAATATCTAAGCATTTTGCAAATAAGCAATTTGGTGCTGGATTTACGATTTCTGTCTGGGAGTGAAGGGGAATGGGGATTGGCCCTCAGCAAAACTACTGGGCAGAAAATGGTATCTAACTCTCCCCTTACTTGAAGCACTGAATTTTCATTTCTGTGTTCCCTCCTCTCAAGGCTCTGGTCTTTGCCCATTGGGAGGGAAGAGATCTGACACACGTTTGACAGCACTTTATTTTTCCCATGAAAGCAATAAAAATGCCTTCGACAGTATAGCATTTTAGAGAAGCAAGAGACTTTCACTTGCATTGTCTCACTGGTTTCTCTCAACAATCCCCTGGGCACACGGCACGTGTGCCAGGCCACACGTGCATGTGAAACAGCAGAAGCTGTTCTGGCATAGGGCTCCCAACCCAGGGGTGTTTTCTTCCTCTTCAGCCACTTCTCAGCTTTTGGCTTTGGGCAGTCGGTCCTGTCTGGGCCTCGATTCTCTAGTGTGACCTGGGATGCCTGACAGCAGGGTGGGTGTGGTGGTGCACCAGATCATCTGTGAGTCCCAGCCCAGCTATCATGTCTGATTATAAATGGCCAAAGAGGGACCAGAATCCAGCTCTTCTGATTCCATTACCTGTAGTAGGCAGAATAATGGCCTCTCAAAGATATCCACATCCTAATCCCCAGAACCTATAGATGTGTTACTTACAAAGTAAAAGGTGCCTGCAAAGGGGTTTTGCAGATGTGGTTAAGTGATGGATCTTGAGATGGGAAAGATTACCCTGGATGATCAAGGGCATCAATCTAACACCAGGGTCCTTATAAGGGAGAGGCAGGAGGGCAGAGTCAGAGGGAGAAGATATACGTATGGAAGCAGGGATCAGAAAGAAGAGAAGATGCTGGTTTTAAAGGTGGAGGGAGAATGGGAATGGGAATGCAGGTGTCCTCTAGAAGCTAGAAAAGGCAAGGAGACAGATTCTCCCCTAGAGCTTCCCACAGGAATGCAGCATAGCGAAACTTGATCTTAGCCAAGTGAAATTGATTTTGGATTTCTGACTTTTGTGTATGTAAGGTAATAGGTCCCTGTTGTTTTGAGGCACAAAATTTGTTGCAATTTGTTATAGAAGCAATAGGTACTAGATACACTACCCTGGCCTTCAAAGCAACTCAGATATTTTAGGCTAGTGCTATTACTTACATTGCTTCATGATTTTACGTATCTCTATCTATATATATTCTCTATATTAGCTACTACAAGAATTAACATCTATTTATTTTAAGATTTTATTTATTTATTTGACAGAGAGAGAGAGAGAGAGAGATATCAAGAGCAGGAACAGAAGCAGGGGGAGTGGGAGAGGGAGAAGCAGGCTTTCCGCCAAGCAGGGACCCTGATGTGGGGCTCAATCCCAGGACCCCAGGACCATGAGCTGAGTCGAAGGCAGATGCTTAACAACTGAGCCACCCAGGTGCCCCAAGAATTAACATCTTTAAATAGCTTCATTTATTCATTTTCTACTTTCCCTTCAGCAATTCCACGTGGAGGCTAAGAAGGACCCTAGTGGTCTCAGTTAATGAGATTTACTTGATTTATTCAATTCATAAAACATAGAGGGTAATGATGAATAAAGATAATCATAGATGTGGAAGACAGACAGGAAAAACCATATTGAAATCTTGGCTCTTTCAAGGCAGCGCATCTGCTAGGAGATAACATAAGAACTAGAGGAAACTAATTTGACAGTGGGATTGTTTTCCTTGTGAATTGTTTACACAGGTGGCAATTCAGGTCATAATGCCAAGTTTCACTTTGGTGAACTTTGCTCACCCCAAATCACTGAAATTGTCACATTTACTGAAAGATGCTTGACAGAAGACATGCAGGTGATCTCACGGCACCCTGATTTTAGAGTTAATTCCCAAGAAACAAAATCATTCTAGAGCAAATCATTTTACATTAAAATTTACATAACAGAGTTAATTGCTTCAAAGCAGTGAAAGGGTGGACAGAGTAAGAGACTGAAGTGTATTTTGATTAAAAAGTAAGCCCACGTAGATTAAATATAGCTTCTTTTTTTAAAAAAGGAACTTTATAAGCAGTTTCTCTCCTTGAAATTTTAGAGGAACTTGCCGGGAGAACAAGATAGGAAGATAAGAATGGTATCAGCATTTTTTTGTGTGCATTTTAATGATTTTTTTCAAGGTTAAAGTTTCATTTATTTTGTGGAAATGCCCGTGGAAGCACAGTTTCTCCTGCATGCTCCTGCTTCCCTCAGCCCCTTCTCCAGCCTCAGAGGAGCGACACAATGAAGAAATCAGTGCTGGGCACTTTATGCAGATGCCCTCAATAGAGAGGAGTGGATAGTAGAGCTTTCAGACACCAATGGTTCTTGAGTCAGGTGTATGGGGTTCAATCTCACACTCCGTACAGCTTTCTACTAGTTCAGCTTTAGGCAAGTCCCTTGACCTCGGGGAACCGTCCTTTCCTCCTATTTAACAGGAGGACATTAAAATTAATGCCTACTTCCTAGGTTTATAGTGGAGATTACATATGATGATATATGTAACTTGCTTAGGGCACGTGGTCAGCATTCTATAAGCTGCTGTTGTTATTCCCCAGGAAGGTTCCATCAGGAAATCGCTTCTGAGCACTTCATAATAGAATTTTAAATGCCGTGGAACTCAAAGAAGGTTCCTTGTCAACCAACAAGCTATTAGGTTATCTTGGGAGGCTAGATATATGGTAGGCTAAATAGCAAGAAAGAGCACAGTGGTATTGGGATACTGAAAATGGGGAAGTAAGTGAGCAGATAGGATGCCTCGTTTCAAGAGAAAAAGTCTTTGGTAGATATTTCAAACTTGTTGCATCAGTTCCTCTCCCTGTGATTCCCTTGTAGCCCCATAGTGTTATTTCCAGCAACAAAGGCCATTGTCCCATGCTCTGCCTTCTCTTGACCTATTATTAAGCCCACCTGATGTTATTGTCTTTAATCTTAAAATATTTTATAATGGCCTTTTCTCATCAGTGTAATTAGATGAAGTCTGGATTCTTTACCTTAATTCTAGGACACACTTGAGTTTATTTGTTCATTTGTTTTAATGTGTCATGAATTAGGATGATGTCTTACAAACAACACTTTAAATTTGTGAACCCAAATCTCAAATAGGGTTTTGCCATTACCTAGTGGGTCTACTCAACTCCTCCAGCACATTCACCTTCTCATTCACCAAAAGGACAAATTTATGCTTGTGCTCCTCCTCAAACATCCAATACCAACTCATCTTTCCCTCCTCTTTGATGAACTCGCTTCATTTTTCAATAATGCAAATTTAGAGGCTATCCCCATCTGCCCTTTATGAAGCCTGCTGACCCATATGTGTCCCAAGACATGCTCTCTGTCTTGTATCCTTTGAATATTTACTAAGGGAGGCTGAGATCTACGTGAAAGAGCACCAGCATCTCAGTGGCTTCCCCTGTGATGTGTTGCTTATCTCACATGAAATCCAGTCCAGTGGAGCTCTTGTGTGGCCTTCTGGGCAGCTTTACTTCAAACAATGCTTTAGAAGTTCAGATCACTTTCCTGTCGTGAGGCCACCTTCAACACCCGGCCTCTGTGGTCACTGTAGAGGCAAAGAGTGATGGTAGACGAGGCTTAATGGCTCTAGCTTGGAAGTGACACTTCATTTATTTCTGTGTTCCTTTTGTTGCAACCAATCACATGGCCCTCTCCAGATGTAAGACACATGGAAAGTGTAGTTGTATGATCAGAAAGAGGAAGTATCATAGTGCATGGTTGGCTACATTGCAGATGAAATATTCTTGCTCTTATAAAATGCAAACCCCTTCAATTGAGCTCTGTGTCATATTCTTGGTCAACTTATCAGGAGGTTTACTTCTGAAATTATTGCTTCTCTCTCCTGAGCAATGTTTCTTCTTTCATTAGTTCATTGCCATTAGTATACAAATATGCTCTAATACCTCCTATCATAAAAACCAAAGCATTAACAAACTATAATCCCTTGGTTCTTTCTTCCTTTCCAACTACCACCCAAGTTTCTAATAGCATTCAGACTTCTCCAAAGAGAATCCCATGTCAGTGTGCCTTCTGTTTCCTGGCAGGACGCTAACTGATGAAGCCCCTGCTCGGCCTTCTATGGAAGGCAGAACTTGGGTGTGGAAGCTCACATTTAAAACTACGGCACTCTAGTTATATTTGTCACAATGGTGATAGAGAATGAAAACAGTTGGAAAAATTTCAGAACTACAAATTCTGAAATCTGAAATTTAGTATGGATGTGTTAGCTTAAAGAATAACTACTTCATGCTAGGCAAAGCCAGTCCTACAATTATTACCTGTTCTCTCGCATCAGCAAATTCTACCTGCTCTACTGGATCATCACCATCAGTGCTTTCTATCTTAAAAACAAACAAACAAAGAAAAAAAAACCAAAAGCAATAACACAGAACTTTTCCTTGACCATGCATTTCTATTTAACTATCACTCCATCCTTGAATGCCAATTAAAACTTGTTGAAGGAGTTTATACTCTTTGCTTCCTCATTGTTACTTTCTTGTTTCTGTCCCGTTCAACACAACTTCCATCACTACTTCTCCACAGACATTGCCAAAGATCTGAAATGGCAACAAATTCATTGGTGACTTCTCTTTTACTTTGTAAGCAATTATTCCCTAACTCCTGGAGTACCTGAGAGCTTTGTAGTGATTGGAGCTTCTCTAACTACACTCCCTTCCTAGGTGATCTTATCCAAATACAAGGCTTTAAGTGCTTTTGATATACAGATATCTCTTCAACCTGTAGTGCCAGCCAAGACCACTTCCTAGACTCAAGACTCATATGTCAATTGCTAACACTTGATGTATTTATTTACCGTCTAATATGCATCTCTAACTTACCATGGCCAAAGAAGACTTTCTGAGATATCCCCAGAGATCCCCCTCCTCCTGGGGTCGTCTTCATGCCAGTAATTAGTACTACTGCCCACTAACATGGCCAGTCAAGATGAATTAACCTCAATTTATCTCATTTCCTCACTTCTACATTCAATCTATCAGCAAGTCATGCTAAGTTCTGTTACATGTAGCTTAAAAACATATTCTAAATCCAATGCTTCTCTCAATATCCACGACTATCATCCAGGGAAGAGCAGTGTGGTTAATACGCTAGATTATCCCAGAAGTGCCCTAACTGATCTTCCTCCTTCCACTTTTGCAGCACTGATAATTAACCAGTTATTGTGTATAAATATGTCAGACCATATTACTCCCCAGTTTCTCTTATCATATATAGAATAGTACCTGATTTTCTTAATCTGCTAAGAGACGCCCACATGTGATGGAGCCTCTTTTTCTCTCTAGACTCAATTCTGTCTCCTTTGTCTGTCACCCACCACACTCTAGAAACATTGGTTTTATATTTGTTCCTTATATATGACAATCTCATTCTATCTGCAGGCCCTTGGCTATAGCTGCTCCCTCTACTGAAGCTTCTTTTTTTTTGCCTGGCTGGCTCCTTCTTGTTATTTAGACTCCAGGTTATGTCACCTAGGCAAAGAGTTATTCACTAATTATTAATTACTGACTAATATTAATAGCCAATATTAATTAATTTCTAATAATGCTACTAATGCTACTACTTAGCAATAACTAATTACTAAACTTTTAGTGTAATGTAACTATCCAGTCATTCACTAATCTATCATCTTATTTTAATTTGATGCATGCCCCTGTCACAATTAATTAGCTTACTCACTTATTGTATATTTCACCCAATAAAAAACAAGCTGTCTGTTAGTAAAAATCTTGTTTTTGTTATCTACTGATTTCTCCAGTGCTTAGGAAATTCCTAGAATATTGCAGGTATTCAGTAAATTTTTGTTGAGAGGCTAAAATGAAATTGTGTTTAATACAGTATTAATATTTTATCCTCCAAGAAGTCATTACGTTGGAGGTGCTTTGTCTTTGTTGGATTTTTGGGAAACAGAAAGTGAGATTTAGATTGGCTGTTTTAGGAAGTAGTTGACATTAGTAATTAATGCTAGCCTGGTTTTGTGGGTGAATTGTGCCCTACCCCCAAATTCATATATTCTGAGCCCTAGTACCTCCGAATGTGACCTTATTTGGAAATAGGGACATACAGATAGAGTTAGTTAAGATGAGGTCAAAGGATAAGGTGGATCCCTGATTCTGATTCAATATGACTGGTATCTTTATAAAGGGATTTAGACACAGACATCACATAACAAGAAAGCCATGTACAGATGAAGGCAGAGGTCAGCTGATGCAGCCAAAACCAAAGAACACCAAAGATTTCCAGTCAACCAAAGAAGCACAGAACAGATTCTTCCCTAGAAAATTCAGAAAGAAATATCCCTGCCAACCCCTTGATCTCAGGCCTGTGAGACAATATGTTTCTATTGTTATGTAACCCAGTTTGTGGTAGGTTGTGAGGGCAGCCCTAGCAAACTTATATAGATGATCACTCAGAGTTGTTTCAATTGAGGCCACAGGGTCAGGCTCTTATACCCCCACATTGACCAGTCATTGGATGCAGTTTGTCAGTGGAAAGGGGTAAAACCTGGAGTCAGGCACCTTTCTGTGGCTGAAAGCAAGTGGTAGAGAGATTGTGAGTAGCCTGCAAGCGGTACTCCCAGCAGCTGAGAAAATACACCTCTCAGTCCTGACAGGGAATCTGGGTGGCACACACAGGTCTGTTTGGTGCTGGGCCGCTTGAATCTATTTGCTCTATACAATTAGTTGATAGGCCTTGCGGAAGACTGGCTGGTTTCTCTGGGGAGCTTACTGAAGGGAAACCAGAAGGATGGGCTGTAGCCCTCACTGCAACAGCCGCTCTTGAGAACATAGTTGCTGCTCTTTGTCTTCTACGACCTACTCGAGATCCTTTTACCCTTGCCTAACAACACTGCTGGCCCAGGGACTACTGAGAAAGTCCCCAGGGCATTCCTTAGGTGCCAAACCAACTCTTTCCTGTTCCCCCATCAGCCCTACCTCCTTCTGCTGATCAGTGTCAATACTCAGCCAGTTGAGTTCCACCTTCCATCACCTGAGGAAACTGAAATTGATCAGAGAGCAGCCACACTGTCAAGTCCAGTGGGATTCTTAGTGTATTCCCTGTAAAATCATTCCTTCTGTGGGAACGACTGGAACTTTGTCATCATGGGAATGTCCTTTAAGTCTACACTCTCCATACGCTACCAAGCACTTAAATGTGGCTGATGTACCCAAACAACTGAATTTTTAATTGATTTTATTTTAATTAATTTAAATTTAAATAACCACAGGTAGGTAGCAATGGGTAATGCTGTTCTGGCCATGCAATGTCCTATCACTTTTCTCATTATGCCCAGGGCTTGATCCACTTTTCCTGCTCTCCAGCTACAGGAGGTGAGATTCTCTGCATATGCTGCCAAGGAGGCTTGCAGGCCTCCCTTCACAAACATGCAATGCGGATCAATCACCCTCAGCCTTTCCTTGTCTTTCCCCAACAACTTGACCTTCCATGGCACTGATCTGGTTTTCCTGTCCTCACAGTGACCTTCAAATGCCTGAGATGAGGTATCTGCTGGTGTTTCTTATCTTTGCTTTTAGAAGAAAATACCAGATTCCAATGAGACCTCTGGTATGCTCTTCCCTGTTTCCATTTCATTTCCCCTTCTCATGTCCAGAGAAAACTAATCTCATGAAATCAATGTCACTATTTCCTTGTAGAATATTATCTATTATATTTAACAATTTATATAAAAGTATCCTTTTGTGATTTACTTTTTGAACTCATTATTATGTTTTTGAGATAGTTATTTGAATAATATGATATTACAAAGCATTTATCTGCTCCATATTTGATGGACAATTTAATTTACAATATTGCAATGAACAGTCTTATCAACATCTTTGAATATATATACACACACACATATATATATTGAATATATAAATTCCTCTAGTCTAGAGTATGAAATGAGAAACAGAATCACTTCTTCAATGCAATACAAATTTACAGGATTTGGCAGATTTATTGCTAAATGTGATGCACAGGCTCACAATCCTATCAGTGTGAGTGTAAGAAATAATGTTTAGAATCTTTATCTACAATTAATATTATCAGACTTCAATATTTTTTCTATTCCAACAGGTTAAGTGTATCAATTATTTAAATTTGTTCTTCTCTGATTTTTAGTGAGATTGAATACCTTACCGTTTGAATATTAGGCATGTGTTAAATTGCCTATTCATAACCTTTGTACATTTCCCTATTTTTTGTCTTTATTAATTTATAGGAGTTATTTTTTATGTATAGAATACCAAACTGCTGTCATTTACATGGACAGCAAATATATTTTCCTTGTCTGAAGTTGTTTATCCACTTTACTAATTGTGCCTTTTTTTTTTACACCATTGTAAAATAGTCACATTTATTACTGCACCATTATTATCATTATCATGGGGTTACTCTTTGTACTTTTGGTGTCCTGCTGAACAAATTTTTCCTTCAGAGTCATAAAAATACCCACTTATCATCTCTCCTGGGCATTTAAAAGTGAAGGTTGTAAGTTTTGTTTTTTTGTTTGTTTGTGGCTTAATTGCTTCATTTACTTTTATGTACACGTAAATAAAAATGATTAGATATACAACCTACTTGAAATTGATTTTGTTGTCTAGAGAGTGTAGTAGGGCTCAGATTCCCTGTGGATAAATAGTTATCCAAACATCATCTATTTCATTGCTTTTTTTTTCCCACACACCTGCAATTCTCTTGCTACCATAGATTTCATTTCCATAGAAGCATGGATCTGGGCTCAGCGATATTCCAATAATGTATTTTTTCTAAATCTGTAGCAAAATCACAGAGAGTGGGGGAAGTGGAAAGGTTCTTCCCATTTCTTTAAAATGGGAAACATCAGGATACACGCATATATTGTCAATTTCACGTATAATTATAAAACCTTCCATTCAGGGTACATGTTGGGGATGCCAAAAATTTGGCTAGAAATAGAATGTTTACAGAGACAATAACACCCTCTGAAGATATCTCCTACACTTACCCCTCTGATTTACACATTTCCCTCTTTAAAACTTTCTTCTCATCCCATTGCCACTCAAATACAGTGGGTTTGTAAAAGATTTCAGATGAGTATATGATATTTTTTTTTTAGTGCAGCTTAGGATGGAATAGGATGAAATCTTATTTTTAGAGAAATGGAATTTTAAAATATTATATCTAAATCAAGAATATATAATATAGGGGCAGAGCAAGATGGTGGAGGAGTAGGAGACCTGGATTTCATCTGGTCTCAGGAATTCAGCTGAATAGGGATCAAACCATTCTGAACACCTATGAACTCAACAGGAGATCGAAGAAAAGAATAGCAACAACTCTGAACAGAAAAACGACCACTCTCTGGAAGGTAGGATGTGCAGAGAAGTGAATCTGAGGCGATATTTGGGAGGATAGACAGCGGGGGAGGGGGACTCCGTTGGCCGCTTCTGGCAAGTGATAGAGCCACGGAGCACAAAATCAGAATTTTAGAAGTCGGCTCTGCTGAGGGACATCACTCCAGTGGCTAAACGGGGGGTGGAAACCTCGTGGGACAGTGTGGTCTCAGGACCCTCAGGGTTACAGAAAGACCGGGGGTGCTTGAGTGCGGCAGAGCTCCCAGGTGTCAGAGCAGGGAAGCCAGCTGCAAAGTCGGAGCTGAGGCGGGGGTTCTCAGTTCAGGGTTGCCATAAACTGTGATCCGCAGCCCAGTCGGGCCACTGCTCCTCCAGCAGGGACCGAACAAGAGGCAGAGCGGGGGAGACTCCCCTTCCTCCTCTGGGAGGAGCAGCGCGGGTGTGCACTGCAGGGATCTGCTGGGTTTGTTTACTCCACACGGGGTTGGGTGCCAGAGATAGAAACGCTTGGTCACAGGCCAGATGAGCATGGAGTGCGGCAGGAGACTGGGGAGATGGGAGTGACTGACTGCTTTTCTCTGGGGGCGCATGAGGAGCGGGGCCCCGAGTTCTTGACTCCTCTGGGCAGAGATTGGGAGGCCACCATTTTCACTCTCGTCCTCCAAAGCTGTACCGAGGGCTTGCAGGGAACAAAAGCTCCCGAGAGCAAACCCGAGCAAATTGCTTAGCCCGGACTGACAAGGGCGGGGCAATTCTGCCTCTGGCAAAGACATTTGGGAACCACAGCAACAGGCCCCTCCCCAGAAGAGCAGCATGAACAGCCAGCCAAGACCAAATTTACCGATCAAGGAGAACGGGAGAACTCCAGCGCTAAGGGAATACTGCACATGGAATTCATGGCTTTTTTTTTTTTACCATGATTCATTAGTTTTTCAAAGTTAATTTTTTAACTGTTTTTTTATTTTTTATTCCCTTTTTCAACCAACATCTTATCAATCCCTTTTTTAAAAAAATTATTTTTCATTTTTAGAGTCATATTCTCTCTCTTCATAGTTGTTACCCTTATTTTTGGCATATATATATATATAAGTTGTTCTCTCCTTAAAATTTTGAGTTACAGTTTCTTCTAACAGATCAAAATATACCCTAAATCACTAGTCTGTGGCTTTGTTCTAGTCTCCTGCCTGATCACATTCTCTCCTTTTTTTTTCTTTTTTTTTTAAATCCTCTTCTTTCTTTTTTCAAACAACTTCTTATCTTATCAATTCCTTTTATAAAATCTTTTAAAATTTTCATCTTTACAGTCATCTTCCATCCCTTCAGTGTATCAAACCTTATTTTGTACATATATAAGCCCTTCTTTCTTTAAAATTTTAGGAGGCACTTTCTTCTAACAGACCAAAATACACCCAAAATCTATTGTGTGGCACTGATCTATGCACTAACCTGATCATATTTGATCATATTCTGTTTTTTTTGTTTTGTTCTGTTTTTGTTTGTTTTTATCTTTATTCTATCTTTTCTTTTCTCTTTCTTTTTTCTTTCTTTCCCTTTCTTTTCCCCTGGTTTCAGGTCTTTTCTTACTTTTTTAGGGTATATTTGCTGGGGATGTTGTTAACCTGTTAGCATTTTGTTCTCTCATTCATCTGTTCTCCTCTGGACAAAATGAGAAGACGAAAAAAATCACCTCAGCAAAAAGAACAAGAGGTAGTACCGTCTGCCAGGGACCTACTCAATACAGACATTAGTACGATGTCAGACCTAGAGTTCAGAATCATGATTTTAAAGACACTAGCTGGGCTTGAAAAAAGCATGGAAGTTATTAGAGACACCCTTCCTGGAGAAATAAAAGAACTAAAATCTAACCAAGTCAAAATCAAAAGTCTATTAATGAGGTGCAATTAAAAATGGGGGCACTAACTGCTAGGATAAAGGAGGCAGAAGAGAGAATCAGCGATATAGAAGACCAAATGATGGAAAATAAAGAAGCTGAGAAAAAGAGAAAGAAACAACTACAGGATCACGAGGGCAGAATTCGAGAGATAAGCGATACGATAAGATGAAACAACATTAGAATAATTGGGATCCCTGAAGAAGAAGAGAGAGAGAGAGGGGCAGAAGGTATATTGGAGCAAATTATAGCAGAGAACTTCCCTAATGTGGGGAAGGAAACAGGCATCAAAATCCAGGAGGCACAGAGAACCCCTTTCAAAATCAATTAAAATAGGTCAACACCCCGACATCTAATAGTAAAACACACTTGTAAGTAAGTCTCTCAGAGACAAGGAGAGAATCTTGAAAGCAGCACAGGAGAAGAGATAGGTAACCTATAATGGTAGAAAGATTAGATTGGCAACAGACCTATCCAGAGGGCTGGCAGGCCAGAAAGGACAGGCATGATATCTTCAGAGCACTAAATGAGAAAAATATGCAGCCAAGAATACTATATCCAGCTAGACTGTCATTGAAAATAGAAGGAGAGGTAAAAATCTCCCAGGACAAACAAAAACTAAAGGAATTTGCAAGCATGAAACCAGCCCTCCAAGAAATATTGAAAGGGGTCCTCTAAGCAAAGAGAGAGCCTAAAAGCAGCATAGACCAGAAAGGAACACAGACAATATACAGTCACAGTCACCTTACAGGCAATACAATGGCACTAAATTCATATCTTTCAATAGTTACCCTGAATGCAAATGGGCTAAATGCCCCAATCAAAAGACACAGGCTATCAGATTGGATTAAAAAACAAGACCCATCAATATGCCGTCTGCAAGAGACTCATTTTAGACCCAAAGACACCCACACTGAAGGTGAGGGGGTGGAAAATCATTTACCATGCTAATGGAAGCCAAAAGAAAGCTGGGGTGGCAATCCTTATATCAGACAAATTAGAGTTTAAAACAAAGACTGTAATAAGAGATGAGGAAACACACTATATCTTACTTAAAGGGTCTATCCAACAAGAAGATCTAACAATTGTGAATATCTATGTCCCTAACATGGGAGCAGCTAATTATATAAGGCAATTAATAACAAAAGCAAAGAAACACATTAACAACAATACAGTAATAGTGGGGGATTTTAACACCCCCCTTACTGAAATGGACAGATCATCTAAGCAAAAGATCAACAAGGAAATAAAGACTTTCAATGACACACTGGACCAAAGGCACTTCACAGACATATTCAGAGCATTCCATCCCAAAACAACAGAATACACATTCTTCTCTAGTGCCCATGGAACATTCTCCAGAATTGATCACATCCTAGGTCACAAATCAGGTCTCAACCGCTACCAAAAGATTGGGATCATTCCCTGCATATTTTCAGACTACAATGCTTTGAAACTAGAACTCAATCACAAGAGGAAAGTCAGAAAGAACTCAAATATATGGAGGCTAAAGAACACCTTACTAAAGAATGAATGGGTCAACCAGGTAATTAAAGAAGAATTTAAAGAATTCATGGAAACCAATGAAAATGAAAACACAACTGTTCAAAACCTTTGGGACAGAGCAAAGTCAGTCCTGAGAGGAAAGTATATAGCAATACAAGCCTTTCTCAAGAAACAAGAAAGGTCTCAAATACACAACCTAACTCTACACCTAAAGGAGCTGGAGAAAGAACAGCAAAGAAAGCCCAAACCCAGCAGGAGAAGAGAAATAATAAAGATCAGAGCAGAAATCAATGAAATAGAAACCCAAAGAACAGTAGAACAATTCAATGAAACTAGGAGCTGGTTCTTTGAAAGAATTAACAAGATTGATAAACCCCTGGCCAGACTTATCGAAAAGAAAAGAGAAATGACTCAAATCAACAAAATCATGAATGAAAGAGGAGAGATCACAACCAACACCCAAGAAATACAAACAATGATAAGAACATATTATGAGCAACTCTATGCCAGCAAATTAGATAACCTGGAAGAAATGGCTGCATTCCTAGAGATGTATCAACTACCAAAATTGAACCAGGAAGAAATAGAAAACCTGAACAGACCTATAACCACTAGGAAAATTGAAGCAGTCATCAAAAATCTCCCAAAAAACAAAAGCCCAGGGCCAGATGGCTTCCAGGGGAATTCTAACAAACATTTGAAGAAGAATTAATACCTATTGTCCTGAAACTATTCTAAAAAATAGAAATGGAGGGAAAACATCCAAACTCATTTTATGAGGCCACCATTACCTTGATCCCCAAACCAGACAAAGACCCCATCAAAAAGGAGAATTACAGACCAATATCCTTGATGAACATGAATGCAAAAATTCTCACCAAAATACTAGCCAATAGGATACAACAGTACAGTAAAAGGATTATTCACCATGACCAAGTGGGATTTATCCCTGGGCTGCAAGTTTGGTTCAACATCCGCAAATCAATCAACGTGATACAATACATTAACAAAAGAAAGAACAAGAATCATATGATCCTCTCAATAGATGCAGAAAAAGCATTTGACAAAGTACAGCATCCTTTCGTGATCAAAACTCTTCAGAGTGTAGGGATAGAGGGTACACACCTCAATATCATAAAGCCATCTATGAAAAACCTACAGCGAATCTCATTCTCAATGGGGAAAAGCTGAGAGCTTTCCCCCTAATATCAAGAACGCAGCAGGGATGTCCACTGTCACCACTGCTATTCAACATAGTGTTAGACGTCCTACCCATAGCAATCAGACAACAAAAAGAAATCAAAGACATCCAAATCGACAAAGAGGAAGTCAAACTCTCACTCTTTGCAGGTGATAGGATACTGTATGTGGAAAACCCAAAAGACTCCACCCTAAAACTGTTAGAACTCATACAGGAATTCAGTCAAGTGGGAGGATATAAAATCAGTGCACAGAAATCAGTGGCATTCCTATACATCAACAACAAGACAGAAGAGAGACTACTTAAGGGGTTGATCCCATTTACAATTGCACCCAAAACCATAAGATACCTAGGAATAAATCTAACCAAAGAGGCAAAGGATCTGTACTCAGAAAACTATGAAATACTCAGGAAAGAAATTGAAGAAGGCACAAAGAAATGGAAAAACGTTCCATGCTCATGGATTAGAAGAACAAACATTGTGAAGATGTCAATGCTACCTAGAGCAATCTACACATTCAATGCAATCCCCATCAAAATACCATCCACTTTTTTCAAAGAAATGGAACAAATAATCCTAAAATTTGTATGGAACCAGAAGAGACCCCGAATAGCCAGAGGAACATTGAAAATGAAAAGCAAAGCTGGCAGCATCACAATTCCGGACTTCTAACTCTATTACAAAGCTGTCATCATCAAGACAGTATGGTACTGGCACAGAAACAGACACATAGATCAAAGGAACAGAATAGGGAGCCCAGAAATGGACCTTCAACTCTATGGTCAACTAATTTTTGACAAAGCAGGAAAGAATGTCCAATGGAAAAAAGACAGTTTCTTCAACAAACGGTGTTGGGAAAATCGGACAACCATATGCAGAAGAATGAAACTGGACCATTTCCTTACACCACACACAAAAATAGACTCCAAATGGTTGAAAGACCAAACGTGAGACAGGAGTCCTTCAAAATCCTAAAGAAGAACACAGGTAGCAACCCCTTCGACCTCAGCCACAGCAACTTCTTCCTAGAAACATCGCCAAAGGCAAGGAAAGCAAAGGCAAAAATTTCTGTAAAGAGAATCCTGAGTCTTTGACCAATTTTTTTATAGACCTTTTTCTGAGCAAGGCTATATTAGTTTTTGTAAAAAAAAAAAAAAGACCTAAATTTAACAATAAAGATACATATTTTGGGCACCTTGGTGGCTCAGTTGGTTAAGCGACTGCCTTCGGCTCAGTTTATGATCCCAGGCTCCTGGGATGGAGTCCTGCAATGGGCTCCCTGCTCGGCGGGGAGTCTGCTTCTCCCTCTGACCCTACCCCCTTTCATACTCTCTCTATCTCATTCTCTCTCTGAAATAAATAAATAAAATCCTAAAAAAAGATACATATTTTAGTGCGGTTTTTTTACTGTTATTAGTGTAAGCAGTTCTAATCAGTGATAAATCAGTCATTAATAAAACTTTTGGGTTTGCCTGATTCCAGTTAGAAACATTTGCTTGAAATAATCTGACATGCTTGCTTGGTGTAAGGGTAAAGAGTCTGGAAATCTTAAGAATATACATCTTGGGTGATGTCTGAGACTAGATTTTAAGGGCCTACATGCCACCACACGACCTATCTCTGGAAAGAAACTTATATGCAAGGCAGTGGCCCATGTTTCTAAAGAATTTTGTTGGGCTCACAGGTCTGGTTTCTACCGCCTGCCTAATAAGTGACTATGCCTGATAGATTTGGTCTGAGATTTGCTGTCATGAAACCTGGGAGCAAAATTATGATGAACTAACTAGCGGTCACCCACCTGGAACAGCATCTTCACATCTCTCACAGGCCCCATGATCTCACCCCTACCCTGCAGCTGCTTCTAACTTCTTTTTAACAGAGACTTATAACACCTGTCATGTTATGATTAACCTTTTAAGGAATGCTGACAGACACTACTTTTAGGGGATGTACTGAGAGAAAGAAGGGTTTCCCCTCCTCCCCGCATCTTTCCCCAAATTTCAGCTCCAAGACACAGTTCAAACTGCCTGGGCTGATCTCTGCTGCTTCTTTCCGAATCCTGTTAGAATAGTTATATAAGGTATGTTGTATAAATTAAGGAAAGAGCACTTGAATGTGCTAATCGGAAATGCAGTCCCAGAGGGCTGCAATTCGAATAATTTCAATATTGGTATCTAAAGCTGAACCTGAGTTTATTAGCATAAGCAATGTTAGAAATAAATAATTTACAAATAAAAAAAGAATATATAATATATATAAATAATGAAAAGATACAACACATGTATGAAAACTAAATATGTGTTTATCAAATAAATTTATACAATATAATAGCCTGATATTAACACAGTCTTCAAACCTTGCTAAAAAAGTTTGCTGGCTTTTTTTTTTTTTTGAGTGTTGTTGACATACAATGTTAACATTAATTTCAGGTGTGCAACATAGTGATTCAATATCTTTATATATCTGTCACTATACAACACCATTATAGCACCATCACTATATTCCCTATGCTGTGCTTTTTATTCCTGTGACTTATTCATTCCGTAACTGGAAGACTGTATCTCCCAGTCCCCTTCACCCATTTTGCCCACTCACCCACCCTCCCTTCTCTCTGGCAATCATCAGTTTGTTCTCTGTATTTGTAGGTCTGATTCTGCTTTTTGTTCATTTACTCATTTGTTTTGTTTCTTAAATTCCACATATAAGTTAAATCATATGTTATTTGTCTTTCTCTGTCTGACTTATTTCACTTAGCATAATATCCTCTAGGTCCATCTGTATTGTTAACGAATGGCAAGACTTCATTCTTTTTTATGGATGAGTAATATTCCATTGTATATATATGCCACATCTTCTTTATTCCTTCATCTATTGATGGACACTTGGGTGGCTTTTATATTGGCTATTGTAAATATGGGGGTGCATATATATATATATTTTTTTTTTGAATTAGTGTTTTGATATTCTTTGAATAAATACTCAGTAGTGGAACTGCTGGATCATATGGGAGTTCTATTTTTAAAAAAGTGTTTGAGGAACCTCCATACAGTTTTCCACAGTGACTGTACCAATTAGATTCCCATGCACAATAGAGGAGGGTTCCTTTTTCTCCACATCTTTGCCAGCACTTGTTATTTCTTGTCTTTTTGATTCTGGCTGTTCTGGCAGGTGTGAGGTGATATCTCATTGTGGTTTTGACTTGCATTTCCCTGAGGATGAGTGATGTTGAGAAACTTTTCATGTGTTTGTTGGCTATCTGTATATCTTCTTTGGAAAAATGTCTATTTAAGTCCTCTACCCACTTTAATCAGATTATTTGGGTTTTTTTCATGTTGAGTTGTAGAAGTTCTTTATGTATTTTGATATTAATCTTTTATAAGATACATCATTTGAAAATATCTTCTCCCATTCAGTAGATTGCCTTTTTGTTATGTTGATACAAATCTTTTATATGAGTAGTCAAATAAAGTAGGGTGATTGATGGATGCAGTAATTCACTTAAAGTTCAAATATATTAAGGCTTCAAAGTACTGTTAATTATTAGTTGTTTTATAAGAAAGTGGCATAGCATCAGGAAAAACCAGTGTCAGACAAGACCATTACAAATAACCTTCCGTTTTAGTCCAACATGTTGCTTCAGCATATCTAAATCAGTTTTCAAAATCATTCACATTTATTATTTTTATTTAGTATGCTCCCAACTATGTGATTTTAGGAAAAGGCCCTAATATTATTTCCTATTTTACCAATGGAAAAAATAGTTATGATTTGGAAAAGACTACAAAGATGTGGTTTGGTAGAAGTCAGCATTTAATTTTTTCCTCTTGCTCTTGCTTATTTTAGAACTTATGTTTTTGTCATTTTGCCTCTGGTACTAATCATATTTTCCTTACCTATAAAAATGAATGAATATCTACTGCTTGCCTGAACAATAAAATTATACCTTTTTAAAAAAATATTTTATTTATTTATATGACAGAGAAACAGTGAGAGAGGGAACACAAGCAGGGGGAGTGGGAGAGGGAGAAAGAGGCATCCTGCGGAGCAGGGAGCCCCATGCAGGGCTTGATCCCAGGACCCTGGGATCATGACCTGAGATGAAGGCAGACACTTAACGACTGAGCCACCCAGGCACCCCAAAATTATACCTTTCAATAGCTAAGAAAATAAGGTATTTTCACAGTAATCCCTCAGTATTTCTACCAGAATGAATGTTCCATTTATTCATTTTCATTTAAACAAATCAAATAAAGTAAAACAAATAAATGGCTAATTTATTTCTCTCCAAGCTGGCTTTGGTGTGTGCATATCCCCCTGGACCCTTTGCTCATTTCTTCTATTTCCCCATTGATCAACATGTTGCCCTTTTGCACTTCCAATAAGTGACATATTGAGGAAGGAAATGCAGTAATTATTTGATTCTCGTTGCTAAGGCTAATAAAAGTCACTCTAGTAGAATGTTGATGCATTTATCTAAAATGGGGTTTTTGTGGGTTTTTTTTGAATTACCAGTGAATTTCATTTATCATAGTATCCCTGTCCTCCATTACCATGAGTAACAGAGTTAACACTCATTTAATTATCTCTTTCAAATATGCAGGTCATTCCAGAACTAAACTCCTGTAAGTAAGAGAAATGGATATTGCTGTAATTGAATAGCTAAATTGGCAGAAAGCATAGTATACAGGATAAATTAGGAAGCAATTGACAGTAAGTACTATTTTTTTTCCCCTGACACCAGAAACACAGCATGAAGAAAGCCAATTAAATTGAACATCTCAACCTATTAACAAGGATACAATTACACTTCAGGGTTTATTTTTCCAACAATTGATTTAAAACAGTGTTAGGGAAGTGATATATATATCCATATTTTGACTTGACAGCTTGTATCTATAGCCTGTTACTACTTAGCTTGGGGATTTAAAACAAATTAAGTCAGACCATAGAAAGACGTCTGATACACTAGATAAGAATGTACATATTATAGACCATCCCAGAATCAAAACCATAGAAGGTAATACTTGAGCTGAGATTTTAAGGATCAATAGGTTTTGAATAGCTAAAGTTAGATGTTTCAATGAATAGGCATTGATGGACTAAGCTAAGAATGTGGATCTTTATCATTAAAGTAATAGGAATAATTGCTGAGTTTTAACAGAGATGATAGTAGGGTTTAAAATTTTATTTTCCAAAAGAACACTGTGACCAAAATGTGGAGAATAAACCAGAGTATCTGTAGCTAGGCTGACTAGGATGCTTTGGTTTTAGTTGAGGTCAGAGAGGACTGCTGCTTGGATGCTGGTGGATATGGTCGAAGTGAGGATTTAGAAGATACAATTTACAGGATTTTGTGGTGGAGGGAAAAATGAAAGGGTTAGTGATAGGGAAGGGTCAAGAGTGACATCTGGTCTCTGACTTTTTCAACGGAAGATTTTGCTTTTATTCTTCAAGATGGGGAGTGCTAGAATGGTACCAGGATTTTCTTGGAGGGAGGTTGAGCCCAAACTTGCATTCTTTTGAACATGTTTAAACATATTCTCAAAGATCTCAGTCTAATGAGGAACACAGACAAATAAACATACATTAAAAATAAATGCCATAGATGCTACAATGGATGTGTGCCAGAGTGTTACGGATAATAGATCAGGAATGACAATTTTATCCTTAAAGCTTGGAGAAGTCCTCCTAGTGAAGGTACCACCTGACCCAGGATTGAAGGGTAAATTGGAGCTTGCTGAATGGTTAAATAAAAAAGGGGTTAAATGTGGGAAAGAAACATGCGGACAGTAGAAACACTGGACACAGTGCATGGAAAAGAATAAAGGCATGGAAGTACCCAGTGTGTTCAGAAATTATGAAATATTCCATGTGTCTGAAGGGCTTTTGAAGGAATAGCAGAATAGGAGTCTGGAAAGGTAGGTTGGGTAAAATATCAAAATCCTTAAGTTTATGTGGAGACCCTGTGATTTACTTTCTAAACTGGCATACTTTCCAGAGTGAGGGGGAAGCTATCAGTAATTATGACAAGGCAGTTGGTATAAAGGGGACTGGGCTGTAAGCCACTCTGTACTCTCTCAGGGGCCTGACTCTTATATACCACAGGGAGTTGTCCGAGGTCTTTGAAGGGGGGCAGGGAAATAATAAGATGAAGATTTTGGAAAGGTTGGTATGGCATCTTGTGGAGGTGGATATGGAATTTGCCTGGTCTTTCTGAGATCTAAGTTATTATTTTATGTATAAGTCTTATTTATCCTTTGGCTATTAAATAGTTTTCTAAGTTCTGTTTATTTTAATGAAACAAAATTTAACTTTCATTTAAAGTGGCAGGATTATTTATTGAAGTTTTAACTATATAAGAAAAGATGTATATGGAAATTTGCTTGGATCTCCAGATATCTGGATAAGACATTATTTTAACCTGCTTTAGGTATATATATATTAATTTATTTATTTATCATAGAGAGAGAAAGAAAAGCAGAGACAGCCTGTGGGGTGGTGGGGGGACGAAGGGCAGAGGCAGAGGGTGAGAGAGAATCTCAAGCAGACTCCCCACTGAGCAGAGCCCAACTCATGGCTCAATCCCATGACCCTGAGATCAGGACCTGAGCCAAAATCAAGAGTTGGACACTTAACCAACTGAGCCACCCAGACACCCCAAGGTATCTATATTCTTTTACCATTCACCATTTAGCCCCACACTAATCTATTTTTTCCATTCATTTTTTTAATTGAGTAGGCGCCAGCATGGGGCTTGAACTCATGACCCTGAGATCAAGAGTCGAATGTTCTACTGACTGAGCCAGCAAGCCAGGCACCCTTCCACTTAACTCTTCAAAACCACCTTTTTGCCCATCTTTAGAGCAAGGCTCCATATTTCTTGAATACCTTTGCTCTTTATTCACTGTTGCACTCTATAATCTATCTTCTGCCATCCTTCCAAGATATTGTAGCATCACACAGATGTTTTGCTCTGTGTGTCTGGGAGAAACCAGAGTCAGGGCCAGATAATCCAGGGAGAGTGAGTAGCAAACAAAGTTAAACAGCAAACAAAGTTAAGACGTATTAATGAATGAACTTTTGAGAAATGTATATACCTTAAGCCCAGAGAAAGAGCTGAGATCAGAAGCTGGGGATTTCAGGTGGCTTTGAAGGCCAGAGTTGGATTGGCATTTGTGTTTCAGTTAGAGTATTTGCAGAAAATTGGCAGTTCCTCAAATTCTTCAATTTCAGTAACTTTCATTTCTGTTCCCTCAGCATCCCTCATTCATGGTGCCACAGGAGACCTTGTCCACCTTCATGATTTCTCCATGAAAGCTTTGCTCCTCTTACTTTGTCTCTTCTTCCTCCTCCTGACTCTGCTCTGTATGCCTGCCTCTCCCCTCTCCCTCCCTGTTTCTCCAGTCTGTCAGCTCCCATGTGTGTACCTAATCTCAGGTAAACAGCTCTTCTGATAGATGGTCTTTTTGTACATCGTTCTGCAGCACGTCTAGGCCAGGCCTGTAATGGCTACTTGATTCTGTTTTTCATCGCCCTCAAAGGTCCAATCGCGTTTTCCAAGATGGCCTTCCTTCCTACACCCAGGAGAAGAGAAAGAAGCAATTTGATTTCAATTTTTAAAAGTTTTTCCTCTTCCACCTCAAAATCCCCCACTGTCATTACTACCAATTACTCTACCTTCCTAGTCAAACTGCCCACTTTTTTACAATATAATATGATTGCTCTCTTCACATCTTCCACTTTTCAGCACATCAAGTAATAGTCCTTCCTTTTAGCATTTTACTGCTTTGAGCTGCACTTTCTTATTATATCAGCAAATAACGTGGTTCACATCTTTGCCACATTTCCAGAAAAGCTTTGGCTTCTCTCCCAACTGAAGTGAGAATTATCATGATAAAATATATGACAACAGGTTCTGTTCAAGTTCAAGGGAAAGGAAACATATGGGTGGTTGACAACATGCATATATTACATAAACCAGGACCTCCCTGGAGGAGCCAATTCTCTCAACCATGGACATTGGTTTTATAAAAGATAAAGCCAGTTCTCTTTTAAGTCAGTGTAGGAAAATGGATAATTTGAGCAAATATATTTATTCTCGGTACAAAGGTGTTTTCAACAGACAGTTTTGTTCCTCAAATAATTTTTGATTACTCTTTAGACAAAGCAGCATCATTAGGAGGTATTTTAACATCTGCTCTGCCCATGGAACTGACATACAGGTGTTTGGAGCACAGTGTGATAGGTTGCTAAGTGAGGCAAAGTCAAGGGAAGTGTCTATGGCAGGATCTGAACCTGGAGGGGGTGGGTGGATGTGGACAGAGTAAAGAAGGCAGAGTAGAGCAGAAATAACACCCAAATGGTTGGGATGAGTCCCAGGTCTCCTGACTTATTCCCTCAGATTCTTAGTCTTATTCTCTCTACCCTAGCTGTCTCTCTCTCTCTCCTCTTCACTGCCCCTCCCACTAAGGAACACTTCCCATTACTTGCAGTAAAGGATTTTGAAGATACCATTAAGAAAATTCATTATTGCTTCAAAAAGTTTATGATACCAAGATAGTTAGACTCTTAGAGATATGTTGATTTTTAACTCTATTCACTGAAGTTTACCCTAAGAGTTGGAAATATTTTCTTGGTGAAAAAATACAGTTCACTTCTCTCATACAGGTAATAGACTTGGCATTTTATGAAAGCTTTATAGAGTTCATTTAATACATTCCAACTGCTTTTTTTTTTCCTAGAAGGATATCATAATGTTAGCCTTTGTGTTTAGTATGTGAAACCCCTTTCATGATTCCTGCTGTGTACAGGTTTTGTGTAGGGGAGACTTGAGTAAACCCATTTCCTGCAGACAGTCCCTACTCTCTGCTCCTTCCTCTACAGTCTCACATTTGGAGAAATCACCCACACTTCTAGGTTCACATTCCATGGTTACACACATAGAAGATCTCAGCCTTCACATCACAGGAAATGTCCACTCGTAGGTCTCAGAGTACACATTCAACATTTACACTTTTATGTAACCCTTTCTTCATAAATCAGTATACATAAAATTAGTCCCCATGCTCTATTAGTGGGTTCTACAAAATTATAAATTGTATTCCATGATGAAAATGCTGACACACAGGTATTTATTTAAAAACATTTACTCAGATAATAAATGATACCATTTGTTTCATCCAGACAGCTGGAAGATCTGAGGCAAGTTACTGCTGAGGTTTGGCTATGTAGTTCCCCACAGTCTTCCAGACCCTGAAGCCAAACTGGGTCTACATCCTGCTGAGCGCACTCTGTGTGAAGTGAGTTTGTTAGGCCTGAGGAGTAGCCTCCTGATACCAAGCCAACTTTTGTGATCAAATGTTCTTGATATTGGATAGAGAGCCTACTTAGAAGCTTAGTGCTTTTTCCCTCCAAAGTTACTTCTCTATTAAAAAAAAAAAAAAAAGCCTCTTGCACATTTGCACCAGATTGAAAGTTAATAGAAAGTTCTTCCTCTAGATATCTCTTTAGGTGAATCTGCCTTATATGCTCCAAATTAGATTCTCTCCTCAATTTCCTTGTCTCTTCTAAGGATATTACCATTTTTCCAATTACTTTCACTCAAAACCTTGGAGTTCTCTCTGACAGATCTCTCCTTTTCTCAGTTTGTCAAAAAATTAAAAAAATCTTGCTGTTCCCCCTGACACCTTCTAAATCTGGGTCTACGGTGATTCATTTTCATTCTGCTCAGCAAACTATTTGACTGGGTTTCAAGAATCTTGTCCCCACACCAAAACTCATCTCTAATTATGACACTAAAAAATATCTCTCAAGCAACATGTCACTCCTCTGCTGAAAAATCTAAATTGTGCCTCTATAACATTTAAAATCAAGACTGTCCTTACAAAGTCTCTACACTATTTGCCCTGTTTTCCATCTTATTTCCCAGTCTTATCCAGTATGAAGCCTCCACTCTGATAGGGCCAGTATCTTTATTCTCCCTAAATCCAGTGTTTTGTTTTTTTTTTCCTTTTCTTTAAATTCTTTTCATTTTTCAGTGCCCTGGTTCTGTCCTATCTCAAATTTGAAACTTAAACAATATATTTTCAACAGGCTATCAACATCTCTCATCTCCTACATTAACCCCAGCCCTACTCTAAATAGGCACTAATTATGTCCTAAACAGGGTGTTATTGTTACACAGTGAAAAGCTGCCTGAGCACGTAAAGTTTACCCTGGAATCTGTTGGATCTTGGAGGCCTTGGGTCTTGATACGTTACTCCTGGTGACCTGCCTCTCCAGCCTTATCCTCGGTTTCTGAGCCACAGGCTCTTCTCTCCTTTTACAAAATCTGACCACATATAAAAATGAAATTCCTTATGGTTCTCCCTTTTGGTCTCTCTGTCTGATTCTAATCTAGAAACACAGTCCTACCCTAAAACTGCACCTACCATTGATTCTCTTGTTCCTCCTTCAATCTGGCTATTGAGAGTCTCAGACTAAAATTATAAGCTTAAATTTTGGTAGAATTCCTTTAACATGATTGTACATTGGTAAACTTTTTGAAGGCAAGAACCAGCCTTTTTTTTTTTTTCCTGTGTCTTCACAATCCCTGGCACAAAGCATAATACTCTTTAATTATTTTATATTTTTATTTTAATTATGTAAGACAGGGTTTGGCAGTAGGCAGCCAATAGACAAAATCTGAGTCACTGCCTGTTTTTTGTAAATAAAGTTTTATTGGCACACAGCCATGACCAATAACTTACATACTATTGTTTGTATCTTGTCTGTGGCTGCATTTTCCCAAGGACTGTAGTTGAGTAGTGGTGACAGAGACCATATGGCTGCAAAGTCTGAACTCATTCATTTATCCAAGCTCATTCATTCAGATTGTTGGCCAGATTCCGTTCCCTGTGGTTGTGGAACTGAGGACCTCGTTTCCTTGCAGACTGTCAGCTGAGAGGCTCTCTCAATTCCTTACAGACACCTGTGCTCCTAGTAATGCAGAAACCCCCAACCGCAGACCCACCCAGCTTCAAATCAGCAATGGCTCCATGGAATCTTTCATGTTCCTATAAATTGGCAAGTTTTTGTAAATTTTATTCACTTGTCAATTTCTATATTCATTTAATTATCTGGCTTTTTAGAGAAAAGTTTGTCTTGCCCAGTTATAAGAAGACACCATGGCAAAAAGCCCTCTATACTGATCCCTTCTGACACTGAAATGGTATGTATCACAAGACAACAATTTTGAGTTTGCAAATGAAAAATGAACAACAGTGCAAATAATCACTTAGGAACCAAAGCAAATTTATCCTCTTCTGTAAGGTTGTCCCTACTCTTTCAGCAAAGTTAATCGTCCCCTCCTTTGTGTTAGAAAATACCATTATAGCAAAGACACGTTCATGGTTGTTTCAGTGTTTGGCTTTCTAAATATGATCTTTACCAGCAGAAGGAGTCATTCTGATACTTACAAATAGAACTAAGTAAATGCTAGGTGCTCAATAATTGTTGGTTCAGGAAAAAGTGAGGGATTGTTTCCAACATTTTTCTTCATTTTATTCCTTCAGAATTTTGGGAAATATTCTCAGTAAATAGGCTAACCTGGCCCGGGGAAATGATGACACAATCGTATTTGTAAATATTACCTGAATACATGACAAATGTTGAAATTACTAATAGTTTCATTATAAAACAGATATTAAAAGATTAATAGATAAACTCAATTATTTGAACATATTATACCAGTGGGATAATCACTGTCCTATTTTAAAAATACCAGTGTTATCTTTGTCAAGCAGGTATGCTGCAAATATCAAAGATAGGCAGGGATTAGGAAAGAGTATTGTTTTATCTTGATACAAGAAACCTAATGTTCCCATGAAGTGGGTCATTTGGCAAGTTTCAGTAACTTTTATTCACTTGTTAATCTTTATATTTATTTAACTATCATTATCTGATCACTGATCAGGGACTGGATTATGTGCATTTACTTTTTTTTTTCCCCTTTTAGTTCTTTTTTTTTAAATTTTTTTATTGTTATGTTAATCACCATATATTACATCATTAGTTTTTGGTGCAGTGTTCCATGATTCATTGTTTGTTCATAACACCCAGTGCTCCATGCAGAACGTGCCCTCCTCAATACCCATCACCAGGCTAACCCATCCCCCTACCCACCTCCCCAATAGAACCCTCAGTTTGTTTTTCAGACTCCATCATCTCTCATGGTTCGTCTCCCCCTCTGACATACTCCCCTTTTCTTCCTCTCCTGTTATCTTCTTCTTTTTCTTTTTTCTTAAAATATGTTGCGTTATTTGTTTCAGAAGTACAGATCTGTGATTCAACAGTCTTGCACAATTCACAGCGCTCACCGTAGCACATACCCTCCCCAATATCTATCACCCAGCCACCCCATCCCTCCCACCCCCAACCACTCCAGTAACACTCAGTTTCTTTCCTGAGATTAAGAATTCCTCATATCAGTGAGGTCATGTGATACATGTCTTTCTCTGATTGACTTATTTCACTCAGCATAACACCCTCCAGTTCCATCCACGTCGTTGCAAATGGCAAGATCTCATTCCTTTTGATGGCTGCATAATATTCCATTGTGTATATATACCACCTCTTCTTTATCCATTCATCTGTCGATGGGCATCTTGGCTCTTTCCACAGTTTGGCTATGGTGGACATTGCTGCTATAAACATTGGGGTACACGTACCCCTTCGGGTCCCTACATTTGTATCTTTGTGGTAAATACCCAGTAGTGCAATTGCTGGATTGAACGGTAGCTCTAATTTCAACTGTTTGAGGAACCTCCATACTGTTTTCCAGAGGGGTTGCACCAGCTTGCATTCCCACCAACAGTGTAGGAGGGTTCCCCTTTCTCCACATCCCCGCCAACATCTGTCGTTCCCTGACTTGTTAATTTTAGCCATTCTGACGGGTGTGAGGTGGTATCTCATTGAGGTTTTGATTTGGATTTCCCTGATGCCGAGCGATGTTGAGCACTTTTTCATGTGCCTGTTGGCCATTTGGATGTCTTCTTTGGAGAAATGTCTGTTCATGTCTTCTGCCCATTTCTTGATTGGATTATGTGTTCTTTGGGTGTTGAGTTTGATAAGTTCTTTATAGATTTTGGATACTAGCCCTTTATCTGATATGTCATTTGCAAATATTTTCTCCCATTCTGTCGGTTGTCTTTTGGTTTTGTGGACTGTTTCTTTTGCTGTGCAGAAGCTTTTTATCTTGATGAAATCCCAATAGATCATTTTTGCCCTGGCTTCCCGTGCCTTTGGCGATGTTTCTAGGAAGAAGTTGCTGCGGCTAAGGTCGAAAAGGTTGCTACCTGTGTTCTCCTTTAGGATTTGGATGGACTCCTGTCTCACGTTTAGGTCTTTCAACCATTTGGAGTCTATTTCTGTGTGTGGTGTAAGGAAATGGTCCAGTTTCATTCTTCTGCACGTGGCTGTCCAATTTTCCCAACACCATTTGTTGAAGAGACTCTCTTTTTGCCATTGGACATTCTTTCCTGCTTTGTCAAAAATAAGTTGACCATAGAGTTGAGGGTCCATTTCTGGGCTCTCAATTCTGTTCCATTGATCTATGTGTCTGTTTTTGTGCCAGTACCATACTGTCTTGATGATGACAGCTTTGTAATAGAGCTGGAAGTCCGGAATTGTGATGCCGCCAGCTTTGCTTTTCTTTTTCAGTATTCCTCTGGCTATTCTGGGTCTCTTCTGGTTCCATACAACTTTTAGGATTATTTGTTCCATTTCTTTGAAAAAAGTGGATGGTATTTTGATGGGGATTGCATTGAATGTGTAGATTGCTCTAGGTAGCATTGACATCTTCACAATGTTGATTCTCCCAATCCATGAGCATGGAACGTTTTTCCATTTCTTTGTGTCTTCTTCCATTCCTTTCATGAGTATTTTATACTTTTCTGAGTACAGATCCTTTGCCTCTTTGGTTAGATTTATTCCTAGGTATCTAATGGTTTTGGGTGCAATTGTAAATGGGATAGACTCCTTGATTTGTCTCTCTTCTGTCTTGTTGTTGGTGTATAGGAATGCCACTGATTTCTGTGCATTGATTTTATATCCTGCTACTTTACTGAATTCCTGTATGAGTTCTAGCAGTTTTGGGGTGGAGTCTTTTGGGTTTTCCACATACAGTATCATATCATCTGCAAAGAGTGAGAGTTTGACTTCCTCTTTGCCGATTTGGATGCCTTTGATTTCTTTTTGTTGTCTGATTGCTGTGGCTAGGACTTCTAATACTATGTTGAATAGCAGTGTTGAGAGTGGACATCCCTGCCGCGTTCCTGACCTTAGGGGAAAAGCTCTCAGCCTTTCCCCATTGAGAATGATATTCGCTGTAGGTTTTTCATAGATGGCTTTTATGATATTGAGGTATGTACCCTCTATCCCTATACTCTGAAGAGTTTTGATCAAGAAAGGATGTTGTACTTTGTCAAATGCTTTTTCTGCATCTATTGAGAGGATCATATGATTCTTGTTCTTTCTTTTGTTAATGTATTGTATCACGTTGATTGATTTGTGGATATTGAACCAGCCTTGCAGCCCAGGAATAAATCCCACTTGGTCGTGGTGAATAATCCTTTTAATGTACTGTTGGATCCTATTGGCTAGTATTTTGGTGAGAATTTTTGCATCCATGTTCATCAAGGATATTGGTCTGTAATTCTCTTTTTTGATGGGGTCTTTGTCTGGTTTTGGGATCAAGGTAATGCTGGCCTCATAAAATGAGTTTGGAAGTTTCCCTTCCATTTCTATTTTTTGGAACAGTTTCAGGAGAATAGGTATTAATTCTTCTTGAAAGGTCTGATAGAATTCCCCTGGGAAGCCATCTGGCCCTGGGCTTTTGTTTCTTGGGAGATTTTTGATGACTGTTTCAATTTCCTTAGTGGTTATAGGTCTGTTCAGGTTTTCTATTTCTTCCTGGTTCAATTTTGGTAGTTGATACATCTCTAGGAATGCACCCATTTCTTCCAGGTTATCTAATTTGCTGGCATAGAGTTGCTCATAATATGTTCTTATAATTGTTTGTATTTCTTTGGTGTTGCTTTGTGATCTCTCCTCTTTCATTCATGATTTTGTTGATTTGGGTTATTTCTCTTTTTTTTTGATAAGTCTGGCCAGGGGTTTATCAATCTTGTTAATTCTTTCAAAGAACCAGCTCCTAGTTTCGTTGATCTGTTCTACTGTTCTTTTGGTTTCTAGTTCATTGATTTCTGCTCTGATCTTTATGATTTCTCTTCTCCTGCTGGGTTTAGGTTTTCTTTGCTGTTCTTTCTCCAGCTCCTTTAGGTGTAGGGTTAGGTTGTGTATTTGAGACCTTTCTTGTTTCTTGAGAAAGGCTTGTATTGCTATATACTTTCCTCTCAGGACTGCCTTTGCTGTATCCCAAAGATTTTGAACAGTTGTGTTTTCATTTTCATTGGTTTCCATGAATTTTTTTAATTCTTCTTTAATTTCTTGGTTGACCCATTCATTCTTTAGTAGGATGCTCTTTAGCCTCCATGTATTTGAGTTCTTTCCGACTTTCCTCTTGTGGTTGAGTTCTAGTTTCAAAGCATTGTGGTCTGAAAATATGCAGGGAATGATCCCAATCTTTTGGTACCGATTGAGACCTGATTTGTGACCTAGGATGTGATCAATTCTGGAGAATGTTTCATGGGCACTAGAGAAGAATGTGTATTCCGTTGCTTTGGGATGGAATGTTCTGAATATGTCTGTGAAGTGCATTTGGTCCAGTGTGTCATTTAAAGTCTTTATTTCCTTGTTGATCTTTTGCTTAGAGGATCTGTCCATTTCAGTCAGGGGGGTGTTA
Organism: Eumetopias jubatus; assembly: GCF_037043125.1. Taxonomy (NCBI): domain Eukaryota; kingdom Metazoa; phylum Chordata; class Mammalia; order Carnivora; family Otariidae; genus Eumetopias; species Eumetopias jubatus. The sequence continues at coordinate 323,252 of NW_028274897.1, forward strand.
AAGTCCCCCACTATTATTGTATTGTTGTCAATGTGTTTCTTTGCTTTTGTTATTAATTGCCTTATATAATTGGCTGCTCCCATGTTCGGGGCATAGATATTTACAATTGTTAGATCTTCTTGTTGGATAGACCCTTTCATTAGGATATAGTGTCCTTCCTCATCTCTTATTACAGTCTTTGTTTTAAAATCTAGTTTGTCTGATATAAGGATTGCCACCCCAGCTTTCTTTTGGTGTCCATGAGCATGGTAAATGGTTTTCCACCCCCTCACTTTCAATCTGGGGGTGTCTTTGGGTGTAAAATGAGTCTCTTGCAGACAGCATATTGATGGGTCTTGTTTTTTAATCCAATCTGATAGCCTGTGTCTTTTGATTGGGGCATTTAGCCCATTTACATTCAGGGTAACTATTGAAAGGTATGAATTTAGTGCCATTGTATTACCTGTAAGGTGACTGTTAACTGTCTGTTGTCTGTGTTCGTTTCTGCTCTTTGCTGCTTTTAGGTTCTCTCTTTGCTTAGAGGACCCCTCTCAATATTTCTTGGAGGGCTGGTTTCGTGTTTGCAAATTCCTTTAGTTTTTGTTTGTTCTGGAAGCTTTTTATCTCTCCTTCTATTTTCAATGAGAGCCTAGCTGGATATAGTATTCTTGGCTGCATATTTTTCTCGTTTAGTGCTCTGAAGATATCTTGCCAGTCCTTTCTGGCCTGCCAGGTCTCTGTGGATAGGTCTGTTGCCAATCTAATGTTTCTACCATTGTAGGTTACATATCTCTTCTCCCGAGCTGCTTTCAGGATTTTCTCTTTGTCTCTGAGACTCGTAAGTTTTACTATTAGATATCGGGGTGTTGACCTATTTTTATTGATTTTGAGAGGGGTTCTCTGTGCCTCCTGGATTTTAATGCATGTTTCCTTCCTCACATTAGGGAAGTTCTCTGCTATAATTTGCTCCAATATACCTTCTGCCCCTCTCTCTCTCTCTTCTTCTTCTGGGATCCCAATTATTCTAATGTTGTTTCGTCTTATCGTATCACTTATTTCTCGAATTCTGCCCTCGTGATCCTGTAGTTGTTTCTCTCTCTTTTTCTCAGCCTCTTTATTTTCCATCATTTGGTCTTCTATATCGCTGATTCTCTCTTCTGCCTCATTTATCCTAGCATTTAGTGCCCCCATTTTTTATTGCACCTCATCAATAGCCTTTTTGATTTCGATTTGGTTAGATTTTAGTTCTTTTATTTCTCCAGAAAGGGTTTCTCTAATAACTTCCACGCTTTTTTCGAGCCCAGCTAGTATCTTTAAAGTCATGATTCTGAACTCTAGGTCCGACATCGTACTAATGTCCGTATTGAGTAGGTCCCTGGCTGACGGTACTACCTCTTGTTCTTTCTGCTGAGGTGATTTTTTTCGTCTTGTCATTTTGTCCAGAGGAGAATAGATGAATGAGAGAACAAAAGGTTAACAGCTTTACAACGTCCCCAGCAAATATACTGTATACAAATCAGAAAAGACCTGAAACCAGGGGAAAAGAAAGGGAAAGAAAGAAAAAAGAAAGAGAAAAAGAAAAAAAAAAGAAAAAAAAGATAAAAACAAAAACAAAACAATTCAAAAAAGGCAGAATATGATCAAATATGATCAGGCTAGTGCATAGATCAGTGCCACACACTAGATTTTGGGCGTATTTTGGTCTGTTAGAAAAAAGTGCCTCCTAAAATTTTAAAGGAAGAAAGACATATATGTACAAAATAAGGGTTGATACAATGATGGGATGGAAGATGACTGTAAAGATGAAAATTATAAAAGATTTTATAAAAGGACTTGGTAAGATAAGTTGTTTGAAAAAAGAAAGATGATTTAAGGAAAAAAAAATAAAGGAAAAAGGGAGAGAATGTGATCAGGCAGGAGACTAGAACAAAGCCATACACTAGTGATTTAGGGTATATTTTGATCTGTTAGAAGAAACTGCACCTCAAAATTTTAAAGAGAGAACAACTTATATATATATGCCAAAAACAAGGATAACTACTATGAAGGGATAAAATATGACTCTAAAAATGAAGAAAAAATAAAAAATGTTTTTTTTTTTAAAAAAAGGGATTTATAAGATGTTGGTTGAAAAAGGGAAAAAGAAAAATAAAAAAAACTCAACAAAAATTAACTTTGATGAAATAATGAATCATGGTAAAAAAGAAAAAAAAAAAAAGAAGAAGCCATGTGCAGTATTCCCCTAGCGCTGGAGTTCTATTCTCCTTGATCGATCAACTTGGTCTTGGCTTGCTGGCTGTTTGTGCTGATCTTCTGGGGGAGGGGCCTGTTGCTGTGGTTTCCAAATGTCTTTGCCGGAGGCGGAATTGCCCCGCCCTTGTCGGTCCGGGCTAAGGAAGCTGCTCCAGTTTGCTCTCAGGAGCTTTTGTTCCCTGCAAGCTCTTGGTACAGCTTTGGAGGACCAGGGCGAAAATGGCGGCCTCCCAGTCTCCGCCCGGAGGAGCCGAGAACTCGGGGCCCCACTCCTCAGTGCGCCCCCAGAGAAAAGCAGTCACTCCCGTGTCCCCGGTCTCTGGCCGCACTCCGTGCTCACCCGGCCTGTGATCGAGCGTTGCTATCTCTGGCACCCGACCCCGCTCGGAGTCTCCAAACCCAGCAGATCCCTGCAGTGCATTCCCGCACCGCTCCTCCCCGGGCAGGAAGGGGAGTCTCCCCGGATCTGCTGCTTGTTGGGTCCCTGCTGGGGGAGCCGTGCCCCGACTGGGCCGCAGATCACAGTTTATGGCAACCCCGAGCTGAGAGCCCGCGACTCTGCTCCGTCTCTGCAGCCGGCTTCCCTGCTCTGATACCTGGGAGCTCTGCCGCACTCAGGCACCCCCGGTCTCTCTGTGACCCCAAGGGTCCTGAGACCACACTGTCCCGGGAGGATTCCACCCCCCGCTTAGCCACTGCAGCGACGTCCCTCCGCAGAGCCAACTTTTAAAAGGTCCGATTTTGTGCTCCGCGGCTCTAGCACTTGCCAGAATCGGCCGGCGGAGGCCCCTCCCCCGTCGTCTATCCTCCCGAATATCGCCTCGGATTCACTTCTCCGCACGCCCTACCTTCCAGTAAGTGGTCGCTTCTCTGTTCAGAGAGTTGTTGCTACTCTCCTGTTCGATCTCCTGTTGAGTTCGTAGGTGTTCAGAATGGTTTGATCCCTATTCAGCTGAATTCCTGAGACCAGACAAAATCTAGGTCTCCTACTCCTCCGCCATCTTGCCTATGTGCATTTACTTTTAAAAAACATTATTGGGGCACCTGGGTAGCTCAGTCAGTTAAGTGTCAGACTCTTAGGGCACCTGGCTGGCTCAGTCGTTGTGTCTGCCTTCAGCTCAGGTCATGATCCCAGGGTCCTGGGATCGAGCCCTGCATTGGGCTCCCTGCCTGGAGGGAAGCTTGCTTCTCCCTCTCCCGCTACCACTGCTTATGTTCCCTCTCTCACTGTGTCTCTCTCTGTCAAATAAATAAAATCTTTTTACAAAAAGAAAAGTGTCAGACTCTTGATATCATCTCAGGTCATGATCTCAGGGTCCTGGGATCAAGGCCTGTGTCAGGCTCTGTTCTCACTGGGGAGTCTGCTTGAGATTCTCTCCTTCACTTTCCTTCTGCCCCTCCCCCTTAGCTCGAGTGTGTGTGCTTTCTTTCTCTCAAATAAATAAATAAATCTCAAGGAAAAATTTATCCAACAACTCTTTGAAGTAAACATGTTTACTTTTCTTTTGTGGGTTAGGAAACTCTTACAATTATATAATGTGCAACAGGTGGAATAGCTAGGAGGTGAGAGGCCACATCTTATTATCAGCATTTGCTTTTTCCTGTAACTGACCACCAAGGTTAATTCAGCTAAATCATTTAATTTTCCTGGAAAGTTACGTGTCCCTTTATTAGTCAATGCACATCACTATTCAAACTGCAAAATTGGTGTTTTCATTTTCTATTGCTGTCATATCAAATTAATGCAAATTCATTTATTAAAAAACACACACAAAAATTTATTATCTCACAGATCTGTAGGTCAGAATGCTGGGTCCAGTGTGGCTCAGTGAGGTTCTTTGCTTAGAATATCACAAGGTCAAAATCAATTTTCTGTGATTCATGCATTCTTTCTGGAGGACCTTGGAATGAATTTGCTTCCAAGCTCATTCATTCAGATTGTTGGCCAAATTCAGTTCCCTATGGTTGTGGAACTGAGGACCACATTTCCTTGCAGACTGTCAGGTAAGAGGCTCTCTCAATTCCTTACAGCCATCTGATCTCCTAGTAACATGGAAACCCCCAACCCCAGACCCACCCAACTTCAATCAGCAATGGCTCCATGGAGTCCTTCTCATGTTTGATTCAGTTCCCTGACTTCACCTTTTGCCACCAGCCAGAGAGTTATTCCTCTTTTTAAGGGCTCATGGGATTAGATTGGACCTACCTGGATAACCCAGAAAACCTCCCTATTTTAAGGTTTGTAACTTTAGTTACATACTTTGCCCTGTAGTGGCAGGTTCCAGGGATTAGGGATTGTCTTTAGGGGTCATCCTGCCTACCACACTTGGCACAACACCTTTCTTAGCTAGAGAATTCTTTGAAGGAAGGTTTATATATCAACAGTGGCTTAATTGTGCTGTAATAACAACCTCAAAATCTCAATGGCTTATGAAAACATGATTATGATTTTATCAGTTTGGTTGCTGTTCTGCCTGCCCTGCATTCATCTTCTATCTAGGACCCAAAGTGACAAAGCATCCTTTATCTGGAACATTGCCAGTGATCATGGCAGAGTAAAAGGGACATAATGAGCCACCTAATAATTCTACCCAGAAATGACACACAACACTTTTCACATGTTACTGGCTGAAGCAAGTTCAGACAGTTTGTGTAACCCCTGACCTTTACCACCAGCCCAGGGTAAGTCAATTCAAAGAGGAAAATGGAATATTTGATACAAAATAATATAATCTATGACAATGTATACAACTTCTTGTCATTGCTTGATCTTCTCTTTGACTAGTTCTCAAACTACCCATTCTGATTCTCACTGTTAGGAGATGATACATAATATCATAAGGGTGTTTTCCCAGTACTGAGACTACACACAAACTATTGATAGCTAGTCAGTGCCTAGGGGGGTGAGACAGTTAACAGAAGGAATGCTTTTAGTAAGAACACCAAGTAAGCCAAAAATTATGGACATATTGTAAGGAAAACAAAAAAGGGATCTTGCCTATATTTTCTAAAGTTCTACATAGAAACAAAACTAGACACCGGCAAGAAATAATGGAGGAAATGCTGATCACCTTCCAAATTAAAGACATTTTAAATGCGAAGGATTAAAGTTGAATTGTGTTATATGTTATCTAAATAATCTCCCCGTCTTAACTTTGGAAATCAGCACAACGGTGCTCTAATCTTCAAATAAATACCAGTTGTTTTTTTTTTTTACAGAGGAAAAAAATTCCACAAAGAGTATCTAACATTTATTTAGCGTCTCCCTTGAGCCTTATCTGGTAGAATGAAAGTCCTTGCTTTCTCTTTTTGCTTTGCACCAAGCACAGCTGGAATCACTAAGGAGTAAGACTGTGCATTATGGTTGACATGGGTAGGGTGGCTGGGGGAGCCAGGAGGTAGAAGCCTGTCTGTAGGGTTGCAGGTTGCTATGAGGAAAAGACATTGAGGGGAGAAGCTACTATGTATGTTTCTCTTACCATTCATTTATGCATTAATCCATCCTATAAACAATTAATGTCCCAATAGTATGTGGAAGACTGACATATACAAGTTTTTTATGGCGGTTGCAGAGGTATATAAGAAACTGTTTTGGACTTAAAGAAATGTTTTATCTATGCTGTTTTGGGCTCCTTGCAACTTTATGTCAGTGTCAGCAATTCAGTTGACTTTTACATTATGTGGATCATTGTTAAATATTTATTAACTCTAACCTTCTTGTGCACACTTCTAGTTTAATGGTGCCCCCTCTTTGAAATTCTGATTTCCCTAGTAACTGTGAGTGATGAAGCCCCACCTTTTCTTTGCTCCTTTGGGCCTCCTTTTCAGGCACCTATTACAACACCTCCATATGACTTGTGGAGTTATGTAGTGAGAGCTCAGTTAGGGCAGGGGAAGAGTCCCTGACTCGCTGTTGCAATCCACATCTGGTGCTGGCAAAGTTTCTTGCACTTAGAAACAACAATAACACCAACACAGCAGAGCAACAATGTCAAATTGAACTGCATTTATATGGAATGAAATTCTATAGTAATGCAGAATTTTAGAGATGTGGGCCATGTCTAGAAGCAAGTCAAATCAAAGAAATAGTAAGTATAGGTCATAGGTTTCTGGAATTAAGCTATATAGAATAGTATTAAATGTGAGTAAGAATGGGGTACAAAATTATGGTCTGCTTCTTTTGAATTAAAGGTATAGAGTAAATTCAGATGTTGCAATGCCAGGTTAGAGAAGAAATGATCTCTTTTTAAAGATTTATGCTGAGACTTAGCATTGTAGCAACCCCAAGATTAACCAAAGAGTAGACACATGCCAAGACACATTTCCTAGATAAGGTGTCTTGGCCTGGGATTCCCAGAATGTATGTCCTGAGGCAGAGGGTTTATGTGCTATTACTTTTTTGGAAAGTCCAACCCAGAAAGCAGAAGTGGGGGGTAAGTCACTGATACAAGGAAGGAGGGAGAGCCAACACAAAGATGACTTACAGAACTTGCCACTTCTGTAACTGACTGCTTGGTATGATGGTGCCACACAGCTCAGCACCATCTCAGAGGACAAAGGGGATTTATCTACTAACCCCTTTAAGTACTTTATCTACCAGCCCCCTTTTCCAATTGGTTAAATGTTCATCCTGCAGGGCACTAACCTCTGAACTTCTAGACTGTGCCTGTATGAGTGAGCATGAGCACCAAGCGGAATCATGAAGCAACATTGAGAGGGAAGCCTGTGGTTGTGCGCCAGACGCATGCCAGGAAGGCAAGATGCAAGGTCCTGTTGACTGCGTCTGTGTGGAGACAGAGCCCACTAAGAGCCAGGACAAGAGAGAGGGGAGGTCAGGGGCCTGAGAGGCATCTAATATCTGCTTTGGGACTTGGCTGGAAGAATGTATTTAGGATTCATTGCACATCCTTTACAAGCTTATGTAGTCTATCAACATGAATCCCTTCCCTCAATCCTCCAGATTTTAAAAGGAGAAAATTCAACTAGACCTTCAGAGCATATTTCTAAATGAAAAAGTTGTAGGTTTGGTATTTAAGGTGAATAAAGTTTAATGCAATTTTTTTAAAGATTTTATTTTTATTTATTTGACAGAGAGAGACGCAGTGAGAGAGGGAACACAGGCAGGGGGAGTGGAAGAGGGAGAAGCTGGCTTCCCGCTGAGCAGGGAGCCTGATATGGGGCTCTATCCCAGGACCCTGGGATCAAGACCTGAGCCGAAGGCAGACACTTAACTGACTGAGCCACCCAGGCACCCCTAATGCAATTTTAAGTAGGTGTTTTATCAGCTCTTTAATTCATAGAAACAAGCTAACACTTTTTACTTGGAATAAGGTCCAACAATAACTTCCTTAAAGACCAAATGGTGAGAAAATAATCTGTGTAAGGAAGAAAAAAAAAACTCTTACTATTTTAATTTGGGATCTATAAGAAAATCTTGATTGTTAAGGATAAATGCAACCATGAGTATATGATAAAACTGTCACTTTAAATCATTTAATATTGCAGCTTACAGTGGTGACAAGCAGGTTTGCTCACAGTGTGCTCTATTTTTTTTTTAATTCTTTCTTTCATTAATTGTTGAATGTGTATTGACAGGTAGAGTTCTGTGCTCAGCCTATTTTAAAGTAATAATAAATAATGTCATTATTTTAGAAGATTTTACAGTATAATGGAGACCAGATAACTAAGCAAGCAGTTGTAAAACAGTATGCAAAGTGATCTGGTAGGAGTGAGTAAAGGGGACAGGCATGAGTAGACGGGGCACAAATTCCTGGCTATTGGTCCCAAGAGAGGACTCTAGAGGAGCTGATAGCCAAGCAGAACTTTAGAGAAAAGCTGGAGCCTGATGGCCATTGGCATTGAGGAGGGAGAGTTGGGAGATCTCTTTGGAGAGAAGGAGCAGGTATGGAGGCCATTTTAGGAAAATGTGACCTTCAGAGAACCACAAATAATCATTAGGCCTGGAAATATGAATAGGAGTTATATCAGAAGGGCAACCCATAAGGAGCTTTCATGCATAGATTCATGACTCACCGGAAGATCTCAAGGAAGAGAGTGGACATTCAGATTTGTGTCTTTGAAAGATCACTTTGACAGTTGAGTGGAGTGAGATAGGAAGATAAGGTATAAGATGGTTGATGTAAGCCAGTAAAGAAATAATCTTAAACCGAGGTGTTCACAGCAGGGATGGAGATATGTGATTCGTTTTATGAGAATCCACATAACTTGGGGATATAGTGAATGAACTGAATGAGGAGAGAAATGAGTCAAAATTTCTGGCTTGAGCAACTCAGTGGGTATTATTGGGTATTATTCTTCACCAAATAAGAAATGCAGGAAGAGCTTTAGGAATAGGGGAAGGGATCTTGTGGAATGGAATTAGAGAATAGGATCACTTAAAAAAATTCACTTGTTTAATAATATTTAGTAATTATTTTTTGTCAATGGACTGAAACAGACTGACTTTCTTAGTGTATTTGAAATAAAGTAATTAATTTTTATGTGACTCTACTAATAAAATCAAGATTAACATGAAATGTTCATGGAGTTAGCCAATCATTTATTTTTTTAAGATTTTATTTATTTATTTGAGAGAGAGAGAATGAGAGGTAGAGAGCATGAGAGGGAAGAGGGTCAGAGGGAGAAGCAGACTCCCCACAAGCAGGGAGCCCGATATGGGACTCGATCCTGGGACTCCAGGATCATGACCTGAGCCGAAGGCAGTTGCTTAACCAACTGAGCCACACAGGCGCCCATCAACCTTTTAATCCATACAAATTTCATACTTTAAGCCCAATATTTATCATACATGCAAATAATTCTGAATTGTCTATTATTCTTCTATAGCTATTTATAAATAGATGTTGAAATGTATTTTCATGGAATTATTTGACTTCATTTATTGTTTTGTGCAGTAATAACACAGTGATTTTATTGATTTATTATCTGATTTAATATTCATTTAGTGGATTTTGCCTGTGGTCATTATTCTGGTGATTTTGTGTTTACCTCTGTGTCTCTGTTTATCTATCTATCTACCTATCTATCTATATTATCTCTATCGCTCTCTGTCTCTTTTTTTTGTGTGTGTGTGTTCCTTCCTTACTTTCCAGTACACACAACACTCCAGGACCATCTTGTATTCTTCCTGCAGTCCTGGAATCAACCACTTCTCCAATGAGCCCATGAGCCCTGGATCCTTTACAGGTGAATGGTATTCAGAAACAAAGATCTAGGCACAGGATATGTTCATTGTTGCAACACCACCTCTTCAAACACCTCATAATGAAGAGAACTAGGATATACATGTATTTATAATAATTCATACATACACATACAATTGCATTTCTGTGTCTACCTATTGGCATAAGTATGTTAAATTATGAGCCCATATTAATACCTTTGACCCCAATCCAGCACCATAGAGTTCATTCTAGCCTTCCCATTTTTCTTATTTTTAACTTCTTTCTTCAACGTTGAGAAACCTGGCTTTAATTATTTACCACATATTTAGTAATCTGTTCAACCCTGGTGTACAACTAAAGTAATTTTAGGATTCATAAACCAAACCCTTGTGAAAAACAAATTTACTAACTATTGTACAGTGTTTGTGTAGAGTCCCTTTTTTTCTTAGCCTTTACACTTTCTAGTTAAAACAGCATTTTTTTCAGAGTGACCTAAGTCGTTTTTTTCTTCCCCATATCTTTAAGTATGATTATGTAATTCATTTGTAATGCAATTTTTTCACAATTTGGTAGATATTTAAAAATTAACACATAGTAAAATTCACTTTTTTAATATACAGTTCAATCAGTTTAGACTAGCGCATGGAATTGTATATCCACTACTGTACTTCATACATAACAATACCAACACCTCTAAATTCTCCTGTGCTATCCCTTCACAGATAGCTACTTCCCTCCACTCCTGACTTCAGCAATCATTGACTGCCTTAGAATACATTTTTTGTTTTTCCTGTCAGAAAAAAAAATGGAACCATAAGATATGTAACTTTTACTGTCTTGCCACTTTCAGTTAGCAAAATGCATTTAAGATTCATCCATGTTGTATGATTGATACTTTGTTTATTTTATTGCCTACTATATATGTATTGCCAAGTATGAACATATGCTTTTATTTCTCTTGGGTATACAGCTAGATTGGGGATTGCTTCTCTAAAGATCCTTTAGAATTTTCTATATAAACAATCATGTTGTCTGTGAATAGAGACAATTTTATGTTTTTATTTGTATGACTTTATTTTTCTTGTCTTATCCCACTGGCAAGAACTTCCATTATAATGTAAAATATGTGTGGTAAGAGAAGACATCCTTCTCTTGTTCCCAAACTTAATAGAAAATTTTCAGTCTCTCATTAATTATGATATTAACTCCGAAGTATTTCCTAGATGCCTTTTATCAGGTTAGGAAGGCCCCTTTTATTCCATTCCTAGATTGCTACAAGTTTTTAGTTTGTTTTATCAAGAAAGAATGTTAAATTTTGTCAAATGACTTTTCTGTATTGAGGTCATATTATTTTTTCTTCATCAGTGTTTTAATGTGTTGAATTACACTGATTGATTTTTGAAAGTTGAAGTAGAGTATTTTTTTTAGTTTTTATTTAAATTCCAGTTAGTTAACATACAGTGTAATATTAGTTTTATGTGTACAGTTTAGTGATTCAACACTTACATACAATACACGGTGCTCATCATCAGTGCACTCCTCTGGTAACCATCTGTTTATTCTCTATATTTAAGAGTCTGTTTCTTGGTTTTCCTTTCCTTTTTACCCCTATGATCATTTGTTTTGTTTCTTAAATTCCACATATGAGTGAAATCATATGGTATTTGTCTTTCTCTGACTGACTTATTTCACTTAACATACTACTCTCTAGCTCCATCCAAGTCACTGCAAATGGCAATATTTCATTCTTTTTTATGGTTGAGTAAGAGTCCATTGTGTTGATAAGTTCTTAATATATTTTGGATACTAACCCTTTGTCAGATATGTCATTTGCAAGTATCTTCTCCCATTCCATAGGTTGCCTTTTTGTTGATTGTTTCCTTCACTGTGCAGAAGCTTTTTATTTCTGTTTATACTTTTTTTTATCTCCCATTCACCTTTCAACAGATTGCTGTTTATCATCCATACCCCTCACTTCATATAACTCTCTTGTTACAGTAACGGTGTTCATACTCTATCATCCTTTCACTCCTTATTTTACATGCTACCTGTTAATTATGACTGCATTCTAGACATGTTCTTTCCTGGTTTCCTATTTTTATTTTATGGTCACTGCTCACCAATTTCCTTTGTCCATTCTACAGGTGCATGTGTTTCTTAGAATTTTATTTATTGCTGTATATGCTTATTTTATTTGTTCATTTCTTTGTTTACTCTCTAAGTCTGTGTTTTCAGAAATCGTATACATGTGGGTGACTCTCAAACCTGAATCTCCAACCTAGAATTCTCTCTCTAGTGAGTTCTATATCCAACACATTTATTTGGATATCATTTAGTGATCAACATAAGTCACCAAACCAACACATTAACCGTGGTTCCATCTTTCAAAGTTCCCTATTACTTTTACCCTAAAAGTTATTAGTTATCAACTCTAAGCCCAACTTGCTTTTCTAAATTAATTTTTTTCTCTCCCTTACTTACACCCTTAGCTTAATCATGTAGATTATTTTCCATTCCTAGATAAAATTACATCATACTATTTAATACCCCTGAACTTTTGTACACATTGTTCCCTCCCTCTGTAAAGTTCTTTTCTCTTTAAATTCCTTCTCATTTTTAAAGCTCAGTCTATTTCATTTTCCTTGTGAGGCCTCAGACCTACACCTTTCTTCACTGCTCCATGCCAGGATATTAATGATTTACTTATTTGCACTCTCATTGTACCTGACCATGGCACAATATTATGCTGTAATAATGTCAGTTTCCTGCAATAACTGCTTTACATATTTACTGTACACACACACACACACACACACACACACAACTATGCATTGTGAGGCCTAGAACTAAATTGATCCCTTAGCACCCTGAAAATGCCCTGTTACATACTTGGCAATACATGCATATTTATTGCATGAATAACCCTAGCCATGGATCTAGAGTTTTGCCCTTGTGAAGGCAATCTTGAATTCTGAAAACTTCAGCAGTTTAGTTTTAATTCAGACCCTCCTAAGGTAAATTTTTGTGGGAATATGGGTAGCAAGCTAAAGTGGAAGGTTCTAGTTGTGCTTTGGAAAAAGAGAGGAAACTAAAGCAGTAAGCTGGGGTGTTGAGGGCTAAGTTAGCACCCAAGAACATTACATAAATCTAGGTTAGATAAGGACTTCATCAGCATGGAAAGGTTTTTCAGATATAGAGGGCACCAGAAATGTGGTAGGGCTCTGCCAAAGGGGTGAGATATAGAGGCTGCCAATAACACATATGCATCATTGTAGAGTTACTGTCCCTCAGCTAATGGCTTCCTATATCATATGCCTCTGTGAAAAATTTCTGGAAGCTATTGGGTCTGAGATGACTCACATCCTAAAGATTAAGTACCATTTCTAATGAACTGATGACTGATACATCATAAAATCGATGCTGCGTCACAGCCCAACTTCCTTCTCACAAATGTTTTGAAGAGTCATTTCTTAAACTTTACCCCTTATGCCTAAGGAAAGCTAAACTTTTGATTTTATATTTTAAAATCTACGTTAAAAAAATAAAGTGTAAATGCAAAATAGCTTTGTGAGTCATTTGCTTATTTATATTAGAGTATGGGCCAAAGACAAAATAAGGGTCAAAAATCTCATACTGGAAAAAGAGCAAATTATGAATCAGCAATGTTATTTATACTTCTACTATTAAAATCAAGGTCATTTTTTTTTCTTCTGGCAGTATGAATGAAGCTCTGATACTAACTACAGTAGAAAACTCTTAACTGTTCTTCACCGAATTTACTCTCTGGATTAACTGACAATGTGTTCCCTCTCTAAAGTGTAATGAGTGGTACTTAGGACACACTAAAACTTGTGACTAGAAGACTATGCCCTAAAATAGTCACTGGGAAAAAAAAAAAAGGCCTTTGAACAAAACTCAGCCCGCTGCCTGTTTGTGCAAGTAAAGTTTTATTGGAACACATCCACAACTATGTATTTGGTTATTATGTATGGCTACTCTTGCACTGACACAGGAGAGTTCAATTGTTGTGACCGGGACCCTCTCAGCCACAAAGCCAAAGGTATTTGTTATTTGATCATTAACAGAAAGTTTATCATCCCCTCTACTAGAAGATTTCCACTTTCTGAAATATATGAAGTAGTTATGTTGTTCCTGATCCTTATTTTCAGTTTTGTTTGTTATTGTAGATATTCATGTAGAAAATCCAGGATTCTAAGATTGCTTTACAATTTTCTTCCATTTCTTCTCCATGCCATGGAAACTGAAGCTTAAAAGTTGTAAACAGCATATTAGAGGTGCAATTTACACACAAAAAAACACATAGATACACACACACACACACACACATGCACACACACTCAAATGATGTGGAACTGTCATCAGTAGAAACATAGTCAATGAACAATGAATTAGGCTTCCATTGAAGATTTTCAGACATTTTCCATTTTTACACCAAAATATGGGTGGTTTAGGCATTAAGAAAAAAAGCCATTTACTGAGCACAAATGAGATAACAAAATTATCCATTGATTTACCTGTGCTCAAAAATAAGTTAAAGTTGATTAATCTCAATTGAGGAACCTCAAACTATAGATCAAATGTGTTTAAAGTTTACTTGCATCCTAAGTAATAGCACAAAAATCAGAGCAGAATCAAATAAATTTAAAAATTATAAATCACAAGAGCCTCCTGTGGCAAGGCAACCAAACCTTACAGAGTTTTTCTTTTGTATTGTTGAAGTTATCAGAAAATCACTAAACCTTAAGGCCTTCAAAAGTTTTTATGGTTTGTCTTTTCTAATTTACTGTTCTTACAAAAATCAGTATGGATTGATTTTAGATCATTTGCAGGTTTTCATGGATTTATACATTATGTTAAATAAAGAAAAATAACTTACATGAAAGAGCATTTCTAGATAGCATTTCTTTCTAGTTTTGAAGAATTAGTCATTTCTTTACCACCTCATGTTATTACTGATTCATCTGGGTCAAGAACCCTGGAAACATTGAAAGAGATGATTGTATAAACAAAATTCTGAGCTATATTTTTGAAAAATTTAGAAGAAAATTCTTACAGAATTATTAAAAGATTGTTTGCTTTTGCTACATTCATGGAGAATGAGATTCCCATTTGCTAAATCTTATAGAAAACTTGGCCTAAGATTGACAACTCTACAGAAAAATCCTGTACTACACAAAGATAATAAAGAATGTATGTTATTTATTAATCTCAGACACAGTGAAAGTTCTAGTGTAGGAAGATGACATACATTAATGGACATGATTATTTTCCATTAAGAATAAAGTTGAAATAGTGCAGTGTACAAAAGAAACAAATCTAAGTATGAAGAAGAAAGAGGGGGAAGAAGGTGAGGAGAGATAAAATAATTTCTCATTTGGGAGCCAGAGCTATTCCAGATACCATTTTACATTTAATTGAACAACAACAGAAGTCAAAGCAATGATGTTTCTTGGTGAGAAAAGAAGAATTTAATTTACAAACATCCTTATTGAAATTTAATTTCAATTTACCTGTGCTCAAAAATAAGTTAAAGTTGATTAATCTCAATTGAGGAACCTCAAACTATAGATCAAATAGTATTGTTTTTACAATAACCAAAATCACTATTTTAAGATATGTAAGTATAACCTTTTCAATTAATTAATTACAAATATCATTTAATAATTTGAAGGCTATGTTGATTAAAATGCAGGGAATTGTAACTATAGAATGATGGAAACTTAAAGTAACTGGGGACTTTGTAGGTTATTTTAATCAATGTACCATACAGTACTGGCAATATAATCTCTCCCCCTTTTTTAGAGATTTTTATTTATTTATTTGAAAGTGAGTGAGAGTGAGCAGGGGGAGGAGCAGAGGGAGAAGCAGACGGAAGGGAGATAATCTCCAGCAGACTCCATGCTTAGCGCAGAGCCTGACACCAGGCTCCATCTGAGGACTCTGAGATCATGTCCTGAGCTGAAAACAAGAGTCGGACACTGAACCAACTGAGCCATCCAGGCTCCTCAGTATAATCACATTTTTAATGTTAGCTCCTTAGACTGCCTCATTTTTTAATAGGGAGTTTCCAAAGAGGAAAGACTAACTCCAAAATAAAAAACTTAAGAACAAGAAATCAGATTCTGAGAGTTCAAATATCAGTAACAAACACAAAAGACAGAAGCCATTTTTCAATAGGAAATAGAGCCAGAAACTAGGCATATTTGAAACGGAAGAGAGACCCAATCTCATCATCTTCAAGAAGCTCTGTGGCCATGGCTCACATCTATTACTCAATGGGCACATGGGTGTCTCTGGAAATTTGGGACTAGCTTAAGGGAACCTGGATCAGAGTACATATATGTTCTCTACATTATATTTCTGAAAAATCACAGAGCTTCTGTTCTAACATTTCCAGTAAAAATTGGAAACTAAATTTTACTACTTTGTTAGGACGCTAGTCTTTGTGTTGACCCCAAATTCTCTCTGACAATTCTAAACATGTATCTATATGAGGAACTATGCAAAATAAGCTTTGTCTTTTCCCTGTAGGAGAACTTTAAATGTTAAATATTAATATTGAATGTGGTCCACATTTTTCATTTATTGGATTAAATACCTCAGTTATTTTTCAATAATCCCTAAAATGAAATCTGTACTCATATTTGCACATATTTCTGTTTCTATGTGTGTTACCTAGAAATGAACATAATAGAAAAGTTTTTCCTAATCAGAGGAAGTGGGATTATTACTTCCAAATTGGAGACTGTGCTCTCTCCTCATAATGCTGCTCAAGGTTTATGGCAGATATTTTCAGGAGTCAGGCAACAGAGCTGCCTCAGATTGAGCTAATAGTCAATAATCAATTACTAACAGTAGGCATTCCAACACTGCCACTGGTCAGTAAGCTAAATTTCTTTCATTTTCTACATATGTAGCTGACCATTTGAGCTTATTTTCCTGAGTCAATATGTAAAAGCACTTAGGAGTATTTGTTTGCCAACAACCTAATAAAATTAAGAATTGTGATGTAACTATCAAAAAAGTTATTGTGATGAAAGTAATTGAGGGCATTTTGTCTGGAGAAGTTGAGAGGATACTTTGTGTTCAGATATTTAGGGGTCAGTCATCAGAAGAGGGATGATGAGAAGTCAAATCACCTTTAGCTTCAGAGGATAAATTTGGTGGTAGAACATTTGGGTTTGAATGCTTGTTCTGTTCTCTTACCATCCTGTACATTTGGGCAGCTTGTATCCTCTCGAAACTTATTTTTTCCTGGTTTGCAAAATGGCAGTTAAAAAGATTTCTATCTCAAGGTGTTGACGAAGTCATGTATTTGAAATTGTTTAAACTAATCTAAGTGTATTTACTTGGGCCAGTGGCTTAGCTTCTCCAAACTTACTTTTCTCATCTGCTAAATATGTGTTCATTTATGCATTCATTTCCCTGGTCACCTTAGCCTCCCTGAACAATGATCCTTGTCTTCTCAATTCATAGAGACCTCCACGTTTCCCTAGGGTTGCTTTTTCTGCCCTGGGTCATGCAAACTTCCGGGCAGTGACCTGACATGATGCAGGGAGTCACATCCTTTGTTTCCCTTCTAAATAGCTATTTCATATTTTTTTTCCTGACTTATTAGTTTAAAATCGTGGAAGAGAAATTCTGACAACTTTTAATCATTTCATGGACATCTCAAATATTCTTTAGTGATTTATTCAATAAATGTGTATTTAATTCCTCATCAAACATGGTGGTGTGCTCGTGTATATATGATTTGGATATGAATAAGATATAATATCTTTTTTTAAGATCTTAAAATCTCAGGGCAATACAAAAACAAAAATAAAAACAGGCACAAGTAGAATATGATGCACTATATACAAACTGGAATATGTTACTTATAAAATTAGTGCCCCAATGATATCAACTGATTCTCACGGAACACATGGGAGAAGCCCTTCCCAGGGAGCTGATATACTTGAGACTTGATATACTTGATAGAAGAATGGAAATCATTTAAGAGATGGCAAGTCTTCGTTAAGTCTCCCTCACTCTTTTCAGCCAGAATTTGTTGCCTACTCTTCCATATTTTGTTTTCAGATTTATGGTATCAATTATCCCTGATTGCTTTATAGTATGACTGTGCGGGTGACTAACTGTATCACTTCCCAAACAGCAGGCTCTTTGAAAGCAGCAACTACATCTCAGATGATTTATCTTGCATCACTCTCCTTCAGATTTAAGTTTAAAGTCCTCCTAATCTAGTAATGAACCTTCTGCCTTCTTGCCACATACAGCAAAATCTGAGATAATATTTATGAGATGAGACAGAAACTTGGTGTTAAATTCAATAGAGGATAAAGGGTCAGGGAACGATTGATAGCATCAAATATCATTGAACTACAGGTCAAACTCATTAAAATATGCATGGAATAGTTTGCCAAATTATCTGTATCATACTATATTTGTCATATTAGGAACTTCTTGAAATAAGCAGATCAGCAATAGATTTTTGGTAATCTTTTCACTAATTGGAGATGTTTAATGTTGTATAGTATCTGTCGAACAAGGTTTGACTTTCATTAAACTTCATTTATGTGGACATTTTATATAAAGGCCAATAGATGCTTATCATGGTGTGAGAAGGTTTGAAAGGGAGGTGGGAGTATTTAGCATCTGTGAAGGACTTTGGAGGAGGAGGGATCAAGAAAAATATAGAAATAATTACAACCTTCCCATTTGTCTGATCTGTAGAGTTTAGGGAAAATGTAACAAATACATTAACAATGGGAAATTACACATCTGTGTCTCAGTGGATCAGAAAAATTATGTAGTAGGCTAAAAAAATTGCTTATGAATCAATCAATAAAAATGTAGAACTTACCGCATTTTATCTCATACAAATAATACATACAGTTTTGAACAATAATATAATTAATAGAGAAATGTTACATTTTTTAAGGGAAAGAAGGTGTAATAGATTGAAGAGTCACCCTAAGATATCAAGTCATGATCCCTGGGATATAGAAACATTGTTTTATTTGAGAAAAGAGTCTTTGCAAATGTGATTACATTAAGGATCCTGAGATGCAGAGATTGTCCTGGATTATCTAGGTGGGCTACAAATGCAATCCCACTCATCCTCTAAAAGAGAGGCAAAAAGGGAGAACACAGACAGAAGAGGAGGCAGTGTGACCACAAATGCAGAGATTGGGATGATGTGGCCACAAGTCAAGGGATGCAGATACCCCCCAGGAGCTGGAAAAGATGGATTCTTTCTTAGGGCCTTCAGAGGAAGTGTGGTCATGATGACAACTTGATTTTGAACTTAGGGCATTCAGAATGGTGAAAGAATAAACATCTGTAGTTTCTTTCTTTTTTTTTTTTTAAGATTTTATTTATTTATTTGACAGAAACAGCCAGAGAGCACAAGCAGGGGGAGCGGCAGAGGGAGAAGCAGGCTCCCCACTGAACAGGGAGCCCGATGCAGGGCTGGATCCCAGGGCCCTGAGATCATGACTTGAGCTGAAGGTAGACACTCAACGGACTGAACCACTAGGTGCCCCAAACATCTGTAGTTTCTAGCCATGTGGTCTGTGGTAGAGTAGCTCCAGAGAGCTAATACAGAAACTTTCTGAGTTTTATGGATTAAAGACAATATAAACAATTAAAATATAATAAAATTTAATTGTGCTGTATAATATAAACAGGTAATATCATAAACACTAAGACTGAAATAAGATGTAATTTATTGTATAATGAGAATATGGTTATCAATATAAAGATGGAAAAACTGAAGTCTGGATAGAAGAAGCAATATAGTCTAGTGATCTGAAATGAAACTCTGGGCAGACAGGTATACTTTGATTCTAAAAGACCTATTCTTGGGAAGTAATGGGTATGTTTAACATTATCAATTAAATCATGTTGCAATTGTCTTGTGGTTAATTCTGGGGTAAAATGTCAAATACATCGATTATTAAATTTTTCTGAGGTGTACTGTATTGTCATTTGAAATTTATTTCACCACTTTTAGACATAATTAGAAATAGATATTTACATTGTTTTGATCTAAATTTATATTAGTCTTTCAAAATGGTACAAATTTAATTAGCAGTTCAGTGAACAACCTAAGTTATGGAATGAATGTCAATGAATTTGTTTTCTATGATCTTACTAGAAATAACTTTCTTCCATAGTCTAAGGTGATTCCAAGATGCCTGGTTGAGTATAACTAAAGGGTTGAGACCTGAAATGCTAGAGCTGATACTGCACAGGTTCATCTGCAGACAGAAGCTGGACGCCAAGAATAATGGTGCCTCTGTGATGCTAACTTTGTGCTCATGATGTTTTAATCTTTCACTGATACAGGTGTTTAATTTTTCAAGTGACTAATTAAAATTTAGCTCTGTGGTAACTTTCATCTAGTCAAGTATCATTTTTACTTGAATAGTAATTAGTCTGCCATGGCTACCTTCACAAATACCACAGACTGTTCAGCGTAACAAAAAAATAATTACTCACAATTCTGGAGGCCAGAAGTCAGCAGGGTTAGTTTCTTCTGAGGCCTTCTTTCTTGGTATATAGATGGTGGCATTCTCTCTGTGTCTTCATATGGTCTTCCCTCTGTGTATATCTGTGTCCTCATATCCTCTGCTAATGAAGATACCAGTCCTATTGGATCGGGGTCTACCTTTATGACTTCATTTAACCTTAATTTCATGTTTAAATACCCCCCTCCAAATATAGTCACCTATGAGAAGGGATAGGACCTCAGCATATGAATTTTGGAAAGATATAATTCAACCATCCAGATAGTTACACCTATATAAAGGATGTTTGTATTTGTGCATGGTAAAAGTACACACATTTGCTATATAAGTGTAATTAGTCATGGAAAAAAGATGCTGTTTATCTATGGTTCTACCATGTAAAAAAATATTAAAATTCAGTATGTATTTTTTCTTGATCTTCACTCTACAGATTATGGAAATGCTCAGTTCCAAAGACAGTGATATTTTGCAGTGATATATAAGAAATATTTCAATCTTAATTCATTGCAAGGTATGAACTGATATTTCTTCCAAATGGGAGCAGAGAATTCAGATCAAATCATCCTCTGAATTTATAGTTTACTTTATGACCAATGGGAGTTCCAGTGGTGCTTCTCTTAGACTGGATGATATGACAAATGGTATTTAAAATCTGTTGACTTTTGCAGATATAAATCAAAGTTTTTAAAAAGAACAGGTTTTGACATTTCCTAAGCTATATAGTGCAATATATTAATAAATACTACATATTAGTGATTTATATTACCAAATAATGTTGGAAATTCTGGTTGAACAAAGCTAGTATTTCTATATTGGAGCATTTCTTAGAGTCTTTAGTTTTCTGAAGTTAATGTTGAAGTATACAGTATGGAACATTTATGAAAATAATTCAATCATAGAAAATTTGGTGGAAGGAGTATCTCTTAACATACAATGGGAAGCAGTAAGGATGGAGAGTCTTTCTATTACTACATATTATCCTTCCCTCTGTTAAAACTTCATGGGTATTCATTTTTTTTCATTTATTTCACTTATGATGTCTTATTGGTGACTTATTTCACATGATGTCTTTTATTACTAGTATTTACTAGTATTTATATAAATATATATTGTCATGCATTCACTGAATAAAGGTTCAGTGCTGGATTTCAAGTTTTCAGCTATTTAGAAGTTGTGAACCAGGGATGTAAATGACATCTCTGGAACAAGCGGGAGAGTAGAGAGCCTCAGACTGCACATGGGTGGTGACAGGAGGGTAGGGGGGTAGCGGGATAGGCAGAAGCTATGACATCAGCCGACTATGCA
The DNA here is from genome assembly GCF_037043125.1 of Eumetopias jubatus. Classification (NCBI taxonomy): domain Eukaryota; kingdom Metazoa; phylum Chordata; class Mammalia; order Carnivora; family Otariidae; genus Eumetopias; species Eumetopias jubatus. Next base: position 344,526 of record NW_028274897.1, read on the forward strand.
GAGGAGTGATCCAAGGGGCCGCCAGAGAGTCAGAATGACACTGTTTTCTAAAACTCTTATCAAATTGAAGAGATTTAAGGTAACGATTACTTGGGTATTAGCTTTATTTTTACGTGAGGAACCTGGATTTCAAAATAATTTTATAATTAACCCAAAAGACAAACAGCAAATAAAACTCACACACAGAATCCGAAAACAAGGTTTGTGTTTTGTTTTTTTTTTCTTTGACATCCTCACTGCTTTCAGTCTACTGATAACCTAAGATTTTGAACGTACTTATAGAACCACAGAGTCATAGAGGTGGATAATGACTTTCTGAATACCCTTCCCATATCTTTAGAAAATTTGGAAGAAATATTGGTTCTTATCTTGCAGTGAATGGTAATGCTTGTCAAGGGGTTTGCTCAAGGTCACATAGCTGCTTAACACATAAGTTTTTCCTGTGAAAAGCTTTTCACACAGTCTACAAAGTTCCACACTTTTAAACAAAGAAATATTATCTAGTTATAAAAATATTTGCTAGGGAACATTGCATTTCAAATTCACTATTCATTGTTTATGAATTTTTGTAAGTATAAAAGATGTTCAGATTGCCTTGGCCCCAATGAGTCATTATAGATAAATTAAATAAAACATACAAAAATTTAAAGATAAAAAGTAGAAGAATTTTTGGGGGGCAGAGCGAGATGGCGGAAGAGTAGGAGACCTGAACTTCATCTGGTCTCAGGAATTCAGCTGAATAGGGATCAAACCATTCTGAACACCTACGAACTCAACAGGAGATCAAAGAATAGCAACAACTCTTTGAACAGAGAAGCGACCACTTACTGGAAGGTAGGAGGTGCGAAAAGTGAATCCGAGACAATATTCAGGAGGATAGACGGCAGGGGAGGGGGCCTCCATCAGCCGCCTCTGGCAAGTGATAGAGCCACTGAGCACAAAATCGGAACTTTTAAGAAGTCGGCTCTGCTGAGGGACGTCGCTCCACTGGCTAAGCGGGGGATGGAACCCTTGCGGGACAGTGTGGTCTAGGGCCCTCGGGATCACAGAAAGACTGGGGGTGCCTAACTGCAGCAGAACTCCCGGGTATCAGAGCGGGGAAGCCGGCTGCAGAGATGGAGCCGAGGCGCGGGCTCTCAGCTTGGGGTTGCCATAAACTGTGATCCGCAGCCCAGTCGGGCCACTGCTCCTCCAGCAGGGACCCAAAAAGCAGCAGAGCTGGGGAGACTACCCTTCCACCCCCGGGAGGAGCGGCGCAGGAGCGCACCGCAGGAATTTGCTGGGTTTGGAGACTCCACAATGGATTGGGTGCCAGAGATAGAAACACTCGGTCACAGGCCAGGTGAGCACAGAGAGCAGCCGGAGACCGGGGAGACAGGAATGACTGACTGCTTTTCTCTGGGGGCGCACTGAGGAGTGGGACCCCGAGTTCTCATCTCCTCCAGATGGAGATTGGGAGGCCGCCATTTTTCACTCTCGTCCTCCAAAGCTGTACCGAGAGCTTGCAGGGAACAAAAGCTCCTGAGAGCCAACCCAAGCAGATTGCTTAGCCCGGACGACAAGGGCGGGGCAATTCCGCCTCCAGCAAAGACATTTGGGAACCACGGCAACAGGCCCCTCCCCCAGAAGATCAGCATGAACAGCCAGCTAAGCCAAGACCAAGTTTACCAATCAAGGAGAACGGGAGAACTCCAGCGCTAGGGGAATACTCCACATAGAATTCATGGCTTTTTTTTTTTTACCATGATTCATTAGTTTTTCAAAGTTAATTTTTTTAACTGTTTTTTTTTGAATTTTTCTTTTTCCCCTTTTCAACAAACAACTTATCAATCCCTTTTTTAAAAAAACATTTTCTATTTTTCATTTTTAGAGTCATATTTTATCCCTTCATATTACTTACCCTTATTTTTGGCATATATATATATATAAGTTGTTCTCTCTTTAAAATTTTGAGATACATTTTCTTCTAACAGATCAAAATATACCCTAAATCACTAGTGTATGGCTTTGTTCTAGTCTCCTGCCTGATCTCATTCTCTCTCTTTTTTTTTCTTTTCTTTTTTTTAAATCTTCTTTCTTTATTCAAACAACTTCTTATCTTATCAATTCCTTTTATAAAATCTTTTATAATTTTCATTTTTACAGTCATCTCACATCCTTTCATTGTAGCAACCCTTATTTTGTACATATATAAGTCTTTCTTCCTTTAAAATTTTAGGAGGCACTTTCTTCTAACAGACCAAAATATGCCCAAAATCTAGTGTGTGGCACTGATCTATACACTAGCCTGATCATATTTGATCATATTTTGTTTCTTTTTTTGTATTGTTCTGTTTTTGTTTTTATCTTTTTATTTTTGTGGTTTTTTTTCTCTTTCTTTTTTCTTTCTATCCCTTTCTTTTCCACTGGTTTCAGGTCTTTTCTGATTTGTATAGAGTGTATTTGCTGGGGACGTTGTTAACCTGTTAGCATTTTGTTCTCTCATTCATCTATTCTCCTCTGGACAAAATGAGAAGACGAAAAAATCACCTCAGCAAAAAGAACAAGAGGTAGTACTGTCTGCCAGAGACCTACTCAATACGGACAATAGTACGATGTCCGACCTAGAGTTCAGAATCATGACTTTAAAGATACTAGCTGGGTTTGAAAAGAGCGTGGAAGTTATTAGAGAAACACTTTCTGGAGAAATAAAAGAACTAAAATCTAACCAAGTCGAAATCAAAAAGGTTATTAAAGAGGTGCAATAAAAAATGGGGGCACTAACTGCTAGGATAAATGAGGGAGAAGAGAGAATCAGTGATATAGAAGACCAAATGATGGAAAATAAAGAGGCTGAGAAAAAGAGAGATAAACAATTACAGGATTACGAGGGCAGATTCGAGACATAAGCAATACGATAAGATGAAACAACATTAGAATAATTGGGATCCCAGAAGAAGAAGAAAGAGAGAGAGGGGCAGAAGGTATATTGGAGCAAATTACAGCAGAGAACTTCCCTAATGTGTGGAAGGAAACAGGCATCAAAATCCAGAAGGCACAAAGAACCCCTCTCAAAATCAATAAATATAGGTCAACACCCCGACATCTAATAGTAAAACTTACGAGTCTCAGAGACAAAGAGAAAATCCTGAAAGCAGATCAGGAGAAGAGATATATAACCTACAATGGTAGAAACATTAGATTGGCAATGTAGACCTATCCACAGAGACTGGGCAGGCCAGAAAGGACTGGCATGATATCTTCAGGGCACTAAATGAGAAAAATATGCAGCCAAGAATACTATATTCAGCTAGGCTATCACTGAAAATAGAAGGAGCAATAAAGTGCTTCTGGGACAAACAAAAAATAAGGAATTTGCAAACATGAAACCAGCCCTCCAAGAAATATTGAAAGGGGTCCTCTAAGCAAAGAGAGAGCCTAAAAGCAGCATAGATCAGAAAGGAACACAGACAATATACAGTAACAGTCACCTTACAGGCAATACAATGGCACTAAATTCATATCTTTCAATATTACCCTAAATGTAAATGGGTTAAATACTCCAATCAAAAGATGCAGGCTATCAGATTGGATAAAAAAACAAGACTCATCAATATGCTGTCTGCAAGAGACTCATTTTAGAACCAAAGACACCCCCAGATTGAAAGTGAGGGGGTGGAAAATAATTTACCATGCTAATGAACACCAAAAGACAGCTGGGGTGGCAATCTTATATCAGACATATTAGATTTTAAAACAAAGACTGTAATAAGAGATGAAGAAGGACACTATATCCTACTTAAAGGGTCTATCCAGCAAGAAGATCTAACAGTTATAAATATCTATGCCCCTAACATGGGAACAGCCAATTATATAAGGTAATTAATAACAAAAGCAAAGAAACACGTCAACAATAACACAATAAGAGTGGGGGACTATAACAACACCCTATCGGAAAAGAACAGATGATCTAATCAAAAGATCAACAAGGAAATAAAGACTAAATGAAACACTGGAACAAATGGATTTCACAGACATATTCAGAATATTCCACCCCAAAGCAACGGAATACATATTCTTCTCTAGTGCCCGTGGAACATTCTACAGAATTGATCACATCCTAGATCACAAATGAGGTCTCAACCGGTACCAAAAGATTGGGATTATTCCTTGCATATTTTCAGACCACGGTGCTTTGAAACTAGAACTCAAACACAAGAGGAAAGTTGGAAAGAACGAAAATACATGGAGGCTAAAGGACATCCTACTAAAGAATGAATGAGTCAACCAGGAAATTAAAGAAGAATTTAAAAAATTCACAGAAACCAATGAAAATGAAAACACAACTGTTCCAAATCTTTGGGACACAGCAAAGGCAGTCCTAAGAGGAAAGTATGTAGCAATACAAGCCTTTCCCAAGAAACAAGAAAGGTCTCAAATACACAACATAACCCTACACCTAAAGGAGCTAGGGAAAAAACAGCAAATAAGCCCAAACACAGCAAGAGAAAAGAAATAATAAAGATCAGAGCAGAAATCAATGAAATAGAAACCCAAAGAGCAGTAGAACAGATCAATGAAACTAGGAGCTAGTTCTTTGAAAGAATTAACAAGATTGAGAAACCCCTGACCAGAATTATCAAAAAGAAAAGAGAAATGACCCAAATCAACAAAATCATGAAGGAAAGAGGAGCGATCACAACCAACACCAAAGAAATACAAACAATCATAAGAACATATCATGAGCAAATTTATGCCAACAAATTAGATAACCTGGAAGAAATGGATGCATTCCTAGAGATTTAATAACTACCAAAATTGAAACAGGAAGAAATAGAAAACCTGAACAGACCTATAACTACGAAGGAAATTGAAGCAGTCATCAAAAATATTCCAACAAACAAAGGCCCAGGGCCAGTTGCCTTCCCAGGGAAATTCTACCAAACATTTAAAGAAGAATTAATACTTATTTTCCTGAAACTGTTCCAAAAAATAGAAATGGAAGGAAGACTTCCAAACTCATTTTATGAGGCCACCATTACCTTGATCCCCAAACAGGACAAAGACCCCATGAAAAAGGAGAATTACAGACCAATATACTTGATGAACATGAATGCAAAAATTCTCACCAAAATACTAGCCAATAGGATCCAACAGTACATTCAAAGGATTATTCAGCATGACCAACTGAGATTTATCCCTGGGCTGAAGGTTGGTTCAACATCGGCAAATCAATCAACGTGATACAATACATTAACAGAAGAAAGAACAAGAATCATGTGATCCTCTCAATAGATGCAGAAAAAGCATTTGACAAAGTACAGCATCCTTTCTTAAACAAAACTCTTCAGAGTATAGGGATAGAGGTTACATATCTCCATATCATAAAAGAAATCTATGAAAAACCTACAACGAATCTCATTCTCAATGGGGAAAAGCTGAGAGCTATTCCCTGAAGGTCAGGAATGGGGCAGGGATGTCCACTTCACCACTGCTATTAGAAGTCCTAGCCACAGCAATCAGACAACGAAAAGAAATCCAAGGCATCCAAATCGGCAAAGAGGAAGTCAAACTCTCACTCTTTGCAGATGATAGGATACTGTATGTGGAAAACCCAAAAGACTCCACCCCCAAAACGGCTAGAACTCATTCAGGAAGTCAGGAAAGTAGCAGGCTATAAAATCAATGCCCAGAAACCAGTGGCATTCCTATACACCAACAACAAGACAGAAGAGAGACAAATCACGGAGTCGATCCCATTTAAAATGGCACCCAAAACCATAAGATACCGAGGAATAAATTTAACCAAAGAGGCAAAGGATCTGTACTCAGAAAACTATAAAATACCCGTGAAAGAAAGTGAAGAAGACACAAAGAAATGGAAAAATGTACCATGCTCATGGGTTGGAAGAACCAACATTATGAAGATGTCCATGCTACCTAAAGCAATCTACACATTCAGTGCAATCCCCATCAAAGTACCATCCACTTTTTTCAAAGAAATGGAACAAATAATGCTTAAATTTGTATGGAACCCGAAGAGACCCCGAATAGCCACAAGAATTTTTAAAAGAAAAGCAAAGCTGGCGGCGTCACAATTCCGGACTTCCAGCTCTATTACAAAGCTGTCATCATCAAGACACTATGGCACTGGCACAGAAACAGACACGTCGATCAATGGAACAGAATCGAGAGCCCAGAAATGGACCCTCAACTCTATGGTCAACTAATCTTTGACAAAGCAGGAAAGAATATCCAATGGAAAAAAAGACAGTCTCTTCAACAAATGCTGTTGGGAAAATTGGGCAGCCACATGCAGAAGAATGAAACTGGACCATTTCCTTACACCACACACAAAAATAGACTCCAAATTGTTGAAAGACCTAAACGGGAGACAGGATTCCATCAAAATCCTAAAGGAGAACACAGGTAGCAACCTCTTCGACCTTAGCCGCAGCAACTTCTTCCTTAGAAACATCACCAAAGGCAAGGGGAACAAGGGCAGAAATGGACTATTGGGATTTCATCAAGAGAAAAAGCTTTTGCACAGCAAAAGAAACAGTCCACAAAACCAAAAGACAACCGACAGAATGGGAGAAAATATTTGCAAAGGACATATCAGATAAAGGAATAGTATCCAAAATCTATAAAGAACTTATCAGACTCAACACCCATGAACACATAATCCAGTCAAGAAACGGGCAGACGACACGAACAGACATTTTTCCAAAGAAGACATCCAAATGGCCAAGAGACACATGAAAAAGTGCTCAACATCGCTCGGCATCAGGGAAATCCAAATCAAAACCTCAAGGAGATACCACCTCGCACCCCAGTCAGAGTGGGTAAAATTAACAAGTCAGGAAACGACAGATGTTGGCGGGGATGTGGAGAAAGGGGAACCCTCCTACACTGTTGGTGGGAATACAAGCTGGTGCAACCACTCTGGAAAAGAGTATGGAGGTTCCTCAAACAGTTGAAAATAGAGCTACCATATGATCCAGCCATTGCACTACTGGGTATTTACCACAAAGATACAAATGTAGGGATCCGAAGGGGTACGTGCACCCCAATGTTTAGAGCAGCAATGTCCACAATAGCCAAACTGTGGAAAGAGCCAAGATGTCCATCGACAGAGGAATGGACCAAGAAGATGTGGTGTATATATACACAAGGGAATATTAGGCAGCCATCAAAAGGAATGAGATCTCGCCATTTGCAACGACGTGGATGGAACTGCAGGGCGTTATGCTGAGTGAAATAAGTCAATCGGAGAAAGACATGTATCATATGACCTCACTGATATGAGGAATTCTTCAACTCAGGAAGCAAACTGAGTGTTGCTGGAGTGGTGGGGGTTGGGAGGGATGGGGTGGCTGGGTGATAGGCATTGGGGAGCGTATGTGCTATGGCGAGCGCTGTGAATTGTGCAAGACCATTGTGTTGAATCACCGATCTGTACCTCCGAAACAAATAATGCAACATATCTTAAGAGAAAAAGAAAAAGAAGAAGATAGCAGGACGGGAAGAATGAAGGGTAGTAAGTCGGGGGCGGGGGGACGAACCATGAGAGACGATGGACTCTGCAAAACAAACCGAGGGTTCTAGAGGGGAGGAGGGTGGGGGGGTGTGTTAGCCTGGGGATGGGTATTAAAGAGGTCACATTCTGCGTGGAGAACTGGGTGTTATGCACAAACAATGAATCATGGAACACTACATCACAAACGAATGATGTCATGTATGCTGATTAACATGACAATAAAAAGAGTTAAAAAAGAAAATAGGAGGGATACAAATCTCCCAGGACAAACCAAAACTAAAGAAATTCGCACACATGAAACCAGCGCTACAAGAAATATTGGAAGGGGTCCTCTAAGGAAAGAGAGAGCCTAAAAGTAAACATAGACCAGAAAGGAATAGAGACAATATACAGTATTAGTCACTCCACAGGCAATACAATGGCCCTAAGTTCCTATCTTTCAATAGTTACCTTGAATCGAAATGGGCCAAATGCCCCAATCAAATGACTCAGGCTATCAGATTGGATAAAAAAAGAAAAAAACAACCAAGACCCGTCAGTATGCTGTTTGCAAAAGACTCATTTTAGCCCCAAGTCTAAATTTCGGTCTAAAGATTGAAAGTGACTGGGTGGTAAACCATTTACCATGCTAATGGGCACCAAAAGAAAGTTGGGGTGGCAATCCTTATATCAGACACATTAGTCCTGTAAACGAAAGACTGTAATAAGAGATGAGGAAGGACACTCTATCCTACTTAAAGGGTCTACCCAACAAGAAGATCTCACAATTGTAAATATCTACGCCCCTAACATGGGAGCAGCCAAATAGAGAAGCCAATTAATAACAAAAGCAAAGAAACACATTGACAACAATACAATAATAGTGGGGGATGTGTCACACCCCCTCACTGAAGTGCACAGGTCATCTAAGCTAAAGATCAACAAGGAAATAAAGATTTTAAATGACACACGGGACCAAATGGACCTCACAGATATATTCTGAACATTCCATCCCAAAGCAACGGAATATACATTCTCCTCTAGAGCCCGTGGAACATTCTCCAGAATACATCACATCCTAGGTCACGAATCAAGTGTTAACTGGAACCAAAGAACTGGGATCCTTCCCTGCATATTTGGAGACCACAGTGCTGTGAAACTAGAACTCGATCACAAGAGGAACGTCGGGAAGAACTCAAGTACATGGAGACTAAAGAATGAATGGATCCACCAGGAGATTAAAGAAGAATTAAGAAAAAAAAAAGATTCATGCAAACCAATGAAAAAGAAAAGAAAACTGTTCAAAATCTTTGAGATGCGGCAAAGGCAGTCCTAAGAGGAAAGTATATAGGCAATACAAGCCTTTCCCAAGAAACAAGAAAGGTCTCAAATACACAACCAAACCCTATACCTAAAGGAGCTGGAGAAAGCACAGCAAATAAAGCCCAAACCCAGCAGGAGAAGAGAAATAATAAAGATCAGAGCAGAAATCACCCAGGCGCCCGTGATTCATTCTTGATATATCTTGCAGTCACTGTGCGTCATGTTAGAGTTGTCCTTATTTGTGAACGTGGATGTGCTCAGTCTTCCCCCTGGCATGGCTGGACCAGTGCACCTGTAGCCCCTGGCTGCTACAGTCCACGTACCATTTAAAGACCGTTTGAAGAAGGAGCACAAATCCTGATTGCTCTTCCAGAACCATCCATTGACACCTTCTGACGAGATCAAGAAAGACTCAGGAACACAGCCTACACCTGGAGGGTTGGGAGCTTCGAAAGAAATCTCAGAGCCGATGATGGCAATCTCTCCAGAAACTCAGCCTCGCCAGTGCCCTTGGCCGCTCGAAGGTCAATGTTGTGTGGAAACTCACAGATCTCCTGAAAGGGAAGACTTAACCAAATCGTGTCACTCATCCTTTCCCTTTCATTCAGTTCAAAAAGTCTAAAAGCGTTTTTTCATAAACACAAAATTAGAATTCCAAGCAATAAGATAAACATGGACTAACGGCAGTGTTTCTTCTTTCCTTTTTCAGTCTTACAACTGATGGTGTCTTAGATGAAAATATAGCATATGGTTAGTGTAGAAAATTTTAAAACAGAGAAATTAAAACAAACACCCTCCCCCCGAAATCTCTGAGATTTCTCCTGTTTCTTTCTGTTCTTCAACCTCCCTGCCTACCTTCTGCTACTGGAACATTCCGAGGCGCTTCCTGACCCCATGCTGTTGTCCTTCATCTGGCATAAGCTCTTACTTTCTCTTTGTCTCTGTCTCTGTGTCTTCCCGGGTTCCCCACTGTATCCCCAGTGCCTGGCACTTAGCGGACACTCAACAAGTATTGCTTGCCTGGATCAAGAGCGTTAAACTGAGGGCGCGTACAGAAGCTGCTCCTTGTCATCCAGGAGAGGGCAGTAGGAAGTACGGGGAGGAGCTCCTAGAGGAAGGCAGCTTGGTCAGCTTTTCAGCAGGTAGAGCCGCTCAGCGGGGGAGCGAGTGCCTTCTTGTGGGGCGTGCTCAGGCAGTGGCTCGGTGTTGTTGAAGGGTGCTTGCTCTGGATGTCAGGGTTGACCAGGTCATTTGGAAGGCCCCTTCCGACCAGACATCCATGTTTGCAGACTCTTGTCACTGGTCTGTGGTTGTGTCTCAACAGCAGATATGGCTGTTACCACTATGTGGCACTAGATGATGGCTTTGAGGACAGTGCTCATCAAACCACCAACAGCGAGAGCACAATTTTCTCTTTTCATTATTGAAATATAGTTGATCTGCACAATGTTATGTTAGTTTCAGGTGTGCAACATAGTGATTCGACAAGTCTATGCATTACTAAGCACTCACCAGGATTAAGTACAGTCACCCTCTGTCACAGTACAGTTGTTATTATATTATTGACTATATTCCGACGTCTATTTTTGTTTTTGTGAGTTATTTATATAAGTGGAAGTTTGTGCCTCTTAATCCCCTTCACCAGTTTCACCCATCCTCCCCCTCTTTGCCTCTGGCACCATTGGTTCTGTTTTCCTTGGAGAACAGATTTTTCATGGCACTTATACCCCAAACACACACTTCAACGAAAGCTTCACAAAACAGTCTTTAACACTTACTCTATGTAATGCATATTGATATTTTCTATTTTACTCTAGTTGACTGCATTTTCTTATTTATTTATTTATTTGCCAGAGAGAGAGAGAAATCACAAGTAGGCAGAGCGGCGGGCAGAGGGAGAGGGAGAAGCAGGCTTCCCGCTGAGCTGGGAGCCCGATGCGGGGCTCAATCCCAGGACCCTGGGATCCTGTCCTGAGCCAAAGTCAGACGCTTACCGGCTGAGCCACCCAGGTGCCCTATTTGACTGCATTTTCTAAGAATGGGATTTGCAGACTACTACACTGATTTTATATGGATGAGTAGTAATTCTTTGTTTGAAAAGCACTACTTTAGGCAACGGATCCTGTGCACTCTTTTTTTTTTTTAAGACTTTATTTATTTATTTGACAGAGAGAGAGAGAGATCACAAGTGGGGCGGTGGCAGAGGGAGAGGGAGAAGCAGGCTCCCGGCTGAGCAGGGAACCCGATGCAGGGCTTGATCCCAGGACCCTGAGATCATGACCTGACCCGAAGGCAGATGCCCAACTGACTGAGCTACCCAGGCGCCTCCTGTTCACTCTTTTAAAACTCTGTGGGTCAGTTTTCCTTGGATAATCTGGGCTTGTAGCAAATTGTGTCCCTTACTGCGTACTTGGTGTGTTCCTGTGTTGAGTTGCTGACTTGAGTAGCCGAAGGTAGGTGCTTCCTTATGGGTATCTGCAGATGTGGGAACATGGACGTGGAAGACGGGGCGAGGGTTGGGGGTGGCATGGTTCTACAGGACTGGCATCAACTGCAGTCAAGGCAGCAGTAAGCAGCAGAAGCTCTGCTTCTGCGAGCTCAGAACTGAGCTAGGTGACATCACACACAAACACAGACACACGTGGACACACACATATACACACAGACACACAGAGACATACACACACACACCCTACCCGTTTCAGCTTACTCTTCAAGGAAATGAAAATGAGTTAATGCACTTAGGGTATCACTTAAGATGTTTCTGGGTGTAAGTAACAGAAGACCAACTCCATTTAGTTTATTACTTTTTTTTTAAACATTTATTTATTTGGCAGGGCGGGAGGAACAGAGGGGGAGAGAATCCTGGAAGAGGCCCCTCGCTGAGTCAGGAGTCTGATGCAGGGCTCGATCCCAGGACCCTGTGATCATGACTTCAGCTGAAAACAAGAGTGGGCCTCTCAACCAACTGAGCCTACCAAGCGCCCCTCAGTTTGGTGTAAATGGTAAAGACACTTATTAGCTCACAAGGTTCATTGAGAGGTAGAGCAGACTCCATTGCCCACAGTGTCAAGACATGGCCTTGAGATCTAGGCTCCTTCCACTTCTCATTTCCTAAGGCTGGTTCCATTCAGAGTTGCCTTAATTGACTTACCTGTGAATCCAAATTCATGTTTCCTGTAGGTGTGCATTCAATGACTTCTTGCTCCTTGTTCACTTTAATAAAAAAGTGATAGTTTAAGTTCTTCCTCTTCTTAATAATAAATCATGCTTTTTCACTTCCATTTTCTCTAGGAAGAGGCTGACTTGTGACTTCCACATCATCACAGTCTTCTGTTGGAATGTGCTGACTTTTGTCAGGCAGCCGGGCTTTAATTTGTTCTATCGTGTCCTGCAAATTCTGAATCTCCTCGTCTTTTGCTGAAAGGAGCTGAGCATGTTCAATGTTCATCTGCTCCTGCTGGTATTGGATATGGTCCACTTTCTGCTTCTGCTCTTGTAAAGAATGAAGCAGTCCTATCTCCCCCTGCTGCTGGTTGTGAATGATCTCCTGTTGCTCTCTGATTTCCTCCTTGAGATCATCTTTTAACTCTGCGAAGGGCAAAAGGCAATCCTAGCCCAACTCTTCCTCCCAGGATCCTGTAAGCCTACTTTAACATATAAATATTATTTTGGAAATTTCCTTTATCTGTACCCCTAAGATACATGTTGGCAATCATCCCTCAAGCATATGACCCACTGATATACAGCTGAAAGGTGTCATGACTAAGGTTTTATTAGATGGTAATAAATGACCTTTTGCCAACAATAGTTAGGGCCTCATGCTCCTGGACACCTTGCTTCCAAAATTCCTTAGAGACTTACACTATCCCCAACCCCCTCCTGACTTGAAAGTATATAATGGGCTACTCCTCATGACCCCGGTGCAGCTCTTTTTGCCCATGGGTCCTGTCCCCGTGCTTTAAAAAAAATCACCCTTTTGCAGCACCAAAGACATCTCAGGAATCATTTCTTGGTGGTGGGCTCCAGAAAGTATGATGGCAGGACGAGAAAATGTGCCTAAAAATGATACAAACACACAGTTCAAAAAGCAAGCAAAAGACTAAGAAAAATATCTGCCCAAAAAAGGCTGATGAGGGTCTTTTATCAAAGAACGTATCTTCATGTTCTAAAGGCTTCCTAGCAATTGAAAAGAAAATGAAACAATGCCATTGACACAATTCCAAAGGATATTTACAAAGAAAAGCAGCAGGCCAATAAAAGGAAGGAAGGCTACTCCACCTCCCTAGCACAAAATTATTTAAAAAATTTTAAATTAATAGGTTTGGCAGATTGGCAGGATTTTTTAAAAATGATAATAGCCAGTGTTAGTGAGGGTGTAGGGAAAGAGAACCCTCATCTACTCTCGTGAAAACACATATTAGTAAAGAGGATCTCGAAGAATGGTTTGGCAGTAGCTATTAGAATTCCTAAGGGACAATTCCTAGAACCAGAAATTCCTGCAAATATGCATGTGTACCTGTGCTTTCTACAACACTGTTTAATAGAAAACCATAAGAAGCACAGCTATCTAAAGGATCATCAGTACTGAATACATTAAGTAAAATGGAATATCCATGCCAAGGAGAATGAGAAAGCCATCAGAAATAATGAGGCAGACCTATATATGATGACACGAAGACAGCCACGAGTCACTAAGGATACAGAAAGAGCAAGTAACAAAACGGACGTGTAAATTACTCCCATTATTAAAATTACACATAAATCTACTTCTTTTGAGAAATATATACTGAACTACAACGTATGTATTTAGTCAATGTGTATATGCATTCTTTCAACAAAAATTTATTGAACCTTCTAGATGCCAGGCACTGGATTCTATTTATGTGTGATATTGATCCATCTCTAGGTGCACTGTTTCTTCACAGGAGAAAAAAATCTGAACATTGGTTATCTTGGTGGGGGGAGAGATTGTGGAAGGTCTTTACTTTCTACTTCATACGTTTGTGTCCTGATGGATCAAAAGTAATGCCAAGTGTTAGCTCTTTCATTACAGGTAATCATTTTGACACAAGTACTCACCAAATACACAGAAAACCAGGGTAGCTACAGTGTGGAGAAAACAGCTAGGCCAGCACATGGCAAAGCCTGCACAGCTTCTACTTATAATTTGTAGGAGGAAACAAAGGGTGGGGGAGATGTTCTACCTGGAGGAGTTTCTTCACAGGGAGCATGACTATGGCACTGTGGTTGCATAGAGGCCTGTCTAATTGTCCGATGTTTCCTGTGTCATCTGTGTCCACCATCCAAGAAGGCCATCCTTCTGGGCGAGTCTTCTGACCTGAATTATTAATACGTCTCTTGAACTACTCTGCCAGACACAGACTGGAAACGATGGAACATTCTGGAAGAAGTTTCCCTTGGTTTGAAAGGCTTAGAAGTGAGCAGAGCATTGCTGGAAACACCCATAATTAAAATGTGAGGGCAAAAACCGGAGTACAGTGGCCAAGGAGGTGACTTAATAGGTGGAGCAGGTCAGGTACATACAGTGGGGAGCAGTAAGGGTGAGACTGGAGGGTGACTGCCCCCCTCCATGAGGCAGCCATGTAGGAGGGAGGGTCTGATGTTGCCAGACTGGATGTTCCCCAGGAAAGCTGGAAACGGAGATTCTCTGGAAAAAAAATCTATTTTTGCACCATTTGCAAATCACTGAAACACATTTTTAAAGATTTAAGAATGGGAACCTATGGACATCTGCTTTAAATTCCTTCATGGTAAGTGCGATGCAGTGTAAATGTATCAGCAGAAGTAAAATCTGTGTGACATCATGGGCACACACACACATTCTGATGCACAGACAGACAGACAGACAGACAGACACACACACACCATTTAAAAGGAAAAGGGGGAAAAAAGCAAAGAGAGCTCTATAGTCCGTGCTGTTCCACATAGGATAAGGGTACCTGCCGATTTGAAGTGGGTCCTCTGAATGTAATTCTATAATGGGTTGTGATAAGAAAGGTTTGACTCTGTGGGAAGATGGGAAAGAGAGAGAAATGAGTCCAGGAGCTCAGTTTCAGCAAAACTGCAAACACCCACTCCAGAAATGGCAAATACATCCTGCTCCTGTTCAAAGCAAGGGCCACGCACTGCACAGGGCCTTCTGCTTCATGACAACTGGCCATCGGCACACGCACTCACACTTCAGGGGATCCAGGCTCAGGAGAGGTCACTAAGCAGGACACTCAGAATCGGATGTCCACTCACAATCTGACCATCCCTGAAGTAGGTCAGAGTGGGAAAACCAGGAACAAAGAAACACAACAGCTACAACCTAGAAAATGCTATAGTAGCTTGCACTCTCTGGTCTACACAACCTGGAAAATGCTAGGGTAGCCTAAACTCTCCCCAGTCTACACCACAAGGACTCAACGTTTTAGTGTTCTAAACCAGGGAGCTGAAGCCCAGATTACCACTGAAGGTCTTCTGGCAGCCATGAGTGGAACCAGCCTTAGGAAATTGAGAAGTAGGGGAAGGAGCCTGGAATCCTAAGGCTATGCCAAGCCATTGTGGGCCTGGAGTTGCTCTGCCTCTCATCGGTTATCTTGTGCATTCATATACGTGTTTACCATTTATTTATTTTTTTAAGGTTTTATTTATTTATTTATTTGAGAGAGAGAATGAGCAAAAGAGCACAAACAATGGAAGCAACAGAGGGAGAAGGACAGGGAGAAGCTGACTTCCCACTGAGAGGGAGCCTGATGTAGGGCTCCATCTTAGGACCCTGAGATCGTGACCTGAGCCTAGGGTAGTCACTTAACCAACTGAGGCCACCCAGGCGCTACTGTGTTTACCATTCAACCAAATGGAGGGGAACCTGGGTGGCTCAGTCAGTTTAGCGGCCAACTCTTGGTTTAGGCTCAGCTCATGATCTCGGGGTCCTGGAATCGAGCTCTGTGTTGGACTCCGTGCTCAGCGGGGAGTCTGCTTCAGGATTCTCTCTCCCTCTGTCCCTCCCTCCACTCACTGTCTAAAATAAATAAATCTTTTTTTAAAAAAGTAATAAATGGATGGAGGCAAAATGGTGGAACAGTAGGGAACCTCGTTTCATCTGTTCCCTTGAATGTAGCTAGATAACTATCAAATCATCCTGCACACCTATGAATTTAACCTGAGATGTAAGGAAAGAATTGCTGGGATTCTACAAATAAGGAAGTGACCACTTTCTGCAAAGCAGGAGGTGCAGAGAAGTGAATCTGCAGGGATATATGGGAAGATCATCTGCGGGGAGAGGGAGCCTGTGTAAGCTGGCCACAGGAAAGTGATAGAGCCCTAGAGCATCAAATCAGAACCTGTAGAAATCTGCTCCAGTGAGAGATGTCCCTGCCTGAAAGGTACCCAGGTGGTGAAGTGGGGCAGTATCCAAGGTGGGACCGTGTGGTCTCAGGATCCCTGGGGTCACAGGAAGAACAGGGGTGCCTGCGCCGACAGAGTTCCCAGGCATTGGAGTGGGGAAATCGCTTAAGGTCAGAGAGCAGAGGAGAGGTCTCTCGACTCGGTTTGCCATAAACCGCGAACCATGGCTCAGTCAGGCAAAAGTTCTTGTGTGGGGGCCCTACAAAGGACAGAAAAAGCGGCGACCCTCTGCCTTCTCCTGGAAGGACTGGTGCCGGCACGCACCGCAGGATACTGCAGAGTTTGGCACACACAAAAGTGAAGACCGCTGATCCCTGAGGGTTTATTGAAGAGAGGGGACCGCCATCTCAGCCCTGGGCCTGGAAATCAGGGCGTGGCTATTTTTATTTTCATCCTCTCAAGTGGCCCAGAAAGCCTGCAAGGAATAAAGACCACCTAGAGCATCTACAAGCAGTTTACACTGAGCCCGGGCCCCTGGCAAGGGGCGGTATAACTCCCGCAGGCAAAGACACCTGAGAATCAGCACAGCAGGCCACTCCCCCAGGAAACCAGCTGGGAGAACAGGTGAACACCAAGTTTAGGAGCACACAGGAGTGCAAAATTCCAGCACTAGGGGAAAACAGTAAATCGAATTCCAAGGTTTTTTCATGATTCGTTTATCTTTCAGTTTAAAATTTTCCTTTATTTTTTCTTTTTTCCTTTTCAACTAGTTTCTTATTTTATCAACTCTTTGTTTTTAAGTCTTTTTTTAAATTTTCATGTTTTACATTTACATTTTTTACTTTTATATTCTTCGTTTTTGGCTTCCATTCACTGTATTCAATTTTATGTTTCTTTGTGTGTGTGTATATATAAAACTTTGGTGATTTTCCTCGTCTAAGATTTAGTGTCTTTTCACAAACAAACCAAAATATACCCAGGACCAAGTGGATCACCCTGATTTGACCACCTGGGAGATGATATTCTCTCTTCTCCCCCACCCTTTTCCTTTTTGGTTTCTGACCGCTTTGGAGTGTCTAGTGTGTATTTCGCTTGGGTCATGGTTGATATTTTTGATTTTGCTGTCTTGTTCATCCATTCCTCTCCGGGCAAAATATGACTAGAAGGAGGAATTCACAACAAAAGAAAGAAACAGAAGCAATAGTCTCTGCCACAGATCTAATGGCTATGGATATAAGTAAAATATCAAAGCTGGAATTTGGGATAAAGATTATAAAGTTATTAGATGGGCTTTCAAAAAAGCATAAAAGACACTAGAGAATCTCTTAGTGCAGAAATAAAATCTAATCAGGCCAAATTTAAGAATGCTTTAACTGAGAGGCAGTCTAAATTGGATGCTCTAACAGCTAGGGTAAATGAGGCAGAAGACAGGGTAACTGACAAAGAAGACAAGTTGATGGAAAGGAAGGAAGCTGAGGAAAAGAGAAAAAAACACTTAATGGACCATGAACAGAGGCTTCAAGAAATCAGCAATATCATAATGCAAAACAATAGAATTATTGGGGTCCCCGAGGACAAAGAAAGAGAGAGAGAAGGTATATTTCAGCAAATCATAGCTGAGAACTTCCCTAATCCCGGGACGGATACAGGTATACAAGTCCAAGAGGTAGAGAGGACCCCTCTCAAAACCAGTAAAAAGGGATCAAGAACCCAACATATAATAGTGAAGCCTGCACATTTCAGAGACAAAGAGAAAATCCTGAAAGCATCTCAAGACAAAAGGTTCCTAACCTAGAGGGGTAGGAATATTAAGCTGGCACCAGACCTATCCACAGAGATCTGGGAGGCCAGAAAGGGCCTGATATATTCAGGGTACTAAATGAGAAAAACATATAGCCAAGAATATTTCATCCAGCTAGGCTATCATTCAGAATGGAAAGAGGGATAAAGGGCTTCCTGGACAAACGGGAACTGAAAGAATATGCGGCCACTAAACCAGCCCTGCAAGAAATATTGAAAGGGATCCTCTAAGCCAAGAGAGAGCCCAAAAGTAACACAGACCAGAAAGAAACCATCTACAGAAACAGGGACCGTACAGGTAATACAATGGCACTAAATTCATCTCTCTCAATAGTTACTCTGAATGTAAATGGGCTAAATGCTCCAACCCAAAGACACGGGATATCAGATTGGATCAAAAAGCAAGACCCATCCATATGCTATCTACAAGAGACTCTGACACCTCCAGATTCAAAGTGAGGGAGTAGAGATCCATTATCATGCCAGTGGGCTTCAAAAGAAAGCTGGGGTAGCAATCCTCATAACAGACACATTAGATTTTAAACCAAAGACTGTAGAAATGGATGAAGAGGGATGCTATATCATACCTAAAGGGTCTACCCAACAAGAAGATCTAACAATTACATTTATGCTCCTAACATGGGAGCAGCCAATTATATAATCCAGGTAATAATCAAATGAAAGAAACACATTGATAATAATACAATAACCGTAGGGGACTTCAATACTCACTCACAGCAATGCACACATCATCTAAGCAGGGGATCAACAAGGAAACAAGGGCTCTGAATGACACACCGGACCAGATGGATTTCACGGATATACACAGAGCAGATATACCATCCTAAAGCAACAGAATACACATTCTTCTCCAGGGCACATGGAACATTCTCTAGAAGAAATCACATACTGGGTCACAAATCAGGTCTCAACCAGTACCAAACCCTGGGATTATTCCCTGCATAATTTCAGACCACAATGCTTTCAAATTGGAACTCAATCACAAGAAGAAATATGGAAGGAACTCAAACACTTGGAGGCTAAAGAGCATCCTACTAAAGAATGAATGGGTCAACCAGGAAATTAAGGAAGAATTTAAAAAAAATTCATGGAAATGAATGAAAATGAAAACACAGCTGTTCAAAACCTTTGGGATACAGCAAAGGCGGTCCTAAGAGGATAGTGCAGAGCAATACAAGCTTTACTCGAAAAATTAGAAAAGGCTCAAATACACAACCTAACTTTAAACCTAAAGGAGCCAAAGAATGAATAGCAAATAAAGCCTAAACCAAGCAGGAGAAGAGAAATTATAAAGATTAGAGCAGAAATCAATGAAACAAACCAGAAGAACATTACAACAGATCAACGAAAGTAGCAGCTTGTTCTTTGAAATTATTAATAAGATTGATGAACCTCTAGCCAGACTTATCCAAAAGAAATGGAAAGGACCCAAAATAATAAGATCATGAATGAGAGATCACGACCAACACCAAGGAAATACAAACTATCTTTTCTTTTTAAGATTTTATTTATTTATTTGACAGAGAGAGATAGCGAGAGCAGGAACACAAACAGGGGGAGTCGGAGAGGGAGAAGCAGTCCTCCCGCTGAGCAGGGAGCCCAATGTGGGGCTCGATCCCAGGACAACGGGACCATGACCCGAGCCGAAGGCAGACACCCAATGACTGAACCACCCAGGCGCCCCAAATACAATCATTCTTAAGAACATATAATTAGCAACCATATGACAACAAATTAGGCCCTCTGGAAGAAATGGATGCATTCCTGGAAACTTACAAACTACTAAAACTGAATCAGGAAGAAAGAGAAAACCTGAACAGACTCATAACCATCAAGGAAATTGAAGCAGTGACCAATAATGTACCCACACACAAGAGTCCGGGGCCAGATGGCTTCCCAGGGGAATTCCACAAAACATTTAAAGAAAAACTAATACCTATTCTTCTGAGGCTGTTTTGAAAAAACAGAAATAGGAGGAAAACTTCCAAATTGTTCTGTAAGGTCAGCATAACCTTGATCCCGAAACCAGACAAGGACCCCATGGATGCAAAAATTCTTGCCAAGATACTAGCCCATAGGATCCAACAGTACGTTAAAACGAGTATTCACCACGACCAAGTGGGATTTATTCCTGGGCTGTAAGGGTGGTTCAACACTGTTCAACGTGATACATCACATTAATAAAAGAAAGGACAAGATCCATATGATCCTCTCAATTGAGGCAGAAAAAGCACTGGACAAAATGCAGCATCCCTTCTTGATTAAAACTCTCCACACTATAGGAATAGAGGGAATGTACCCCAATAACATAAAAGCCATCTATGAAAAGCCCACAGTGAATATCATTCTCAATGGGGAAAAACCGAGACCTTTTCCCCGAAGGTCAGGAACACGACAGGGATGCCCACTCTCACCACAGTTTTTCAGCTAGAACTCCTAGCCTCAGCAATCAGACAATAATAACAACAACCTAAGAAAAGTCATCCGAATGGGCAAAGAAGAAGTCAAACTCTCACTCTTTGCAGATGACAATGATACTTTCTGTTGAAAACCCAAAAGACCCCGTCTCCAAATTGCAAGAACTCATATAAGAATTCAACAAGATATAAAATCAATTCACAGGAATCAGTTGCATTTCTATACACTAACAATGAGACAGAAGAAAGAGAAACAGAGAGAAGAAAGAGATCCCATTTACAAATGCACCAAAACCCATAAGATACCTATGAATAAACCTAACCAAAGAGGTAAAGGATCTGCACTCCAAAACCTACACAACACTTATGAAAGAAATTGAGGAAGACACAAAGAAATGAAAAAAATGTTTCATGCTCGTGGATTGGAAAAACATTGTCAAAATGTCGATGCTACACAGAGTGATCTATACATTCCATGCAATCCCTATGAAAACACCATCAACTTTTTTCACAGAGTGTACCAAATTATCCTAAAATTTGTGTGGAACCAGAAAGCACCCTGCATAGCCAGAGGAAGGTTGAAAAAGAAAACCAAAGCTGGTGGCATCGCAATGCCAAACTCCAAGCTATAGTACAAAGCTGTAATCATCAAGACAGTATGGTGCTGGCACAAACACAGACACATGGATCAGTGGAACAGAAGAGAGAACCCAGAAATGGACCCTCAACTCTATGGTCAACTAATCTTCCACAAAGCAGGAAAGAATATCCAGTGGAAAAAAAGGGCAGTCTCTTCAATAAATGGTGCTGGGAAAACCGGACAGCCACACATAGAAGAATGAAAGTGGACCATTTTCTTGCACCATACACAACAATAAACTCAAGATGGATGGAAGACCTTAAGGGAGACAGGAATCCATCAGAATCCTAGAGGAGAACATAGGCAGGAGGCTCTTCGACCTCAACCGCAGCAACTTCTTCCTAGATACATCTCCAAAGGCAAGGGAAGCAAAAGTAAAAATGACCTATTGCGACTTCATCAAGATAAAAAGCTTCTGCACAGCAAAAGAAATGGTCAACAAAACTAAAAGGCAACCTACAGAATGGGAGAAGATATTTGCAGATGTCTTATCAGATAAAGGCTAGTATCCAGGATCTATAAAGAACTTACCAAACTCAACACTCAAAAAACAATTAGTCCAGTCCAGAATTGGGCAGAAGACATGGACAGACATTTCTCCAAAGAACACATACAAATGGCCCACAAACACATGAAAAACTGTTCCACTTCATTCGGCATCAGGGAAATACAAATCAAAAGCACAGTGAGATGTCACCTCATACGAGTCAGAATGGCTAAAATTAACAAGACGGGAAATAACAAATGTTGGCGAGGATGTGGATAAAGGGGAACCCTCTTACACTGTTGGTGGGAAGGCAAGCTGGTGCAGCCACTCTGCAAAACAGTATGGAGGTTCCTCAAGAAGTTAGATAGAGCTACCTTGGGGCACCTGGGTGGCTCAGTCAGTTGAGCGTCTGCCTTTGGCTCAGGTCATGATCCCAGGGTCCTGGGATTGAGTCCCGTATCGGGCACATTTTTCAGTGGGGAGCCTACTTCTCCCACTGCCTGCCGCTCCCCCTGCTTAGGCTCTCTCCCTCTCTGACAAATAAATAAAATCTTAAAATAAAAAAGATAGAGCTAGCCTACGACCCAGCAACTGCACTACTAGGTATTTACCCCAAAGATACAAATGTTGTGATCCGAAGGGGCATGTGATGTGATGACCACTGGGTGTTAGATGAAACTGACAAACTACTGAACACTACATCTGAATCTAATGATGTACTGTAAGTTGGCTAATTAAATTTACATTAAAAAGGTAATAAGTAAACCAAATGGAGTTGGTCTTCTGTTACACCCTGAAACATCCTAAGTGGTATTCTGAGCGCATCAGCTCATTTTCATTTGCTTGATGAGTAAGCTGAAAGTCAGGGTAGGGTGCGTGTGTGTGCATGTGTGTGTGTGTGCGTGCATGTGTGTGCGTGCGTGCGTGTGTGTGTGTGTGTGTTTGTATGTGTATGTGATGTCACCCAGCTGGGATCCGAGCTCCCAGAAGCAGATAGATAATATACCTTCTCTTCATATCCACTGACAAGGCTTACTGCTGCCTTGACTACAGTAGGTGCTAATCCTGTACAAACATGTCCCTCGCCGTCTCCCACGTCCATGTTCCCACATCCACAGACACCCATAAGGAAGCACATACCTACCGATACTCAAGGCAGCAACTCAACACAGAAACACACCAAGTACGCACTAAGGGACCCAATGTGCTACAGCCCAGACTGTCAAGGAAAACTGACCGATAGAGTTTTACAAGGCTGAACAGGCTGCGTTGTCTAAAACAGTGCTTTATCAAACAGTGACTTGTGACCCATCCATGTCATAAAATCAATGTAATAGTTTGCAAGTCCTCATCTTAGAAAATGCAGTCTACTAGAGTAAAGTAGAAAAAATCAGTATGCATTACATACTGTAAGAGTTAAAGACTGTTTTGTGAAGTTGTTTTTCAACTGTGTGTTTGGGGTATAAGTGCCATGAAAAATCTGTTCTCTACACAAACAAAATAAATAGACCCTTAAACACAGAAAGCAAACTGATGGTTGCCAGAGGGAAAGGTGGGGGGGTGAAATTGGTGAAGGGGATTAAGAGTTACAAACTTCCACTTATATAAATAACTCACAAAGATGAAAAGTACAACAGCCGGAATATAGGTAAATAATATTGTCATAACAACTGTACCCTGACAGATGGTGACTATACGTAATCTTGGTGAGTGCTGAGTAATGAACAAACCCGTCGAATCACTATGTTGCACACCTGAAACTGACATAATATTGTACAGATCAACTATATTTCAATAATGAAAAGAGAAAATTGTGTTCTCACTGTTGGTGGTTTGAGCACTGTCCTCCAAGCCATCATCTAGTGCCACCTAGTGGTAAAATCCCTATCTGCAGTTGAGAAAGAACCACAGACCAGTGACAAGTCCGCAAACAGGGATGTCTGGTTGGAAGGGGCCTTCCAAGGGACCTGGTCAATCCTGACATCCAGAGCAAGCACCCTTCAACAACACCGAGCCACTGCCTGAGCACGCCCCACAAGAAGGCACTCGCTCCCCCGCTGAGCGGCTCTACCTGCTGAAAAGCTGACCAAGCTGCCTTCCTCTAGGAGCTCCTCCCCGTACTTCCTACTGCCCTCTCCTGGATGACAAGGAGCAGCTTCTGTACGCGCCCTCAGTTTAACGCTCTTGATCCAGGCAAGCAATACTTGTTGAGTGTCCGCTAAGTGCCAGGCACTGGGGATACAGTGGGGAACCCGGGAAGACACAGAGACAGAGACAAAGAGAAAGTAAGAGCTTATGCCAGATGAAGGACAACAGCATGGGGTCAGGAAGCGCCTCGGAATGTTCCAGTAGCAGAAGGTAGGCAGGGAGGTTGAAGAACAGAAAGAAACAGGAGAAATCTCAGAGATTTCGGGGGGAGGGTGTTTTAATTTCTCTGTTTTAAAATTTTCTACACTAACCATATGCTATATTTTCATCTAAGACACCATCAGTTGTAAGACTGAAAAAGGAAAGAAGAAACACTGCCGTTAGTCCATGTTTTTCTTATTGCTTGGAATTCTAATTTTGTGTTTATGAAAAAACGCTTTTAGACTTTTTAAACTGAATGAAAGGGAAAGGATGAGTGACACGATTTGGTTAAGTCTTCCCTTTCAGGAGATCTGTGAGTCTCCACACAACATTGACCTTCGAGCGGCCAAGGGCACTGGCGAGGCTGAGTTTCTGGAGAGATCGCCATCATCGGCTCTGAGATTTCTTTCCATGCTCCCAACCCTCCAGGTGTAGGCTGTGTTCCTGAGTCTTTCTTGATCTCGTCAGAAGGTGACACCTTCTGATGGTTGGTTCTGGAAGAGCAATCAGGATTTGTGCTCCTTCTTCCAACGGCCCTTAAAGGGTACATGGATTGTAGCAGCCAGGGGCTACAGGTGCAGTGGTCCAGCCATGCCAGGGGGAAGACTGAGCACGTCCACGTTCACAAATAAGGACAACTCTAACATGACGCACAGTGACTGCAAGATACATCAGGAATGAATCACAGGCGCCTGGGTGGTGCAGTCTTTTGGGCAATCGACTCCTGCCTGAGGCGCAGGTTGTGATTTCAGGGACTTGAGATGGAGCCCCACGTCTGGCTCTGCACTGGGCATGGAGCCTGCTTGGGATCTTTCTCTCTCCCCTCCCCTCCCTACCACTGCTCTCAAAAAGTTAAATAAGTAAATAAAACCCAAAGAATGAAAGATCTCATATTTAGAAAGACCTTTTCTCAGTGTTCATTCAATCCACTATTGCCCTGAAATGTTCATGACGTTCACATACCACCTGCTCTATTTAATATTCCTTATATATTTTTAAAAGATTTTATGTATTTATTTGAGAGGGAGAGAGAAAGCGAGGGAGAGAGCCCAAGCAGGGGGAGTGGCAGAGGGAGACGGAAAGGGAGAAGCAGGCTCCCCGCTGAGCAGAGACCCCCCCCCCGAGATCAGGAAGGCAGATGCTCAACCGACTGAGCCCCTCAGACACCCCTTAATATTCCTTTAAATCAACTCACTTCTTTTTAGTACCCAGGTCTGACGTGCTACTTAATATTTTCTTCTAAGACACCCTGTAATAAATACCTTTTAAAATATAAAACTTCTCTCCGGGTGCCACCTCAAGCCATCTCACATTCCTCCCGTGGGAAACACTGATCTGCTCCAGCCACCTGTTCATTTAAGAAGCACTGACTGACTTGGCCCCTTTGGCAGGAGCGTCACCTGCAATGGTGGGAACTTGCCAGGAAAGGTGTCACATGCCCTGCACTGGGTATTTTTCCATCGGAGGGAATGGGAAGGGGCCCTCCCCGCTCTCCCAGCCAGTGAGGGTCGAGGCTGGGACTGCTTCATTTCACTTCTAATCAACACTCATGAGTGCTGGCTACAATGCAAGGCATTATTCCACACGCTGGACAAATAGGAACATGTACAGCCCTCGGAAACACCCTCCATCGAAGGCACCGCTTTACAGACAGAGGCCAAGGTTGTTTCCTCCAACTGTGCAACCTTGGAGGAAACTTAATTCCATTGCTTTTCAAACCTACTTTCCCACTTGGACTTCCATCCCTTCCCCCCCAACACTTGAGTTGCTCAAATGGTGTCTGTGTGTATGTGTGTGTGTGTATGTGTGTATTTATATGCACCATATGTACATATATACGTACCTACAATGTTTATATCTGCAACTGTAACGGTCAATCTGATACGCTTAGCATCAGTTTTCAAGTTTGGAATTTTAACTGCGTGCTGCATACTGGCCTTTAAGATATGCTCTACCTCTCATTTTTAATTTTATCCTTGTTCTTTTGCATGGATTTGTCTCAGTTTTTGGTTTCTATTTCCTGTTGGTTTTATTCTTGGTTATAAATGGAAGGCAGGAAGCAAAGTCTTAAGGGCAACAGACTTTGTACCTACACAGACTTGGAGTTTATTTCCCTTCTTGTGAGTGCTGTTGCTTTCTTCAGTAGATCCGCAAGGCCTTAAGTGTTTAATCACCTAGGAAAACAAAACAAAACAAAACAAAACACACCCTTGAACAACAGGGGTGCCTGGGTGGCTCAGGCGTTTAAGTGTCTGACTCTTGATTTGGCTCAGGTCATGATCTCAGAGTCATGAGAGCCCTGCGTTCAGGCTCCAACACTCAGCGAGGAGACCGCTTCTCCTTCTCCCTCTGCCCTCCCAACCCCATCACTCTCACTCTCTCTTAAATAAATAAATGAATAGACTAGACTAGACTAGACTAGAATAGAATAGCATAGCATAGCATAGCTTAGCATAGCATAGCATAACATAGCATAGAATAATATTTTAAAAAACCAAAAAAACAACACTAGGCCTCAATTAAATAAGACCCGTAAGCTATCATTTCCTCCCAAAGGAAGTTACCGGTATTGCCTTCTGGCTTCATCTAACAACCAGTGACTTCACAAGGATTAAGAGGATCTCAAATCTACTGTCTCTATTGCAAGGAGTCCCTGAACACTGGGCAAGACATTAAAAGAAAAGGAACCAACATTCACCAGAAGGTGAATAAGGAGAAGTCAATCAGAAAGTTCCCGTGGTACAATGTCTCATATCGGACTTACACAAACAAACAATAAAAATAAAACAGTCAGCATAGAATAGAATAATAGGATACCAAGGATCTGAATAATGTTAAAGTACTTTTGGAAAAAATAAAACATTAATGAACATGTATTCTGAAAATTTTCTCCCAGTCTTGCCTATTCATTTTCTTAGTGCATTTATTTTTC